>NC_138373.1:115346051-115395950 GCF_054177405.1 Leptonychotes weddellii | reverse complement strand
GCTTAACCAACTGAGCCACCCAGGCGCCCTCAAGTGATCTTTCTTCTTGGCTTTCCCAGGCTTTGCCTCTACATCTGCCAACGGGCTTTCATCACACGGGGCCCAAGGAGAGACGACCTGAGCTCGTCCCAGCTTCCCATAATGTTACTTGCCCCCTCTGCCACCCCAGCAACCCATACTTTTGTCTACCACGAAAGAGTTGGAGGCCCGAAAAGTGACCCTATCTAGGAGACGGTTGGTGAAGAGATGTCATTCGTCATGCCCATTTAGAGGCTTCGTTGCTGATAGTGGTTTGGCTCCTGTGTCCAGGCTTAGCAGACAGAGAGCCGTGGTTGACACGTGTGAAGAGCACACCAGCTGTTTGTCCTCCCCTCCCCTCCCCAGTTGTAAGGTGGTGTTCATGCTCCATGTGCTGGTTGAGCAGGTGCAACCAGAAGGAGCAAGAAACAGGCTATCTTCTTCACAGGTTCATTGGCACTCAGGGCTCACATTGGCCCCTTTCTTCTCCCGCCCTCAGAGGTCAGAGAAGACTTTTCTGAAGGTGACTTCCATAGCTTCCATGACCCAGAACAGCCCTCCAACAAGAGGTCTATAATGAAGTGGCTGAGGGACCAGGGTTTCACGTGTCCTCCTCACTCCCTTTAACGATTCCCGTGTTGCTCTAAACACCTGGGAGACAGGCTAGATAGAGTTTTCTGTGATGAGAAGCAGAGGCGTGATCCCTGCCTCCGGGAGCTGGCTGTCCAGTGGCTCTGTCGTTCATACTTGCCTCCAGCTGGCTGCCCATCCTGGAGAACCCTACTCCCACCTTGAGCCCATCTCCAGCCTGTTTTTTGGACGTCGTCCTGTTAAGACAGTATGCCCCTTCCAAATCACAGGCTTCAAATAAATGAGTTCTCTCTGCGTGTTTCTTCAGGTGTTTCTTTTTAATGGCAGTGTTTGCTTGTGTTTGATTAGGGCTGGGGTCACGAGTGACCTCATACCTCCCTGTGGCTTCCCACCCTTTTAGTTTCGTTTCCTCAGAAAATGCTTTGATTCATTTTGGTTTTCAGTTTTAGCCCACGGTTCTCGTTTTCATTCTCTCTTTCTCTCCTTAAGCCCCACGCCTCCACTCTCACTCCTACCCTCTTGCTCTTTCTCTCCTTGCCATCTCACATTAAAAAAAAGCGTCTTTAACTGTAATGATCCCTGTAAGTAGCATAATAGCAAACACACACACCTTGCTGTGGATTGCTCCTTTGCCGTGAGGCTGGAGAGCTGGGTGGCTACTCTCCTTCACCAGTGGAGTGAGATATGATGGCAGGAGTGCATCCCGGAGACCCGGGACTACACAGTGTAGTCATGTGATTAGAGGTAAGTCACTCTCTATTTTTCATCTATAAAAAGAGATGCTCCCTGCCCTGTCTTCTTTGCAGAGTTTTTACAAAGATCAAATGAAGAAATGCTCTTGTATTCTCTGTAAAGTATAAATTGCTATGTAAATGTTTCATTATTGCAATCCTTTTACAAATCTGGTCACCCTCCCCTGGAAGGTGTTAATTACACTGCAGGAGGATCTGATCGTTCCTCGTGATGCCTGGCCAAAGAATGACAGCCTGTAGGCAATGCCTATCCCAAGTCATTCTCACTTATCTGGGATCCTGTTCATCATTCCCAAGAATGCTGCCTGATTTCCTGACATTAACCACAACACAGGGGAAGCTAGTGGGGTACCTTCCGTCAAGGCCACGCCATCACCATCATCTGCATGCCTCCCACATGACTCAGGGACTTTTATCTTTGCCATCCAGTCTTCTTTAGGGGCAGGTTAGAAATCTCCAGATCCCTCCCAGCCAATTGTAGACAAAATTGCAGAAGAAAAATGTTCTTTCAGTGTAGGGATTTCTGTTTTGGCAGCCTTGTATTTGTTTTGTTGTTTTTTTTAAAGATTTTATTTATTCATTTGAGACACAGAGATATACATAGAGAGAGAGCATGAGCAGTGGGAGAAGCAGAGGGAGAGGGAAAAGCAGACTCCCCGCTGAGCCAGGAGCCCGATGTGGGGTTCGATCCCAGGACCCTGGGATCATGACCTGAGCCGAAGGCAGACGCTTAACCATCTGAGCCACCCAGGCGCCCCTGGCAGCCTTGTATTTGTATCTCAATTAAAACTTCTTTACTGCTGCATCTGTTTTCCTACTGGATATTAAGACAATTGGTGCTCTAGTTTAATAAAATGATAAATTGCATCTAATCTGTGCTATCCTGCTTGGGAGCACTTCCCTAGGAATCTCCTCTATGCGTCTATTTTAAAAAATGGTTTGCATTGAGGGCGCCTGGGTCGCTCAGTTGGTTAAGCGACTGCCTTCGGCTCAGGTCATGATCCTGGAGTCCCGGGATCGAGTCCCGTATCGGGCTCCCTGCTCAGCGAGGAGCCTGCTTCTCCCTCTGACCCTCCCCCCTCTCCTGCTCTCTCTCTCTCAAATAAATAAATAAAATCTTTAAAAAAAAATGGTTTGCATTGAGAAGTCAATGAATATTGACATTATGTGTTAGGAGGTGACACCTTATTAAAATCTTAAATATCACACAATATAATCAATTCATATTTTCAATACAGCAGTTCCTCATCAACTGTAGAAATCTGGTTTCTGAAAATCCCCAGGGTAGAATTTATAGTTGAGAAAAAAAAAAAATCATGCAGGGGGAAAAAAAACAGACTAGTAGGGCTAAGGTATGTGTAAACCTTAAAATATTCTTACAAATATAGTTCAATCAATTTCAATGAAACGATAAAAGTAGCACATTCCATAAAGACAGAGTCAATGAGATGATGAAGTTTCCACTGTTTGAAATTCATGATGGTGTGTACAGTGTTTTACCTCTCTCTCCAAAAGGGAATGGCAGGTAGGTACAAAAGTATTGCTGAGCACGAGGAAGGTCAGTGCTTCCTATAGGCTCGGCCATGCGAGGTGAGAATGGAATAGATGACAAGCTGGTTGTCTTTTACCTCCAGCCAGGCTGCCTGAGACCAGGGAGCAAATACCAAGTGAAGGCCCGAAGTGCTAAAGGGAAAGCAGGGAAGTATATCCCGAATAGATTAATCAATGTCATGGGCATGTGGGGTGGAGAACAAGGGTGAATTATCAAAGCTGAGGCTTAGGGTCCAATAAAGAGCTTAGGAAGGAGAGAAAGAAGCAAGAACAGCAATGGTCAGACATAAGGCATTAACTCCTGCACCCGTTTTGCACATTCCAGATACATTATTGTGTGATCAGGTCCATCCAAATGTTAGAGTGATAGCTCGGCTGCCCTTGGACCTCCTGCAAAGGTATGAAACCAACTGCAAAACAAGTATGACTTGGGCTGTTCCTGTGTGCAGAGTCAAAGAAGTTTAAGTCCCGGGAGGGCATGCCTCTTGGGGAAGGAGGGACAGCCTACAGGACAGTGAGTTTCTGACAATGGACCAAAACGTCTCTCCAACAGTCTATTCCTCTTGTCGTGCATCCTGTAATCAGCTGCTGCTTTGTAGATAACATCAGGGCTTTCAGTATTCTGCACTTCTAACCACCCTATGAACAAAACTCATGCTTCCCTCTAGTCACTTATTACAATTCCTTTTCAGAAATCTCTTTCCATTCTCACTTCTCCTGCTGTTACATTATACAGCCTTTCTTTAATAAAACAGCCTCAATATTTTCAATGTCTCAGCAAGTTTTGATACAACTTTGTTCATATCTGTCACTTAAGAACCAAGTTTCCTGCTAGTCCTAATCTGTTCTAGTCTCAGTTTGCTACTAAAGTTCCTTGTGTTTATTATCAGTCTGTTTATTTTCTTCTTCAATAAATTCAAAGCTGGAGAAATTAGTTGTCAAGAGAATCTTCTTGGATCTGTCAGACAGCTCCCTGATAATTCAGGATAAAAGCAGTTTCTTAATGCACCTTGTCTGAGGTTTCCACCATGGAAGTTTTAAATATTCAGACTAATCTTCAATAAGCAAAATGTCTGGCTTCAGAGACGTGCCTTCTTCAAGCAAAAAACTAGACCCCATCTGAATTAGTCAGCTCAGGATGCTATAACAAAATACCACGGACTGTGTGGCTTAAAATGGCAGAAATATATTTTTTCTCAGTTACAATGACTGGAAATTCAAGGGCAAAGTACCAGCATGGTCAGTTTCTGTTGAGAACTTCCTCCCTAATTTGCAGGCAGCTCCCTTCCCCGTATGTTCTCAAATGGCAGAGAAAGAGAGTGAGCAAGTTCTCCGGTATATCTTCTTCTTCCCCTCCTCCTCCTCCTTCTTCTTCCTCTTCTTCTTTTTAAAAATTTATTTATTTATTAGAGTGAGAGAGAGAGAGCATAGTGGGAAAGGACAGAGGAAAAGAGAAACCCAAGCAGACTACGTGCTCAGTGGGGAGCCCGACGTGGGGACTCCATCTCAGGACCCTGAGATCAGACCGGAGCCAAAACCAAGAGTTGGATTTTAACTGACTGTGCCACCCAGGTACCCCTCTGGATTATCTTCTTTTAAGGGCTCTAATCCCATCCTGAAGGCCCCACCTTCATGATCTCATCTAAATCTGATTATCTCCCCAAAGCCTTATTTCCAAATACCAGCACATTAGGGCTTAGAGCTTCAACATATGAATTTTGAGAGGACACAATTCAGTTTATAGCACCATCCAGAGAGCAGATAGGGTACATTCCTAAGATTATAACAGAGCTTCCCAGACATTTTCCATACCAAACCAAGAGCAGTATGTGGTACATAGTAGTTGTTCAATAGCACTTGTTGAACAAACTGAAAAATGATCAAATGTCTAGACCCATCCTTCTAATATCATGGTGTCACATAGCAAGAATCGGTATGCATTCGTTCAGCAAATAAATACATTAATGAATTAATACTTGGTACCCACAAACTCTAGCACTGGAGACCAGCCCTGAACTATAGTTTGTTAGCTGGGTGTATCTCACTACCTGAGGCCAAACGTCTTTCCTGCTCACTGTTTGTTCACTGGGTTCTTATTTTCATTGTAGAGCCTTTGGTGGTTACCTGCCCCTGCAAGGAAGACCGATGGGGTAGGCTTTGAATGAAGCATAGCTGAATTCTAATCCCACAGCAACCATTTGATATTTGGGTGAAAATGGGCATATCACTGAATATCCTTAATAACCATAACCTCCCTGGGATGCAAATGCCTTCAAAGGAAGACAATTAGAATTAAATGATTTTAAACAAAATTATATTTCATCAGCTTGAAGGAGCACCTCCATAAAGGTCTATTCTCTTCTGATTATGGGCAATTTCCATTTTCTACAAATCCTGTTTCTTCTGTGAAAGTTTTCTCTCTAAAATTGTGTTCAGTCTTGGTGACATGGGTAATCCAGGTACTCTGCCCTCTTGAAGAGGTCCTAGATTTGTTCTGCCTGATCCTTATCCTCATTACCTCAGTGTCTCCTAGGGGAAGGCATGTATCCCAAGCTCAGCCAATCAGCCTTTCTCTTAGGACTTTGCTGAAAAGAATGATGTGAAGACAAACCTTTTTTTAAAAGATTTTATTTATTTATTTGAGAGAGAGAGAGAGAGAACAAGTGGGGAGGAGGATAACAAGTGGGGCTCCATCCCAGGACCCTGGGATCATGACCTGAGCTGAAGGTAACCACTTAACCCACTGAGCCACCCAGGTGCCCCAACAAAAGAAACTTAAAAGCTCATTCATTCCAGCAGTGATACCTTTAACAGTCATGAAATTTTTATGCTCGTTCTTACCTCATTTCCCAGCCTGTTTCTCTGGTCTTCCTTTCAGCTATGGGAATTCCCCAATGCCTTTCTAATACATGATTAAGTTAGCCACAGTTAGATTCTCTAGTTTGCAACCACAAAATGCTAACTAAAATTCAATTTTTAAAACTTAAAAAAAAAACCACTTAAGGGCATACAGATAGCCAAATATAAAGAAATAGTTATCTTGTTTGTAGGTAGAAGTATTTGATATTGTAATGTTAACATTTTTTTTCTATAAAATCAACATGATAGTAATTAAACCACCAAAAGACTTGTTCCCAGCTAAAATTTAAAAAGTAAAAAAAAGAAAAAAGTAACTACTAGATATTGAAAGGCATTACTATACCCCAAGTTATCAGTACTACAGTACTGGATTATTTAATTAAGGATACATTGATAGCTATTTTGGGAAAAAAAAAAAAAACCTTAAAATATCAAAATAAATTCTAGAGAGATGTAAGATTTAAGCATGAAAAAAATCATAAAAATCTTATGAGAAAATAATATATTAATGTCCTTACATTCTTGGAATGGGAAAAGCCTTTCCAAGTATGAATCAAAAATTAAAAGTTATAAGGGAAAAGACTGATTAATTTGACTAAATATGTTTTAAAAATTCTCTGTAGAGCAAAAATACCGAACACATGACCCCTCAACTGCTGATTCCCAGTTTTCCCCTACCTTATAATATCACTAGCAATTTACCATGTAATCACTTTAATCATTTCTTTTTAAATCATAGGAAAGTTTCTACATCAGTACATAGTTATACTCTATTGATCCAGATTCAGGAATCTGGATCTGAACTGCAACATATGTATTATTAAAATATGTGTGAAATAATGAAGGTAGTGTTTATACATCAAGGTAAGCGCTTTACATTTATTGTCCCATTTAAGCCTAACAAATCTATAAAATAAGTAATACTAGTATATCCATCTTACAGATTAAAAAATTGAGAGCTGAAGAAGTTAAACCACAGATATAGTTATTAAAATGGCAGAGTGAAGACTTGAACTCAGGTCTGTCTATGAACTGAATGTGTTCTTAATAGCTTTATTGTACTGCTATTGATGCGATGGAGATATGACATATCTCTGTTTGTAAGCATAAGACCAGATGTTTCCTATTGTTCCTCCCTTCTGAATAAAAAGCAAGCTTCACTACACACAAACATTCATTCATTCAAAAACCTTTACTGAGTACCTAGTATGTGCCAAGTATAAGTCATAGCAGGCAGTAATCCATCAGTGAATAAATCAAAGTGTCTGCTCTTAAGGGAGGAAATAGACAGTACAAAACAAACACATAATATGTTAGATGGCAATAAATGTGAAAAAAAGCAATTAAGGAGAATAGAGAGTGATAGAAGGCAGAGTGATTTATTATAATGGATGATCAGGAAAAGCTTCTCTATTAAGGGGACATTTGAGCAGATACTTGAGGCTTTACGGAGCCAAGCAGATATTTAAGAACAGAGTAATGAGCATGAGAATTTCAAATGCAAAGGCATGAGCACACTGGGCATGCTCAAGGAACCCCATGGAGAACAGTGTGACTGGAGGGAGCCAGGGTCAGAGGGGTGGGCAATGCGGTCAGAGATATAGCAAGGGCTAGAACACCTGGGGAAAATCTCCACCTGCCACGTTCACAAACAATCCCCTGTCTATGAGACAGCACTAGGCTGACTTCGAAGCAGAAGAGCATTTTATACTCTCGTGTTCTTGGAAGAGAGCTGCACGATCCGATGGCAGACTTGAATCACCTACCCTGATATACCCAACCAGAAAGACACACTATGCCCTTAGAAAATGGGGAGCCCGAAGACATTTATGATTAACTTACACATCTGCTAGGTAATCTCTCCCATTATTGTTTTTATCAAGCAGAGTAGACTAAACAGTTGAAATGATCAATTAGCTTAATTATGACCTAGAGCCATGTTCCCTACCGTGAAATGAATTCTCTCCACTTGGACTAGGTTATGCGTTTGAGATTTACATGTGATAGTGCGACTATCATTTTGGTTTAGAATGACTCTGATTGTCCTCCTTGTGGGTTCCTGCTAAAAAGGCAACACTCTTAACTCTCAAAGGTGAGCACATTTTGGGGGAAGCGATGCCATGCATTCTGTATTTTGTTTTTTAATTCTGTTCACCTGTTGTCAGATATCCTATGAAAGCTTGTGTTTAGAACCCAAGTCTGAGCAAAAAGATGAATTTCACCAAAAAAGAGTAAGGGATTAAGAAAGTAACCTTTAAAAGAGAAGACTGTTTTAACTGCAGTTGAGTTATTGTACTAAGAAATGATATTCCTAAAGGAGCAAGGATTGACAAAAAACAATTTATTCTTTATAAAAGGCCAGATAGTAGATAGTTTAGGCTTTGTGGGCCATGCAAGTCTCTTTTATCACTACTCAACTCAGTGTGAAAATAGTATGCAAATGAATAAGCATGGTTTGTTCCAATAAAACTTTATTTACAAAAGCAGGTGGCAGGCCAGATTTAGTTCACAGGACATAGCTTGCAGACTCCTGTTATGGAGCCTCTGGTTATTTATTTCTACAAGTGCTTAGGAAAACAGGTAGGTAGATAGAAAAGTAACACAGCTTCTTTCTTTGGTCTCCCTGCTCATGAATATCCAAATTAAATGTAATTTTCAAAAGAAGCCCAATCAAGCTAAAACTAAAATAAATACCAAGTAGAAATAATAAGTAGGGCTCAGGGCACAGATTACCTCTGCAGTCTTAGGACGATGCAAAATGTATTGATACCTAACCATGGCAGGGAGCTCCTACTTTTGCAGTGGGTCATAGCAACTGTCTCGTTAAGAAAGGTTTCTAGTCAGTCATGTGCTCCGTCCCTCCTTTGTTGTGGGTGACATCTGATGAAGATTTGATGATGCTTGCATCACCCTTCTGACTATCACAGACTTTTCTGTCTAGGGCAGGAGAGACTTACTGGCTTTGCCCAAACTCCAGCTGTGGAGACCCTCCTGGCCGTCTCCCCAGCCCTGATGTTCCAGCCCCCCTCAGGCATTCCAGGACTTCTGCACATGACATATGCATATGCAGCATATCACACAGTTCTGAGGCTGGGCCCAGATCACCAGGAGGGTGCTCCTCGAGAAAGAAGAAAGAGACAGAGGCAGGACTGCTTCCTATATCTGTTCAGCTCAGCTCTAAACCCTTAGAAGGTCAAGGTCATATGGTATCTTTCTTTCCTCCACCCTTTAAGTAAGCCCTAACGTGGACCTGTCTACAGAGAGAGTGCTCCAGGAATGTTGGTTGGAAGGAGATGCCTGAGATGCTGCTACCATTTATCTATTGATCACTTGGGGCCTTTTGAGGTCTCAATACTCAGTGGCCCTCACCTACCTGTTCCTCCTACCGCCTCACATACTACTTCACATGCCAGCCTGGAAATAAGCCCAGAGGTGAGATGCTTTACGTGTTGGAGAATCTCAGAATTTTGCTTTTATGGCCCACAGCAGATAAATGTAGCGATTCAGTAACATGAAATCCCATGAGTCCTCATTAACAGTGGTGGTGGAAAACCCAAAAACAGAAATAGAGAAGATGTTCTAGTCTGGGGAGACCTTTGAAGGGGACATGTTCACCTTCACCAATAATCTTTTTTTTTTTTTCTTTTAAGATTACAGTAACAGACTGTTCTCAGAAAAAGGCATAGGTTACCCCGTGTGCTGGAGACTCTGTTGTCAACAGCATTGTCATGCCTCTAATTTCTAATTTCACAAATTCCCTTCTCTACATGGTCCAGGTAGCCAATGAGGAATGCCAATGAGAGGAACTCACAGACATTTGGAATGCAGAAGTGAAGCAGAGCCATTATTCTCCAGAAGTGGCTGTAGGCAGAGAGGAGAGTCCCAGGAGCTTCCAGAGAGTTCTCAAGAACCATCTGCTTTGCCGCAGCAGACTGAGGCTGTTGAAGCTCCTCTAAGATTCCTGAGAATTATAACAGTTTCCAGACAAGCTTCTGAGAACCCACCTGCTTAAGTACTCCTGCCTGAGATCACCAGCATCAACAACCTTGACCTCTAGTGACAGCTTCCCAGATTTCTGCATCCCCAGATTTCCCATGAAAACCTTTACTTCTATGTTGAACCCTTTATCCAGACTGAGCCCTGTATCACCACAGGTAAAGGATAGGGTAGGACACAGTTAACATCACCTTAGCACTTACTTTCCTTTTGGAAATCCGTGGGTGTTAAGGAGAGCATCCACTGATGAGCCAAGTGCTATGTTCCACTGAATCTATGTTCTTTTTTTTTTTTTTAAGATTTTTTATTTATTTGTGAGAGAGAGAATGAGAGACAGAGAGCATGAGAGGGAGGAGGGTCAGAGGGAGAAGCAGACTCCCCGCCGAGCAGGGAGCCTGATGCGGGACTCGATCCCAGGACTCCAGGATCATGACCTGAGCCGAAGGCAGTCGCTTAACCAACTGAGCCACCCAGGCGCCCTGAATCTATGTTCTTGATGATAAAACAGACAGGTGCCAATAAGAAAGAAAAATGTCCCTGATATGGAGGTCAATAGGAAGCCCCTCCATAAAGCTGGGAGACCAAACAGCTCTATCTCCGGTGCAAGTATAAATGAGAAATGAACACACCTCGCGGGAAAAGAGGGGGACACATTGCCAAAGGGGAAGGAAGGAAATCTTCTGGGAGAATTTGAACTACAAACTGCTCGTGCAGCTTTTGCAGGCTGAATTTCCACCACCAAGGCAGCCCCCCCACCCCCATCCTGAGGCAGAGAAGCGAGAGGTTTGGGGTTGGTGGCACCCTCCATGACTGGCCACAGCAAAGGCAAACCCTCCCCGGGAGACTTCACCTTGAGTCCAGGTGCAGGAATTGTTCCAACAACCGGAAGAGGCACTCTGATCTCAAGAGACTCAGAACAAGGAGGAAAAACCACTGTGGGTCTTAGGATTCTCAAATATGCCGGCAAGCGACTGCACACTTGCTGTGTTCTGTGAGTCTCCCATTAAGAACGAAGTTCGAGGCTCTGCTCTGGCCCCATCCTAGTCCCCAGACCTGCTGGCACAGTTTCACACTCCGTTCCGGCTTCTTTCAGCTACTTGCAGCTCTCCAGACTCACTGAGCCATCGCACTGAGCTTCAGCACTCATTGTTCTACTGGCTCTGCTGTCTCTCCCACCCTCTGTGGGTTAGCTCACTCATACTTCCCAACTCAGATGAGCATTGCCTCCCGAGGGCAGCTTTCTCTGAACACGTCTGGTTTATGTGTGCCTTCTCCGTGCTTCCATGGCACCTGACGCTCCCTGACAGCCCACCAGGGTAGGATCCGTACTGTTTGCTAAGAGTTAAGCTTAAAACAAAGCGCCTACCACAATGCCTGGCACACTGTAGATGCTCTGTAAATGCAATTTCTCTTCTCCCTTTCGTAAGGGCCTTGAGTATTCTGTTCAATTCAGCAAGATGCGTCCCCTACAGTACGCCAGCCACAGTGTTGAGGCAACAGGGATGAAAAAAGCACAGTCCCTGCCCACAGGATGACAATTCAGTGAGAGAAAAGCAAAGAAAATCAGCTAGTGAATTCACCAGAGACAGTATTACAGGGATGCATGGGGTGGCCTGAGTCAAGGTGCTGGTGTGGCTCAGGAAACGGTACCAGGAGTGGGCATCCGAAGAGCAGCTCAGAGACCCAGTTACCACCAGCCCGGTCATGCAGAAGGTGGAAATTTCACAGGTGCGTGAGAAGAGGACCATAAGAAGTGATGTGATCAGTGGTTAAACTTGCTGCCACTTTGTATCCTAGAGCTCAGCCCAGGGCCCAGCACTTGGTGGGAAGGAAGAAAGGAGAGAGGGAAGGAGGGAGGAAAAGAATCTGTCCTGCATTTAATCATCAGCTGGCTATGGGCAAACAGAGCCTGTTGGTTAGTAATAAAGCATCTAAGTCAGGAGGGGAGGGAGGAAAAAAGAAAGGAAGGAAGAAAAGGAGGGGATCCTCTGTGGGGAGGAATTTTTAAATTTGTTTTTGGTCATTCTTGTCTCATATGCTTGATCTTACTCCGATTTTTTTTTTTTTATTAACCTAAGATTCCAATGTGCCCGCCAAAACCAGGGAGACAGCCCTTTTCCCCACACCAAAGCAGCAAGGACCTGAGTGCAGTTACATGCTGGCAAATATTTAACAACGGGCTCTGCGGGAGGAAGACAAAAGCCCTGGGCCGCAGCATGCGCCCATGTCTGCAGTGTAGGTCCTCATCGGGGCCGATCTCAGGCCGTCACAGGGCACGAGTGCTGGCAGAACCGGGAGGAAAGGCTGCAGTCAGCTCTCAGGAGCTAGTACAAACCGGCCCCAGCACCCCGGTCAGCGTGGGAGTTTCAGAACTGTAGAAGGCTGGCAGAGACTAGGGCCAGGAGCTAGAGTGCTGTGAACACCAAGCTGTAGGGGGCTAACTTCTGGAGGCCCCAGCAAGAGGCCACATCTCTGAGCACCCTGGGAGGTCCCATGGTTCACGGCCCCAACCCAGTGGATAGAAGATGTAGTAAGAACGTAGAGATTCACTGAGGCTCAGCTGCACTTTGGGTGAAATCTGAGGTCCAAAGCTGCAACCCCTTCCCAATGCCTGAGTACTGCCCAGAGCTGAACACACAGCGCACACACCCTTGAACCTGTGCTGAAGGAATTAAGGTGCTCTGCTGTGCCTGGCAGGTGGCCAAGTCTCCCCCAGGGGAGGAGGAAGCCGAGAGGGAGGGGGATCACAATGACAGTACCCAAAATACCCATAAGCATCCGGGGGGATGGGAGCATTTAGAGGACATGGAGGGTATGAATGGGAATGAGAGAAGGGTAGTGGAAAGAGGGGAGTTTAGGCTTATTATTAGAAATGGCTAAACGATAGAGGTTCTTGAATTTTGCCCCGTCCTCCTCCTGTTTCTTATCAGCGGGGAGAAAATGGTGAGTGGGCACAGAGGTAGTGGGAGTAAAACAAAGAGACTCTTTGTAGTAAAACAAACAAGAGGCTGTCGTTCACATGCAGAAAGCTGAAATCTTGCCCCAGGCAAACGTGGGGCTACCTCACCCCCTCCAAAACCCTGCTATTTATTCTACCCTGGATGTGATCAGGGAGTTTAGGCAGATGATAAAAATGCTGAGAGACTTGTACACGGATGATCATAGCAGCGTTACTTAAAATAGCCAGAAGGTGGAAACAACCCAAATACCCATCAGCTGATTAATGGATAAACAAAATATGGTATATCCAGACAATGGAATGTGATGAAGCTATAAAAAGAAATGAAGGACTAATATATACTACCATATGGTTGAATCTTGAAGACATTATGCTAAGGGAAGGAAGCCAGACACAAAGGACCATGTATGACCATATAATTCCATTCCTAGGAAATGTCCAGAACAGGAAATCTATGAGATAGAAATTAAATTAATGGTTGCCCAGGGCTGAGGGCAGGGTCAGGGGAACAGGATTGCTTTTGGGGATGATGGAAATGTTCTAAAATTGAGTGTGTTGATGGTTGTACATACCCGCGAATATACTAAAAGCCATTCAATTGTACACTTTAAATGGGTGAATTATATGTTATATAACTTATATCTTAATAAAGCTGTCTTTTAAAGAAGCTGATGGAAGCTGATGTATGATGTATGAAGTATGACCGATCCTTGCCTCAATCCCTCTTCCTTAGTACCCCAGTCGAAGCACGGCATCATTCAGCCAGACCTGCTGAATTATGGGTGTAGGAGGCTCTTGGAATACTGAACAATGGACAATAAAAACAAATGAGAAAGAACACACTTAAAAGAAGACATTAAAGGTAAACAAAGTGTGCAGCCACTATCTTTCCAGTTCCCCAGTTCAGACACCCAAGAGTTATCCTTGGCATTTCCTTGTCCCTCGTCCTCCGCATCCGGTCCATCATCGAGTTTTTGGATAGTGCCGCCCAAATACATCAAATCTCTCCACTTCTCTCCATCTCCACTGCTAACCCCTAGTCCAAGTTATCACCTAAGCAGTACAAGAGCCTCCTACCCATCTCCTTACTTCCATTCCAGCCCTCTCTGGCTTATTCTCCATACTGCAGAGCAAACTTTCTGAAACCCAATTATAATCAAGTCACAATCCCTAAGAACTTCCTATGGCTCTTAGGAAAAAGAGAAAAATCCTTAAGCTTGCCTACAAAGTTCTGTGTCATCTAGCCCCTACCTTAACCTGCTAACTACATCTTGCAAGAGTCTTCCCCTTGCTTTCACTGCTCCAGCCACACTGGCTTGCCTTTATAATTCTTCAGAGAAATAATACTTCCTTATTCCACAGGGCCTTTGCACATGCTGTTCTCTTGAGCACAAAAGCCAATCCCTAACAATTCATTTGGATCCTTTTTATCCTTCAAATTTTAGTTCAACTATCACTCTAAGAGGCTTCCCCAACCACATTACAGAAAGTGCCTGAGCCCCATCCCTTATACTCAGTCACTCAATCTGTTCATTCCCTTTGTAACATTATCACAGACTGCCATGGATGGATTATTTATTAATCCTCTACTGAAATGCAAGTCTCCTCTTCTTGTCCCAGACTTCCTAGTCTCTCCCACACACCCACGGCCAGCCCCATACACAGAACAAAATCTCAGCATAAATTTAAGAAATGTGAACTTCTTCTTTAATCTCTTCACATGTTCTTTTTCACCTCTGCAATTCCCCAGGGCTTTGTATCTTCTTGCCACCCGGGGCCCTCAAGGCATATCCCCTAACTTGGCCTGGCCTATCCAGACAGTCTCAGGATAAAACGACCTTCAGCCTTCCTTCTGTCCCTTCCCCATCCATTTGCTGCTGACCTCAATTACAGGATAAAAAGAAATCCATATCAGGGCTCCTGGGTGGCTCAGACGGTTAAGCATCTGATTCTTGATTCCAGCTCAGGTCATGATCTCCGAGTCATGAGAATGAGCCCTGTGCTGGGTGTGGAGCCTGTTTAAGATTCTCTTTCCTTTTTCCTCTACCCCTCCCCCCAGGCCCCCACTTGCAGGTTCTCTTTTTTTTAAAGATTTTATTTATTTATTTGAGAGAGAGAGAGTGAGAGAGAGGGCACAAGCAGGGGGAACAGCAGAGGGAGAGGGAGAAGCAGGCTCCTTGCAGAGCAGGGAGTCTAATGTGGGGCTCCATCCCAGGACCCTGGGATCATGGCTAGAGCCGAAGGCAGACGCTTAACTGACTGAACCACCCAGGTGCAACGCCCCCCCCATCTCTAAAAAAGAAGAAATCCATATCAAACCTAATTAATCTACACCAAAGTGAGAACATGGCCAGCAACTAAACAGTTGTAGGAGTGATGTTTCTAGAAGAGTATCAGTGAGAGAATCCCATCAGCAGAGAGGGCAGAGGTATGTGAGGATATGGCCCAGGTGCTAACTACCCTGCTCCCCCAGAGACAACTGTCCTCAGCTGTCCTGGCATTTCATCGCCCTTCTCCTTCCTTTAGTCCTGCCATCTCCATGGTGTCAGCAACTCCCAGATGGTGACAGGGGATGGGGCAGATGCAAGCTCAACTATTTGTACATGGGGGCATTTTAAAGCCTAGGCTCTAGATTTGGTGACAGCCAATATCACAGTGCTGATAAACATACTTTAATTCAATTTCTCCTGAACTCCATGCCCAAAACTTACCCAGATTGTTAGATTGTTTCACATCAGACGTTTTAAGGGAGAACTGAAAAAAAAGAAACCACCGTAAGAAACCAACACCATACCTAAATTAGTCTAGATCAAAGGACTCCAGATTTTGAGTGTTTGCCGGGCCCTGTGTCAGGTCACGAGCTTAGGCGAGGTCCCTCACGCCTGTGTCCTCTGAACACGGGCAGAACTTCCCCAGGTCTCTTCATTTAAGAACCATTTGGGACACTTGTTACAATGCATTTTCTCAAGCTGCTGGCTCGCTGAATTAGAACGTTTATGGAAGGGACCAGCGGGTCTATAGATTTTTACCAGGCTCCGTTCTGTGAAAGATTATGGGGAATCTCCTCCAGGAGAGGTGGTGACTAGGAGAGTAGCAGTGGTTTTGTCCTTGGTAGTTACGTTCCTGTAAAGCCCTCGTGGGAGTCCCACCACTGGAATTTCCGATCCAGCAGGACGGGGCCCAAGAAAGTGAATTCCTAACAAGGGCCCGGGCAATGCTGATGCTGGTTGCCTGGGCACCCCACTTTGAGAATCACTGCTTTAGAGCAAGTGTCTTTGAAAGAATTGTCTGGGTTTGCTGCCCCCAGCCCTCCCTTGCCATTCTCCCCTGAGCCCGCTCCATTTGGGATTTATTCCCTTCCACTCTCCTGAAACAACCACTGTCAAGGTCATCAGTGACCTACTCATCGCTAAGTCCAGTCACCCTTCATCTTCCTTGGCCTATTTGACATGACTGATTGCTCCCTCATCTGTGAAATGTTTCCGCACCAGATCCCCAAGACGCTCCTCTCGCTCACTCTCCTGGTTTCCCTTCTATGTCACTGACAGCTCCTTGTCAGTCGCCTCGGCTTGGGGACCTCTTTTCTTTATTTATACTCACTCCCTACAAAATCCATATAGCTTTAAATGCCATCTATACGCAAATGGTTCTCAAGTGCCCGCCTCAAGCCTGGCTATCTCTCTACAACTCTATATGAATTGTATGTATTTTCATATATACAATTATATAACTCTTATGCCCCTGGCCTCCACTATCCTGCTCTACTCTCCATCTCAGTAAATGACAACCCCATCCTTTTCATGGCTTAGGACAAAATTGGTTGAGTCATCCTCGACTCCTCTCTTTTTATCACAACTCATACCTAATCTATGAACGATCCGATCCTGTTGGATTTCAAGGCTCACCATCCCTCGCTACCTTCACTCCCACCACCCAGGCCCAAATGACTCTTGTCTCTTTCCTGGATTCTTGCAACCACCTCCTAGCTGGACCCCCTGGCTTCTGTTCCTGCCCTGCTTTGGTCTAGACTCCATGCAGAGTGATCATGCAGTAAGAAGTAAAACCAAACCAGAAGGAGTAAAAAATCGTCTTTAGGGTGACCTGCAAAGCCCGCGCAATCTGTGAATCGTCCTTGCACCACGTCATCATCGGCTGCACTCCACTCACCCACGCAGGTGTGGCTGCCCTGGGCTTGCTCAAATATGCAGGACACCTGAGAGTCTTAGCACTGGCTGTTCTCCCTGCCCGGAATGCTCTTCCCTTCCATGTCTGCATAGTTCACTACTCTTCTCCTTCCAGTCCTTGCTCAAATGTCATCTTCTCGGGGAAGCCTTCCCTGCCCAGGCTTTAAAATGGTGTAACCACCCCACCTCTCATTCCCTGTCCCCTCTTATTTTCTTCAGAGGACTCCTTCACTTAATTCTCTTATGTTATTTCTTGGTCTAGCTACCTCCACTGGATTGCGGGTCAATAAAGGCACGGATTTTGTACATTTTGTTTATTGGTATGTCCCTAGGCACATAACTGGTGTTGAAAAACATTAGTTGAATGTATGGGTGAGATTTGATTTTGATACTAGGTGCTGTACATAAGTTATCTCATTTATCCCCATTTCCCAGCTGAAGAAACTAAGGTTAACATGGTTCTATAATTTGTTTAAGGTCAGTACAACCTTCTGGGTGAGCCCTTGTTTGTCCATGGTTTTGAAGGGTGATGCCTTAACTTTCTGACTGACTCTCATTGGACCTGGAATCTGTCCCCAAATGACAGGTCCTTCTCAGTTATAAGGATAGCTGGGACTCAGGTCTGTTTGGCTCTAAAGCCCCCTGGTTTTTCCACAATGCTACCAAATCCTTACAGTTTCCATGATATTCTGCTGAATATGTTTAGTTAACTAAAAGCAATTCTTTTAAAAAAACTTTTAATTTAAATTCCAGTTAGTTAACATACATAGTCTAATATTAGTTCCAGGTATACAATTTAGTGATTCAACACTTCCATTCAACACCCAGTGCTCATCACAGCAAGTGCCCCCCTTAATCCCCATCCCTTATTTCCCCCCTCCCTTCTGGTAACCATCAGTTTGTTCTCTATAGTGAAGAGTCCGTTTCTTGGTTTGCCACTCTCTCTCTTCCCCCTATGCTCATTTGCAACTGAAGGCTTTCTTAATTGATTGCACACCGAGTAACAGTTCACTTTGTCCAGTTCTCTATCCCAATGCTCAATGCTTTCTAGATTTCCTAACTGCAGGTTGTTTATTCCCACTCAGAGGCTTGCTGAGCCAGTTCTAGCTTCTGAGCCTGGAGTGGGGTTGGACTGAGCCTGCTCTGTCAGCCAGTAGGGAAAGGGGTCCACACTAAAAGGCCACCTCCAACTTCCTTCTCTAAATGTCTCCTGGTCTTGCTTTCCACCATGCCAACATTAGGATCTTCATAAAACAAAAGGAAGCCTCACTTTATAAGAAAACCAAAATGAAACAAAATGTTTTCCAAGGAAGCTGGTTCTCTCCCTATTTGCCCCCATCTGCTTTTCTGCTCCCACTTGTGGGGTCTTCTCAGTTTCTGTAGAAATAGTGCTTCTGCACCATCAACAAAGAACCCTCAGTTGGAAGTCTTGGAATTACTTCTCCTGCGATTCCTTTGCTTTTCCAAAACTGCCTTGCAAAACCTCTCCTTTTTTGCCGTACCTTTCCCTTTCCTGCTTTCAACTTTCTTGTCTCTCTTTTTAAATAATTATTCTTGACACGAATGCCTCTCATTCCATTAAAAGTCAATTAAAAGTCTCAAAAATGCCTAAAAATATAAAGAGAATGTAACTTGTCTTAGGAGACGTGCTGGAGGAGGTGTTGCTGGTCCTTGTCACTGAGAATTGCAGTGAATCCTGGACAAATTACATCTATTGCTTAAGCAATGAATCAGAGCGTGTTGGCGACACCCTCTTAGATATGGACAAATAAGGAACACTCCCCTGAGGCAGGGTGTACCCGGGCAGTGTTCGGAGGAGAGACAAAGGTCAAGATCCAGATAATCCCCACAAGCTTTGGTCAGCACTGCTGCTGGCCAAGGATCAGAGCTGGGGTTACTTAGAGCCATTTTCTGAGGAGGCCCTATCTACGCTCTGTCTTCTGCACCTGGGGAGGCACTGAGTGAAAATAGGGAACATAAATACCAAAAGAGCAGGGTCTCTGCTCCGGGAGCAGAACTGGGGCTCTGTTAGAAACCTTCCAGTCATGGCTCCAAGCGTGGTGGGACTTCTGAATTCACCCCCTTGTCTGCCAACGTGATCAAAAGTACCCAAATAAGAAAGCACCAGGAAATAGGAAATAGGCAGTCTGTCCAGCAGAAGATGCATTACAACTGACCATTGTAGTCAAGGGACCGATCCCTGGAGGAGAAGGTACAGGGACCAATTAAGATCTGCAGAGGCCCTAAGCATTAAGAAGGATACAGTGCTCTCCTCCACATAGAGTTAATTTTTCAATAAAAAATGCAAGCCCTAAAATAAACATAATAGAGTCCATTTTCCCCCTCTGCTATCAACTACAGAAAAAATACCGTGCCTCTGACTTACTGGTGCCCTAAACACACACCCAGGCTTGGTTTGTTTTTGGAGTAACATAGCCATTCCAGGCAGAGGTTTTCCCCATATAGGAACTTGCCTGAAAGTGTAAGACATTTATCCAGATTCGTCTATCCCTTATTAAGTGCCAGCTATCTGCCAGATGCCATGCTCAGCAATTTCACATATCTCATTTCCTAACCCTAGCAATACAATTTTATGGTGATTTGGGGACACATTCCATCCATTCAGTCTAAATCAGAGTAAGCCAAGGAGTTTGGTAACACCTTCCCAGACTGTGGACCGTGTTTTACAAACAAGAAAATGAAGTGTGTTGGGGAATCCACCAAGAACAGGTTAGGCATGTGAGCGATTTATGAAGGGAAAAACAGGAGTAGTCAGGGAGAGCCTCACACGAGGTAGGCCTGGCCCCTGTGAGGGAGAGACAGAAGAAAGGGGGTCAAGTAGGAAGAGTCTAGGGCTGCAGCACAGATCTATGAAGGGCATGGCTAGGCTCAGGGGGATCCTCAAGCCAAAGGTGCCCACTGGAGGAGTCACCGGTGTGTCCAGAATGGGTCTTCTGGATATTCCACTGTGCTAGGTGTCTGGCTGGGAAGAGGTCTGAGGAAGCTTGGCTGGGGTGGGTCCAGTGACTGGGGAAGGGGGAAGGAAATAGGGCATCTCTCAATTATGTCCCTGCAGCAAGAGATCTAAGCGATGTGTTTCCTTGGTTGCCACACTGAGGGATTAGAGAACTAAAATAAGTTTCCCTGCTCACCTACCTTGTTTGGGGGTGAAACTGTGATTCAAATCCAGGCTTTTTGGATCCATGTTCCATATCTTTCTCACTATACCAAGCAGATCCCTTGTTTGAGATGGTGTGGAATTATGGAATTTTAGGTTATTTGAATTTATCTGTTAAATGTTTATTAAAAAAAAAAAAAAAAAGGTCTCCTTTTGACGTGTTGCAGTCAGCCGGCTTATAAATTGGGGAGTTTTGCCAACTCCCAGGTCTCCCTGTGCAGAATTCTGTCCAGGTTTCTGGGTATAAGCTCGAGCCAAGAGAGAACATGACACCCTTCAAAAGTAACCAGGCATCATTGTACCTCAGGCGTCTCTGAAATAGAACTTGCATTCTTCTTGGAGACACAGCATCCTGCCCTATAAAACATCTTTTCTATAGGCTGATGCCATGAGACAATGAACAGACACAAAATCTTCTAGCTATGACAAAGATTGGCTTTTCTGACACATTCATGCTCCTCTTTCTCCCCTGCTAGGGAGGAGTTTTGTAGCACAATAAGCCATCAACGTTGTTTTGTCAATGATAGCAAAAGAAAGATTTGCTAAGTAGATGCCATCCTCTGAGGAATTCAGCCATCCCACAAATATTTATTGAATGCCTACCATGTCCCAGGAAGTGGAAATGTGGTGTTGAACATGGGGAGAAAGACAATAAACGACAAACAAATAATACCGAATAGCAGTAACTGCCATGACGAATATGAAACCTTACAAGAGGCTCAAGAGTAACAGGGAAAGGCAGGGGTGCTTCCATAATGTGCGGGAGAAGGCTCCTAGCATGGAAATGTGATGACAGAGCCATCCATGTGAAGATGCAGGGGGAGAGCATCCCAGGCAGAAGGAAACTTGGGGAGGAAGGACAGCGCTGGGAAGCAGGCCTTTGCATTTGAAACCATGGAATGGGGGTCTGTGTGGCTAAAGCCTGGAAAGTACATGGAGGTGTCATGGGTCAGAGAGTCAGATGGGGCCCAGGTCACACTTTTGTAGGGCCGGGAGACCCTACAAAATTTCAGCCTCCATCCTGTGTAGATGAGCTTGGATTCCTGTAGGCTTGCGTAGGAGCAGGCCAAGGACATTTAGAACCTGGTCACATCTCACCTCTGCCATCGGCACCATAATCTCCCTTTGGAACCTCGCAATCCCTGCCAAACAGCCTCTCCACTTCTATTCTGGCCTCACCATGCATTTTTCCCACAGCTCTAAATCAGCTCCCGACACTACTCTGCTTAGAATGCTCTGGTGGTTTCCAGGGACACCTAGAATAAAATCTAGTCTTTACTTTGATTTACTCTCACTTTGATGGATCTCTTCTGCTAACTATGAGTGGGTCTCCAATGACTCCAAGGACATTGGACCTCACCGGGCAATCCATGGCTGTCCTGCATTTAAGGGCACCTGGGCCATTCTGAGGGGCATCTTCTAAGACATAAAGCTATGGTGTAGTAATCATGGAAGTGAATTTTCCCACTAAGGGTTTTGCCGATATATCCTGGCCGTCAGAAGGGCCCAACAGAAGACCTTAGAAGAGGGTGCCCAGGCCTCAACAATCAGAAATTGCTGGTCTACCAGTGTCATGGCCCAGCGCTAACCAAGGCACTGTTTACCCTCATGGTGAGGAAACGTTTAGCAACAAATTCATTTAGCAATTATTTATTGACCAACTAAATGCTAGGCACTGTACTAGACACTGAAGGTGATAGGGAACAAAACCACTCCCTGTCTTCAAGATTCTTACAGGTTAGTAGGAATACCAGCCAGGTAGACTGGCTGAAGTTCACCAAACAAGAGAATTAACCACACAAATATGCATGTAAATATTTAACCAGAAAACTGCAGAACATAGAAGAGAAATGTGTTAGTTGAACAGAAATTAAGATCTAGAATCCATGTGGGTTGGCGTGGGTAGGGAGAGGAGGTTTTAAGAGAAGAAAGGGGGAAATTACTAAGGCTACAATGGAAGAATTTGGAGTACATCTAAGGATTCCAGACATTTCACCGAAAAGGGTATCATCTGGCTGAATTTCTGCCTGAGGCCATTGTCCTCCTTTGAGGCTAAAAGCACTTGCCATCTGCTGGGTGATGCTAATGTTAATACTAGAAGATTTTGCTTATGACTTCTATTCTGCCCAGGAGAGGTGGATAGCAAATCTAATAACGCATGGAATGGAGGAAAATATGTTCTTGGGAAGCTCCCAGGCTAAAAGCTGACTGCTCGTAAGGCCTCTTCATGAGATAGTGGGCAAGACTTGCTTAGGGACCTTTTACCAATAATTTTTGTACTGGGAGAAACACAAATCTATAGCAGAAGGACAAAAGTTGGGAATTTGAGAATTCTGGGCCTCTAATGATGCTTCTCCTTTATCCATCCCACTCTCTGAGACATATGAAAGAGTCACGTGGGTAGAGAGAAGAGGAAAACAGGGAAGGTTTCTGGAGAAGGTCCCACCCTTCCTTCTGAGTTAGAATTGCTCATCTGCGTCATATTACAGAGGTGGGGACAAAGTTTCCAGAGGGCTTCATTAAAATATTTTCTGGGAAAGGGAATTGGAGGCTTCTTTCTTCATCTCACTGGCACGGATTATTAGTTCTTTGACACTTGGGAAAGAACAATGAGTCTGGGGCGATGGGAAAGAGAGGGCTGTTCTGGGTAGAGCGTCCCTTGTGACACCAGCCTCTAGAACAACCATCTGGAAGGTACCTCTTCATCTTCGTGTTGAGTAAAAACTCTCCTACCAGTCATCACACTGACTTTTTGCTATTTAAATTACAAATACTTTTATCTTGTTTGTTGTTACCTTTTAACTCTGCTTATGATATTTTTTACTTATGAAAGGATTTTATTTTTATATAGTAAACTCTACTAGTCTTGACCTCTCTAGTTTCTACCTTTGGCTTTAAACATAAAGGAGCCTTCAACATCTAATATTTTGAGTTATTCATCTATTTTTATTCAAATTCCTTAGCACTAATCTATTCTACTTTTGTTTATGACATGAGATAAAGATCTAATTTTATTTTATTTTTCCACATAATTAACTTTTCCAGGACCACTTGTTTTGGGTTTTTTTTATCCATTCCTTCAGTGATATGAAATGCATCTTCATCATATACTAAATATTTTATATACTTAGGTGTGATAGATTGTAGTATCACAATCCCGCCAAATATTTCAGAGCCCCTTCTTATGCCTGCCTACAGGAAGGTAAGGCATATCCTGTTGAACTCAGGGGTAGCCATAGAACTTGTGTTGGTCAGTGAAATGCAAGCAGGAATGACATGTGTCACTTATGCACGGGGCTTTGAGAGCCAGTGAGTGGCTCATTGTGGTTTTTTTTCCCCCTTTGGAACAATACATTTTCCAGATAGATTCTGCTCCATCAGCCCACATCCCAGGGCAAAAGCAGCATGGAAGAGGATAGATACTTGGGGGAAAGCTAAAGAATTGCATTAAAATTGTCTTGTCCACACTGGGTTTTAGAGTTTAAGTGTTATCTTTCCTCCACTACTGCAGAAGCCCTGACAACAGAATGGGTTCTCATGCAATTGTCTGCATCACCATTTCACAGATGACCATCTCTCTGTCAATTCCCCCATTGGGGCCTGACTCAGAGCTCCATGTGAAAATGGTAACGTTGGGTTGCCAGAGTGGTGTGGGAAAGTGAAGATTGGAATTTACCTGGGGAAATGCTGAAAGGTAAGGGAGGTGGGAAGACGGTAAAAATTTGCCAAAATCCTATTTCTTCCAGCCACGGATGCTGTTTCTTCCTCATGAGCTCAAGAGTGTTTAGAGAAGCTGCTGTGGCAATCACTCTGTAAGGCAAGGAACTTTCTGAAAGGTGGCATTGTAATTTCAGCACCACTGGGTCTGGAATGATTAGATGCAAAAGCCAGGAGGGGTTTTCAGGAGAAGGGTTTTTTTAATGCTCTCCTTCCATCTTAAAGTGACTTGCTCATCCCCCAAGGGGCTGAGTGCAAATCCTTGCACCAGCAACTCTGGGAGATGCCACTGAGGCCCTGGAGGTTGTTCAGGTTTGCATTTTTCCAACTTCAAAACCTCTTCATAGCCTCAGATTTAGCCAGTAAGAACTGATGGGTTCTAGTCAGACTTGCGTTTGTATATGATAAGACCTAATTCTGCGCCTCTGCCTACATTTTGACATTGAAAGGCAGCCAAAATTTGACTCTCCTTTGAGCTTGAAGTCAGGGCAAACTGTACTGTTTCAAAGAGCATTCCTACTCCAGCCCCCTCCACAACCACCTCCACAGCTCTGCAGAAATTCACAGACATATAAATCAGAGTTGGCTCAGCATAGAGGAGGATGGAGAACTGGACACCACTCAAACAGAGAAGTTATACCCAGAACAATTAGTTACCAGCAACATACATTCCAAACAGCACATCAAAGAAAGAGGAATCTCCTAAATTCAGTGCAATTAAGAACAGAAGCAGCTGGAAAAACAGAAAAAATGGGTAAAGATTCTAACATAAGGCTACATTTTTGCTATTGACTGGATATTTGTGTCATCCAAATTCATATGTTGAGACCTAATCCCTACATTGATGGTATTTGGAGGTGGGGCCTTTCGGAGGTACTTAGATCGTGAGAGCAGATCCCTCATGAATGGATTAGTGCCTTTATGAAACAGACCTCAGAGACCACCTCTTTCCCCTTCTACCATGTGAGGGCACAACAAGACCACAGCCACCTATGGATTCAGAAGCAGGTGCTTGCCAGACACTGAATCTGCCCGCACCTAGATCTTGGACTTCCCAGCCCCCAGAACAGTGAGTAACAAATGTTGTTGTTTATAAGCCACCTAGTCTGTGGTATTTTGTTATAGCAGTCTAAACGGACTAAAAAACTTCGAACAGTAAAATGAAGAAACAGAATTCTCTCCAGCTATTAAGGAAGCCCTACCTGAGAAAAGGACTTTCAAAAACTGCACTGGGAGCAGGAAGAGTGCATCAGTGAATCAGAGGATGGAAAGCAGAAAAGAGTACAAACGGGACCAAATCAAAGATAGTCTCATTACCTCTTTACTGAGAAGGAGTCCAAAGGAGCATATTATATATGATAGCGGTTATCACTATAGTCATACTGATGTGGTTGAAGACTTGATGTGGTTCTTATTCCATAGCTGGGGCTCAATCATTCTGAATTAATAAAAAATAGTTTTCTTTCATAAACTCCCAAGGTAGATCATCTCTTCAGGCTTTTTCTAGATAGGTATCTGAAGTAGGTAGACCCCACTACCAAGTGAAGTCAGAATTCCAGTGCCCAGACTGGACAGCCCAGATGAGCAGCACTCTTACAGAATTGTGCCATAGCAAGGCTTAGTCCTGTCTGGCTGTGCTGCAAGTTACACTTCACATCTATCCGCTCCTTTCATCCTCACAATGCCCTCTCAAGGCTAGCAGGATCAATATTGTACAGATTAGGAAACAGAGGCACAGTAAAGCCTGGGTCACGAAGTTGGCAAATGACAATGCTTTACCATGGAAACTAACTCTCATGTCCTTTCATCTAGCCCCTGCTGCCCAACTGGCAAACCCTTCCAGAACAATGCTGCGAATACTTAGTGTTCAAGCCAGCAAGGAAAGATGTGTCCTAGAAGTTATCTGTTGAGGATGGCGTCCAAGTTTCTTCGGGATCTTCTCCGAGCCCAGGGGTGGTTCCCCAGGAGCCATACCTGAAACATGAGATCTTACTGTACCCTGCCCATGGCTGATGGCTCCAAGTGGATGCTTGATCCAATGTAGGCCATTTAGAAAGTGTCACAAAAACTAACAAACAAACAAACAAAACAAAGGAAGGAAGAAAGAAAACCATGAGAAATCCAGAGAGAGGGACTCATGGAAGCTAGATTCTGTTAGGGGCAACTCTTTCAAGCAATTCTTCCTTGGATGCTGTGAGATACTTCAGTATCTCCATTCAGCTTTTTGAAAAATATAATTTAATTTTTTAAAAATTTTGGCTAATAATTTTCTGCTACTTGCAACTAAAGAACCATAGTTAATAAACACAATTTCCCCAGTCTCTCCCAATCCACGTCTTAAACTCACCTTTCCACATAACACCTCCTGCTTTTATCCAAATGCAGTTCTCTCTTCACTGATCATTTTCTCTGCATTTGTCTAACAATGGCAAAGTTGGGGTACTTTCTATTTATGCTGCATTTTCCTTGGACTCACCAACTATTGACCTTCTCAGATGACCATGAAAAAAACAAGAGGCTAAAAAAAAGAAACACACGTACTGAAGAGGAATGAGCAGACTGGCAGGAAGCCAATGGGATTGTGAAATCGCTGTTACATTAATAAACTCCCTGTCAAATTGCCTCAGTTCCTCTGAACACTAAGAAGACACTAGCAGTCTGTGTCGGGCCCACCAGAACCAGCTAGTTGACTCACATTGCAGGTTAGGTCAGTTCAGTATCCTTAAATCACCTCCCTTTTGAGTCAAGTTTGCAGTTCACATAATACCAAATCAGCAGGCCGGTAGGTAAAATAACACTCAGAAGAGTATTATGAGCTCTAAGCTTGCAAGTGGAGTTATATATATATATAAAAAAAAATCACCAATTTAACCTTTAACTTTGCTTGAACTCAGGGAGACAAGGACAAACTTTCAGCCGCTCTTCCTTTGGATAAGGCTGAGTGCAGTGGCTATAAATTAGAAAACTACAAATAGAGTGGTAAAGTAGCACTTGCAATGCCCTAGAGCCTTCCTGCCTTTCCAGAGTTCTGCAGGATTGTGGGGAAGGCAGATCAGGCATAGACACCGGAAGTGGGATGGCTACACAAAGTGCCTGAAGGACTTCGCGTCTCTAGGTGGTGCCAAGCATGGGTAACCAAGAGTGCATGTTACGAGCGTCCAGTGTCTACTTCAGCATGGCTAAAGGTGCTCTTAATTGGTTTTCTATTCAGAGGCATTAAATTAACTTTAGCTAAAAATATTGCTTCCTTAGTTCAACGAAGGAAAATTGGATTTAGATTTAGAGTTGCTGTACAGATGCAAAATAAGCTTTAAAGCCTTCACATTTTTTACCATAGCATATGGGCAAAGCAAAATGCAAATAACTTTGCAATTCTTGATTTGAATATAAGTACTTTTGTGTCTGACACCAACATACTTTTTCACTTGTTCAGGTTGATATTGGGGGGAAAGAGGAGGGTTAGGGAAATAGAGTCAGATTTGGGCTCCTCTAAGTTGGTAGTCACTACAGATGGGTAAACTGTCTCATTTAGGGTGAGCCAATATCAGAGCCAAGCAGACCGGGGCCTTGCTATTTTATTATTTATTTATTTATTTTTAAAGATTTTATTTATTTATGGGGGGGAGCAGAGGGAGAGGGCAAAGTTGGGGTACTTTGGGACTTGATCCTACAACCCTGAGATCATTCCCTGAGCCAAAATCAAGAGTCAGAAGCTTAATCGACTGAGCCACCCAGGCACCCCTGGACCTTGCTCTTTTAGTCAGATATATTTAGATACAGAGAAAGAGCACTGAGCAGGGAGTCGGGAGACTCGAGTCCAAAGCCGGACTTTGACAAGCCGACTGAAATAATCATTTTCTCATGGGTGAGCCTAGAAAAGAAAGGCTCTGGAGACCAGAGTGTCTTTAAATCTCCTTCCAAGTCTGTATTGTGCTTATAAATGGCCAATTTCATTATTATTTCTTATTATCCTAAAATTTGGAGTACATTTTATCTTCAAAAGTTTTGCACACAATCAGACCATAATAAACTCTTATATCTTAATCCTCAGATCAATTTCCTAGTTATTCAAAATAGTTTGTTGTTGATCTGGCTGGATTCGAGGGATGAGGGTCCTCCTACTAATCTACCATCTTAACTCCTCCCCCTAATAAACTCTTATTTATCTAAAATCAAAACACCCCCAAAATTCAAATAATCAGAATAGTTTTTGTGAAACCATACGAAGTTCACATCAGTGGTTACTATGTTGTATAATATCATAAGTTAGCTTCAGAGTCATAAAGAAAAGATTAATGTCTGTTCAGTTTGGTTTTATGAAATGTCTTGTATTCCAGTTCTCTTCCAGGGAAATTCTCAGGAAATGAGAAACAAATCAGAGTAGTTCAGAAGAGACTAAGCATCTCGCCTTATTCTACCAGCTTCTCTACACCTCAGTAGTGAGGCTGTGGTTTGCATTGACTTTCCCCCTTGTAAGTAAATCTCCTTTCATTTTGCACTTGCCTCATTTCCATCAGTTATTCTTGGCATCCAGAAAAGACATAATGCTTTTGGTTTTGTTTTTTACTGAAATTAGAATCCTGCCAGGCCAGCAACATCCAGAAAAGAGTCACAGTCAGCTTTATATCCTTGGATCTTGAAAGGATTGACCCAACTAGGGTGAAAAGTTCCTTTAAAGCCAAAATCATATTAGAGGAAACTTCTTTTGTTTTACAATAGAGATTTAAGTGCAGCCATTTAAAAATGTTTATCTCTTCCTAGAGAGAACACAGTAATTCAATAAAGATGCCCAGAGGGCACCACAGGCTGGTCACTTACTAGATACTGACCACATGCTGATCAGTAAGCTGCTTTCCCATGTCCAAGGCCACACAGTCTCTCTGGGAACACAGGTGAGCTCACCCTGGCAAGCCTCTGTGTCCAGCAAGCACAACATGCCATGGAGCAGAAAGGACTGGAGGAGAAGCCTCCTGAGCATTATTTGCCTTCAGGGAAAACATGAGAATGGGTTTGCTTTATTTTTTCTTTTCATTCTTTTCTCTTTATTATTATTTTTTTAAGGTACTATATAATAATGACCAAGACAATCAGATCGAGAGCTAGAGAGGCTGGTTTCAAATCCCAGCTTAGCCACTTACTAGCTGAGTGACCCCGGGCAAGTTACTGAACCTCTCTGTGCCTCCTTTTTCTCTCGTAAGATTCCTGTTTCCTAGTGTTGTCATAAAGATTAATGCACTCAAACCCATGCCTGGCATGTAGTAAGGGTCGCTTATAGATCCTATAGATCTTAAAAGTTTTAGGTTTCAATGAAACACCCATGTAACTTCAATTAAACAACCTCAATGCTTTCACATATGGCAGAGAATGTGGAATAGCAAGCTCTCTGAAGGGTTGGCTTGGTTTCTAAACAACCTGGCCCGAATCTACCTTTCCCATCTCTCTGCTCATAGCTCTCCCTCCCTCCTGTCCCTTTCCTCCTGCCCTTCTTCCCACCCCAGCCCCACATTCTTTCAGTGTTCAGGTCACCTTCCACTTCCCCATCAGAGACTCCCTGATCACTATGCCTGCATTGCTTCTCTCTGGGGTGCTCCTGGGGACAGCCTACTACTCTTAGGATACTTTTTTTGCGTACTAAGTACTGTTGTTAGTATTTTAATACTTCTTTTCATCTCCTAGCCTTACTAGACTAAAATTCCTTGAAGACAGGGCTATGTGCTACTCATTTTAGTAACTCCCACCGTTCTGAGCACAGTGGCTTCACACAGTGGTCCCGAATTAGTTTCATCAATAAATATACAAAGTAAAAGTAAACAAACAAAAACCATGGAGAACATAAGTAAAGTAGACTGTGGGCTCTGGAGTCAGAAAGACTTTAATTCTGTCTCTGTCCATATTCACTGTGGAACCTTGGATAGTAATTCTGTTTCCCATCTCCTCATCAATAAAAAGGAGATAATCACAGTACCTCTCATATAGGGTGGTTGTAGGATTAAATGAAATATGTATAAAAGGACCTAGAAGAGCACCTGGTATTTAGTAAGACTTCAGTAACCATCAGCCATAGTTGTTGCTATAGTCTCAATACCTCCCTCATTTTTATAATTAGTCTGGGGCTCTTTTGTTTATACGGAAACATCCCTCCACCTACTAATGACTCCTAAGGAGAAAAATGTATTCTAATGCAGTACAATCAGTTAAGGGTAAAAATTATGATTCTGAGTTAATAAAAAAAATCTAAATATGTTAAGCATATCTGCTTAAAAATTCAAGGAAGTAAGTTTGGTATTTGAGAAATATGTCCATCAAACACACTATAAAATGTCAGCACTTCAGAAGAGTTCCCATCTATGAGTCACTTTGTTAATATGATCTATTGTTCACCTGTCTCCAGGTGTGCAAAGGTCACTTGGCTATTTTCCCTTGGTACAGTGAAAGAGAAACGAGGCACAGAGAAACATTTGGCTCCAAGATAACAAAATTAGTTGCCTTAGCTTATCCAAAAAATCTATTCATTCTCAAGTCCTTGTCCAAATACTAAAAGCAGAAGCAAATCTCATTTAGCTGTTTTAAGTATAACTTTTAGTAAAAGGGCGTATCATTAAATTGAACCTTCAAAAAACCCAAATCTACAAACAGTTAAGATGATGTGATTCAAATATATAGCATTCTGGTGGTCTCGCTTGTTGAAAGAATGACCTTCAATTAATTTATCAACCCGAACGCAGTCAGGAGACAGAAGCCACTCCAGTCATTTTAATAGAGAGAAGGTAACAGAAAATATCATTAGCTAAGTACTGAAACACTGAGGAGACAAACAGAATGCTGTCATGGAAGCAGCAGGGCAGGAAGAGCTCCCCCGATAGGCCTGGAGGAACGAGGAGAGGATATGGGGCCATGGAGCTGAGGGCCGACATCTCAGAAGGGCCGCTGCTGGGCAGGTGCCAGTTTCTCTGAGCTCGGATGGAGGATGGCTCCATGGGCTGAAGAAAGGCAGCCCTGGGCTGCTGCTGACAGCTCTGATTCTGGGCGTGGGGAAACCCGCAGCTACATGAATGAAATGTGCCCGCAGAACGAAGAGGCTTGGCCAGCGCGTTCTGACAACAGGAGACAAATGGCAAGAAGGAAGTCCCTCCTCCCTCCTTCCGGTCTCTATCCAACCCCCGCAATTGGCCGAGGCAAACCAGAGAGCCCGTGGCAAAGCAAGAAGTGCTTTGTGGAGAGAGCCTCGCCTGGTTGACATCACAGTGAAGAAAAGGTGGGTTGGAGCTAAGGTAGTAACTGACCCAGCACAAGTGCCCCGGGGAGGAGCAAATTAAAATACTTTGCTTTGCTATATCATTATTTATACCCAATCTAGTGATCTGTCTCCTATACTTTTCTTGGCTCCTGTATGCATACTTTTTTTTTTATCATAATGGAGGTAAGAAAGTTGACTTACCAATCCAACACTTACCACGTGTTTTTATTAGACTTTTAGATTAAAGTCAGGAGTGTTTTTCAAAAGCTTAACACCAGATTTTTCACCCTGAAGCCCTACAAAATTATGATTTATCCACTATACTTACTTTTGTAAATGCTATTTATCTTTAAGGAAAGAATATATATGAATCTGTAATTTTAAATGATTCAAAGATAACACTAAGAACCTAATGGACTCTATAATGCATCAGTAAATAATTATAATGAATAACTTTATGGAGTTATTATTAACCATATATATATGGGAATTGCTAATGGAATCCCCCATCACTGGAACATTCTCAATGTTTTTGTCGTTACTGTCTTTGTTTGAATTGTTACAAAGGATGAATTGTCCAACACATGTAATTCCTAACCAAACCTATTAAAACTTGATTTCATTTTACTCAAAAGTAATTAAGAAGTTGCATTTAGAGTCAATGGAGATCAAATTTGAAATATTTAGTCAGAGAATAGTACTCCTATTCACTTAGGAGTACTATTGATTCAAAAAGCATTCTTAGGATGGCTACTGCATGTCTGTCACTGATCATGACTTTGTAGGTTAAGGTTAAAACAAGGTCTCTAATTCAAAAAACTGATAGTTTAATTGAAAAAATGTTTCTAGCACATCTAAATGGGCCTGAGTCTGACACAGATGGCTGATCGCCTCATGGGAGTGGGGCATTTAGAAGCCTAGCTGTGGCACATCTCCTAGCCTCCCCTCAGGAACGTGTGATTTAGTGATTAATTTCCCTCCAGTGGACTATGACAGAATTGGGGTGCCTGGATCATACAATAGTCTATACATGTCTCTCCACGTTTCTCCCTTACCTTGGGGTACGATGACACAGAGAGTGACTAGAGTGACATCGGAGGCCATGCGTTGAGGACAGCAGAGTGACATCACTCTGAGTTTCTAAATAACCATACAGATCAGAGACAGCGTCTCACAGCCTGGACCTTCTTCCCTGTAATAGGAGAAATGCACCTTGACTACACTTAAGCTGATATACTTTGAGTCTATTAGTTATCAGAGCTTAGCCTACTCTAATACATAGTTGGAGACCAATACAGTGTATAGAAGGATTTCAATTAGTGGGGTTTGAGTTCCTAGAAGAGACAAAACCTAATCTGGGTGTTAATTAATTACAACCATAGTTGATTTAGAGCCTTAACGTGCCAAGGACAATCCCAAGAACTGACACATATTACTAGCTGTCACAACAACCCTTCATGTTATGTGTTATGAAACCTCACTTTGCAGATGAAAAAAATGGAAGTTCAGAGCAGTTGGGGTTTTTCCTCTAAGTTATACAGCTGTAATGAATGGTGGGCCTATAATTTGAGCACAGGTATTTCTGCCTTGAAAGCCAGTGCAGGCTGGTGGGGGAATATGGAGGTATGTGTTATCATGGCAGCTGGGGGACGGGAGTGACAATAGCAGTGGGACTTTCCCTTTCCAGTAATATTCTTGTAGAAAAAGAGTCCACCCTGCTCTCCTGTTTTTCAAACCAGTCTTGACTTCTGAAATCTGAACTGCACTGCTCTTTTCGCCATCAATGCTACAGCAATGGGAAGACCAGAATAAACGTTCAAGGTATTTAGGGCTGAAAAGGAAACAAAAACCCAGCCCTCACTCACCATCGCAGAAGTCCCTAAGTAGTAGCCCAGTCTATCTGAGAGAAGAGGGAATGGAGCTCAGGGAGCAATAAAGTGGATGACCCTTCCTATGTCTAAGGAGCACCAGGAGGATTGAAAGGGTGAGGGGCAAGGATCTTGGCCACAGAACAGAAGGAGAAGAAGCCCAATCAAAGGCAAATACACATTGCTCAAGATTACCAACCATTTGCATAGATAATCAAGAGCTAACCATAAGTCATTTGTTTTTGGCATTTGGATGGCCCCAGAGGAATTCAAGGCAAATAAACAATTGGAGGCCTGGGGATGTCTAAAGAAAACCACATCCAAGAGCTACTAGGCCTTGGGAAACCATGCAGAGCTTTGAATAGAGGAGGTGGACATCCATGGGGTATATGGACAGTATTTCTAATGCTGTCTTTGAGCTGACATGTTTAAAGTGTTAGTAGAACTGTTTTTTTCATCTTTAATGGAGCACATTTATAAGTCATTTATTTTGCAGATGGTCCAGTGGCCCAGATTGCCATGAAATAGCTAAATAGAGCCTTATGCTCAGCCTGCTGTACTCCACAACACTCTTGAAGCCCTTCCCAGAAGCCGGCAGTTCTCCTTAACCAACAGTGACAGCCAGCAACCAAAAAGGTTAAGGTCACTGAGTCTGAGAGAGCCAAATGCTTTCACTGCAGAAGTAGAACAGCAATGGAAACCATGGATGTCCCAAGCCTTGTTTGCCAAAAGTGCTTGAGCTCAGTCTTCCAGGCACTGTCTTCTCCCACATCTTCTAGGCAGGTGGTTGAGAGTGGCCATGTAGTGAATTCTGGCCGGGGAGTTAGGAACAGAAGTGACAGTACCACTTGCAGCCCGGAGCATTTCACTGCTGGTGCCAGACCCTCCCGAATTTTATTTCCTTCTGCCACGGCCACGGGCACAACACGGCTGCCCCATGAGGGACATGGAGCCCGAGCAAAAAAGAAACTTGCTATTTCGAGCCTCTGGGAGTTTGCACTGCATTGTTACTCAGCATGATGGCAACTTTCCTGACTGGTACCAGTAATCCAGTATCCCTGAGTGCTCTAGTCTTGGCACTTTATACATTCTCCTTTAATTCTAACAACTCCTCGGGGTGCCTGGGTGGCTCAGTCATTGGGCGTCTGCCTTCGGCTCAGGTCATGATCCCAGGGTCCTGGGATCGAGCCCCTCATCGGGCTCCCTGCTCAGCGGGGAGCCTGCTTCTCCCTCTCCCTCTGCCTGACTCTCTGCCTACTTGTGCTCTCTCTCTCTATCTCTCTGTCAAATAAATAAATAAAATCTTTAAAAAAAAATTCTAACAACTCCTCTTTGAGATGACTACTATTGTATCCTCATGGCACAAAGGAAAACAGAGAGGTACAGAGAGGTTAGAAATCAAGATGGCACAATTAATACACAAGATTCAGGTCCAGCAAGTCTGTCTTGGGACCTGAGATTTAACCACTGAGCTGTGCTGTCTCTTGACCAGTATCATGCATTTTCACATGATCGCTGTGACCAGCTTTGACAAGTTTGTGCATCACTGAACACATACACATTAAAACCTGCAGTAAAAACATGTCGTCACATCAAAGTCACCATATGCTGCCATCAAGTGTAACTCTTGTTTGTGGTTCATTGGAATTATTTTATGAGGAGGAGAAAAACGGCATCTGAAATAATTGCACCCCAGATGTCACTACTTGAGTCTCCAAGTTGCATGACAGTTTTAAAAAAGTAATAGCATGCCCACGAAATAAATAATGTTTAATCATGTAGGCTGTGCTTTCCACTTTCTGCAAGATCTGGGTCTATGCTCTTGAACCTGGTCTTCCTGAGTTAGAGTCATACCTTAAAAAAAAAAAAAAAAAAAAGGATCTCCCACTCCCTCTGCTTGTGTTCCCTCTCTCGCTGTGTCTCTCTCTGTCAAATAAATAAATAAAATCTTTAAAAAAAAAAAAAAAGGAACTGGGAACATTATCTATTAAGCATGTTTCCTTTTAGATTAAGCAGATTTTACTCCCTGTTCCCTGAATAATTATATATAATTAAAAAGCACCAAGTAATGTGCGTAAAAGCACAATGAAGTAATAATCATGTGAACAGTGGCTTATTTTAACTCACTGCCGAGGGGAAGCTGCTTTTATTCAGATTAATTTGTGAAAGGGCTGATGAGAACATGACAGTAAGACAGAAGGGAGCATGTTCTTTCAAATGGCTCTGCTCAGAAAACACGATTAATGAAACACATCTAATTGCACAAATGCTTCAGAAGACATTACTACTGAACATACTTTAAAGGTCACGCTCCTAGGTAACAGCTTTCTCTTCGGGGGAAACCCATCCTAGTCTTCGGAACCTTTCTGAAGTCAGATTGACTGAGATCACTTCTCAAGACCCACTGGAGCGGCTCTAACACTTGGGAGCCGAGCGCAGGCACCACTTCGTGTCAGGCTGCCCCTCACTCACACGCATCCTCCAGAACAAAGACAGGTCAGGAAACATTGACTCTGCTAACTAAGTAATGTATTTGCTAAAAAGCAATGTAGTGGGCATCTCCCGCAGTAAGGCACTGAGCTGGGGCCATGGCGTGCGAAGCATAAGGGTTTTAACGCTTGCTGGGAGCTTACTCTGTGGCTGGCGGGCACTACCTCGTTTAATCCGCACAACTCTGAGATCAAGACCATTAGTATCACTATTTTTAGAGCAGGTAGGAAATAAGGCTTATGTTAACTGATATCGAATGCTCTATCGTGATTTTAAGCGTTAAGAAGGAATATAAAGCAGGGAATGCAGGTAGGAAGGGCTGGGGCTATCTCACATTTTTAAGTAGGGTGGCTAGGGAATGTCACTAGAAAGTGATATATGAATAAAGACCTAAACGAAGTGAAGAGGAAGACCCAGAACTCCGGGGGAAGGCACTGTAAGCCAAGAGAAAGGTCTGTGCAGAGGACTTGAGGTGGGAGGACTGGAAGAGACAGCAGGAAGGCGGGTGGGGCTAGAGCAAGGAGGGAAATGGTAGGGGATTTGTCTCCGTGGAAGAGGGCCAGAGCATGGAGGGTCACCTAGGTCACTGAAAAACTCCAGTGATGGGGCAAGTATCACTCTAAGCGACAGGCCAAGTCCTTGGAGCATTTTGAATAGAGGAGGATCATGATCTGACAGCAACAGAATCACTCAGGCTGCTGTGCTGAGAACAGCCCCAAGGCCAGCAAAGAAGCAGGGAGGCTAGTCAGGAGGCTATTGCAGTCAATCAGGCACAAGGTGGCAGTGGTCTGGGCCAGGGTGGCAACCGTGGAATATAAGGGAGAAGGCCAGATTCTGGATATCCTGTATCTTAAAAGTAGACAAATAAGAGACAGTGGAGCCGGAGATGGCCCCAGGTCTTTGGCCTGGCAACTAGGAGCACGGAGTAGTCATTTACTGAGCTGGGAAGGACTGAGAAGAGCAACCTTGGAAGCCCAGTTTGGGGCAATGAATTCTGCAATAACCATTAGATGACCAAGTGGAAATGTCAAAGAGACTAATAGTACTGAGCTAAGCCCGTCAAACAGTTGGAAATATACCCTGGAGCCTCATTAGCAGAAACATAGTATTTAAAGTAAAGGGAGTGAATGAGGCCTCCAAGAGGAGTGTGGAGGAAAGATACCCAGAGGCTGGATCCTGGCTCACACTAACGTCCCAAGTCTGGAAGATGAAGAGGAACCAGCAAAGGGAATTTGAGAGCGCAGCTACAAAAGCAGGAAGAAAACCCCAGAGTCCAGACCAGTGAACTGGGAGTCAACTAGCTAGAGAAAATCACATTATTCCAGCTCTGCCTACTTCAGTGGTGTTTTGAAATAGAGAGGATACATGTGAAATCCTTTGAGAAAAAGTTATAATCGTGTATGTCTCCAAGATCCTCAAGAGCATCCCAAGTGTGTATGCAAACTAAGTATACTGATTTTAAAAATAAGTGTATACACCCTTATTATATTGGTTTAAAATGTATGAGTTCAAACAAATCAACCAACCAAAATTTATGAGGTGGAGTTCCAGGAATCATAAGACATGTAAAAATATGCAACAGGTTATAAAACCCACCAAGATTTGTAAACATTGCTGGGTCGCCCTGCATCCTCCAGCCATCTGACCAATCTTTCAGTGGCTGTGGCAGCTTAAAGGGAAAAATATTTGCCATTTATGGTATCAGTGCCACTGTGGGATTTCACTCCTGTTCTCTACCAGAGGCTACAGAGCTAACTCTGGAGAGTTAAGAACCAAGAATGAGCCTGTGTCCCCATTTCCCCTAAAGACAGTGACATCCTACCTCTAGCAACTCTTAACCTTGTGCAGTATCTGTCATATATTTAAGATTTTTTTTTTAGGATCATGATATTTGTATTTATTTGACTTAGAACTTACAGTGAACTTATGAGTCTTTAGGTAATGGTGATGACAGATGCCCCTTTACTTATTTGGCAAAAATGCTAGAGAGGCAACATAAGGCTATTGTTAAGAGCGTAAGCTCAGGAGTCAGATCACCCAAGTTCAGACCCTAACTGGGCATCTATAAAATAGAGATAAGCTTTGGACCTGCCTCGTGGGGTTGTTGCGAAGATATAACGAGTTAGTATTTATAAAGCTCCCAGGAGGGTGTCTGGCACATGGTCAGTGCTATAGGAAGGCTCATTTTATGAGAGGAAATATTTCACACATGCCCACTGTGTGGTTGATATTGTCATAAGCACTGGGGAGACAATGGAGAACAACACAAGATCCATGCATGGGTGGTGGGGGGCCCAGAAAATAAGCAAGGAAATAGATAAATGGGTGTGTGTGATAGATAAATGATGAATAGATAAATAATATAGAGTGTGTGAAGTATGAAACACACACATGCAGCAGGCAGAGAGTGGCTAGGCGTGGCGGGAGGTGAGGAAAAGCCTCTTGGAGAAGGAGAAATCTGAACCAAGGCCTGAGCACAGACAGGCACAGGGCAGGCAAAGGGGCCAGAGTTAGAGGAATCCCAGCAGAGAAAACCACAAAAGCAAAGAGATCCAGTCATGAAGACAAAATAGCCAACTTGATCTCAGAAAATAAACCATCTAATTAAATGTGGGGAAGGCATATGAGTCAGACGTGCAGGGCCAAATTAAGCCATTCCGGAACAGGCAGGGAACATATCCACGGGGGAAACTTTCACACTCCTGGGCGAGTCTCAGAATGTACTGATGAAGTATTGATCACGCTTGATGCTATAATGTGAAGATACATTTAACTTCTAATGCGATTCACCTGCAGATTGTTACAGGCTTTAGAAGTATGCCTCCTCCTTTCACCCACCTACCCATCCCCTCATTAATATGTTCATATGATCTTTTTATATGTGCTTTGAACCAAGGCAGGACAAGGGAGAGGTACCTTCTTCCCCTGGACGAAACGACCTTCCTGAATGTCTTATTTTGCTCACCTGTATCTGCTGCTTCAAGCCCTTTCTGCCAACTGCTGAAGGAATGGCATGAATTCAGACAAAAGGATTACGCGGTCCAAACTTCTCTGTCTGAGACTGTCCTCAAACACTACGTTCATGGCCATCTAGGATCACGCAGCTAAGGAAGGCTTTCTGCCTCAGCCTCCCACAGCCTTTCTGCTTGCACTGGCCTGACGAATGAGCTTGTGCCTCTCTGCCTTCCCCAGCCCTTTGCTTTGTTTTACTTTTGACAGCTATGGACCTTGCAGAGAAGCCAAACAGGTTTTGAAACCAGTTTAGTCCCAGCCGGACGGACCCAGTGGGAGCTCACCTCTAGACCCAGGGATCTGGGGCAGGGCCTGCCTGGGCACTAGGAAGTCAGCCCAGGTTCCCAGAGAGCCCTAGGCATCCCGTCTAAACAGATACATCAATCTGCTCACTGAGAGAATAAAGCTGGCTCTCTCAATATAATTACAGGGTGGCTGATTTATTATTCTGAACTTTGGTGCATGGCAGGGGAGTGTTATGTGTGCCAGTTTCTAGTATTGGGCCAAAAGATGAAATACCACACTCATCTGATTGGCTCCAAGAATCCATTTGCACAAACGGAGCTCCTGCGGAGGCCAGTGTGTGTCCAGGGAGTATGCCACGTGGCTTAGTCTCTCTGGCAAAGCCCGTTCGAGAAGGAAATTACAAGTCTTCATATGTTCAGAACCATTTAATAGCTGGCAAGCTACTGCCAACCACCGAAGCTACTGCCAAATCTACTAAAATATCTTCAAGCGTCCATCCTTGTCAGGTTAGCTTTATAAGTAAATAAATACACCACAAATGACAGCTGCTACATTTTCTCTAAAGGGAAACAACGACCACCACCACAACAACAAAACGACAAGCATTTATCTCTAGCCCTGGTCCCTGTCAGGGTAAACTTGCTAAACCCCAGATGGGAAAAGGACACTTTGTAAAGGATTGTGGGAAGTCCTGTGAGGCCCCGGGAATGGACCAGGGAATGGCAGAGACAGAGATTAGTTTGAAATAACGATTACAGCTCCTCCACCTGACAGCTTCGCGTCCTTCAGTACGTTTCATAACCTCTACAGACCTCAGCTAACTCAACTGTGAAATGGGAATTAAACGCCATCGTGGTAAGTGAGTCGTTCTAGCTAAGTCACCTGGGCAAGAAAGGTATTCGATAAACAAATGTGTCTCAAAATGGCGGGGGTCTGATGTTAAATCTGCTAAATTTGGAAGTTCTCTATGAAACATTTTTATAAATATGTCTACCTTTCAATCATAATTTAAAATTACTATACCCAAATTCTAGGTTAGTTGAAAGACCCATTTGGATTAGATTGTAGGGCTCAATCTGGAATCTGTTTCTGATTACATGGGCACCACGTGGGATTACCTGATTTGCCAGGAGCCAGAGTGAATAGAAGAAAAACAGAGTTGATATAAAGGAAGCATCCATGTCAAGTAAAGGTCCGTGATGCCTGTGGGTTGTGTGCATCAAGGTTCTAAGAGTCCAGAACAGAGAAAAGTGGTGGGAGAGCCAAGTGACCCACAACAGCGGTCCTATAGGCAGCCACAAGGCAACATACTCACACCATAGCAGGGAGTTATAGTTAAACTCACAAACCAGTGTTTGTCAGGTTTAATTAATATTATTATTTTGATACTTAATGGCTGTGTAGTCTTGCTCCTAACATGCCAAATTGTTTTGATTTCAGGGTTGCTTGTAAGTAGTAAAGACATTTATACCTGGTTTTAGGCTTTCCATATTTAAGTAAAAAGAGAAACAATTCATATCAAGAGTAGATATTTATTCAAAATTTTTTCCCATAGAATGAGTTCATAAATTCCATTTTCTAAAACCCAGCAATATCTCATCACTGTGAGTATGATTATTATGAAGGAAATAAAGAAACGATGCAAGGAACAAACAGCCTTATGCCACTTTAAGTGAAGTAAGCAGGTGAAGTGACAAAGCAGTTTATAATATTGCACATATATTATGATTAACATAGTATCGAAAAAATTCTGTCCAGGAAAAACAACATAATGGAATATCCTAAATCATAATCGTTACATTTAGGTGATAAAATTATGAATAACGTTTTTTTCTATTTTAAAACCATTTTAATTTGTCTTTAGTGGATATGAATTTTATAATCTTAAAACATATGTCTCAGCTGTAAATAGCCTCTACAGGATGAGACTAGCTTGCAACGAATACGGGCTGATTCCAGATCAGCCACTGAAGGAAGCGCAAGGGAGCCCCTTACTTCCCAGCATGTGCATCCCAAGCCCCCAGAGCCTGGTTTCAGGAGATTCCTGTACTGGGCACTTCAGATCTTTAAAGACGCCCTTGGAAGCTCCAACAGATGTGATTTACAGGGCAAGTTTCTCTCTTAAAAACACCTTTCTGGGAACTCTCATTCTTTTGAGTACTGGAAAGTTCCAGGAAGTGTCTGTGCAGCAGTGAAGGTGGTCACCCTCCGCGGTGTTCTCCCTTGGCGTGTCTCCAACGGCCCACTCCTGCCAGAGAAATAGGCCTGTTGGTTTTCTTCTCTCTCTAGCACCCCTTTGGGTCACCTCTGCCTTCTTTCTGGCATTCTTCCCCACGCATTAGTCACCGTCCCCACAGCCATGCCAGACCTTCCTTGGCTTTATGTATTTACTTGTTTGTTTGTATTTTAAATACCCCGGCTACCCCAAAGCACATACATCAGTATCTTTGGAAGTTGGCCCTGACACTGGTGATTCTAATGTCTGGCCAAGGCTGGGAACCACCTGATTCCCAAACCACCCAAAGCTGAGGCTGTACCATGAGAGACTGAGAACACACACTCTGAAGCCAACTGCCTGAAATGAATCATGTCTCCAGCAGGAACGTGCTAGCTGCATAAACCTTGGGCAATTTGTATCCCTTTGTCCGTCATGCCCTTATTTGTAAAGTGGAGAGGATGCTGAGAGTGATACCTGCCTGGTGGGGTTGAGGCGAGGACTCAATGCAAGAACACTGTGAGGTACTTAGGGCAGCCCAGCATACAGCAAGTGCTTCCTGCAGGCTGGGTTTCAGACTGATAATTACTACTCATCATCCTGTGGTCCTCTGACTCAGGGGAACCCAGGGCGGCAGCTTCAGGAATAGAGGAAGAGGAGAGGGGTGCCTGGGTGGCTCAATCAGTTAAGCGTCTGCCTTGGATTCAGGTCATGATCCCAGGGTCCTGGGATTGAGCCCCACATCAGGCTCCCTGCTCAGTGGGGAGTCTGCTTCTCCCTCTGCCTCGGCCCCTCTCCCCTCATACACTCAAGCTCTCTCTCAAATATATAAATAAAATCTTAAAAAAAAAGGGAAGAGGAGAATTAGATCTGCTCTGTTGGATCTGGATGGAAGGCTGAGGCAGAGTTTGTCAGGTCCTCCTTTTCCTCCAAAACAAGGTCCTATTGAATGCTCTTGTCCTGAAAAGACCTCTGCCGGTCACCAGCCCCCACCAGGGGCTGCTGCGAAGGATTCTGGGGAGTCCCATATATCAGCCACACTTGTCTGGGCCCCTCCTAAGAGGCCCCACGGGGCTTTAAGAAGTATCTGACGGGAGATTTTCATATCTGCACAATCGCATTTCTGAGACCCCTCTCACAAACGGGCCTGACTTTCGGGGGGCCGCTGCGGCCCTCAGAAGCCTTTGGCAAGCCTCCGGGTGCCCGAGGCTGGTGAGACCTGGCGGGGGGGTGCGGCCCTATCCTGCCGGGGCTCCTCGCCCCTCTAGCTGACTAACCCTCACTTTAGAATAAATGCCCTCCAACGCTCAATGTGCAGCACACCTGTCCGTGTTTTCAGCTGACAGTGTTGATTTAGCGTTGGGCCCAGCAGGGGATGTGGTTACAGGGCTATGATAAGGGCTCCGAGCAGCTTGGCACACAAGAGGAAAACGCCAAGTTGGGTCATGAAAACTGAACCGCCCCATGCTCCGGCTTAAAAATATCTTTACCGAAATTATGAAAGCACCACAAAAACAAAACAAAGCCCAAATCATCCCTCTCTCTAAGAGCCGATTTTCCTTCTCCACACTCCACCACCCTGGAAAGCAGGGGGGCTTGGTCTGAAACTCAGGGGAGGGCGTCCTGTGTTCTCTTAGTTCTTGCAGCTCTCCCTTGGGGTGTATTGGCAGATTTCACCCCTCCCTCCGTGCTTTCCTTTCCTCTGCCATAGAGAGAAGGTTTTGAATGCACCAGTCTCTCCAATTCCTCCGGTTCCCCATCAGGCTGCCTATCGTGGGTGAATTCACTGATTCACTGATGCAGAATGCATTCAATTACTGAGCATGAACTAGGCATCAGGCAGTGTGGGAAACGGGGGGAGGAGGGGCCCCAGAGCAGGCCAGGCACTGTCTCTGGAAGCCAGTGTGTAAACAGATAGGCACAACCAAGGATATGTGTTGGCGGCAACGTATGTTTAGGGGCAAGGGGATTTTCACAAGTCAGATCAGTAGTTTTTCATAAAGAAGGCGACTTTTTACATTGAATGTTGAGTGATGAATAGGTGCTTGCCAAGGTGCAGTGGGGTGAAAAGGGTGAAGTATGGGCAAAGCTTCAGCAAAAAGTGAGCTGCAAAAGAGCATGTGGGGTGGGGGAATTGCAAGCACTTTAGGGGGTCAGAAACCTAGATTGTGGTGTGTGTGTGTGTGTGTGTGTGAGAGAGAGAGAGACAGAGACAGAGACAGAGACAGAGAGGAGAGAGAGAGGGAGGAGAGAAGAAGGCCAGTAGAGAGCAATGCTCTTGGATACCAGGAGAGATGAAAAATGGGTAGAGGCCACATCAAAGCTGTATGATATAAAGGAGTTCAGAGTTTAGCCTACAAACATAAAGGAGCCAATGACAACCAGTTGTAAGTACAACTCAATCAAATTTGGGCCAATAGAAACTTTATGCAAAATACTTATTTGTGCAAATAATTAGGAGATTCGAATGGGTGCTTTATTTCATTTGCCACTTTTTTTTTTTTTTTACAGTGTTAGATAACAGAAGGGCAAACAGTGGTACAATCCTGTTTCCTTGTTCACTTCTTAAAGTGGCAGCACTTCAGGCTTCGAGGCCTAAGTTTATAAGTTGTTGCCTTTAACTCACAGCCTTCTTCTTAATGCCCCTTCCATTTAGACAATACAGATTGAAAAACTATCACTTCCTAAAAGTTTTCAAGATTAATTCTGTTGTACTCTTGCCACTCCTTTACTTTCTTTTCACCCTCTATCATGCATTTTTCTTCTTTTTGTGTGTGTGTACCTTGATTATGATCTGGCAAGCAGAGATTATATCATGAATATTTTATAACCCCATAGTGCCAGCATAAAAGAGCATATTAATAGCTGAATGACTTAAAAGAATATTCCCACACGCCTAGCATGTGCCTGACACTGAACAGGTGCGACATTACAAGAAAGCACATAAGCTGTGGAATCAGAAGGTGCAGAGGTTTATCCCTTGGCTGGGTCACTTAGTCATTAGTGGTCCTGGGCCAGTCATTTTACTCTGAGCCTCAATATCTTCATCTGTAAAATGAAATTAATAATATAGTGAAAGGATATTTTTAAAGAAAAGATGAAATCACGACTCTCATACAGATATAAAATGAACACATGCTAAAGATTTTATTTAACAGATAAATGTTAAATTGGTTCAAAGGAGAAATAAAAGAAGCACAAATTTATATGGTGTAAAGAAATGTTGGAATGAGTTTACAAATAGACAGAAACTGGCTTTTTCCAATGAAGGGTTGAGTGGGTAGAGAAGCCAATTTAATTCCATCCAGCCAGTATATATTTGTATAGCTGCAGACAAGAATCACTGCATTGCTATCGGTTATCTATACCCTACAGAGTAGTAAAATCACTTAAAGACAATGAAAGGCTCAGAGATCTGAATCAGATCATTTGAAAGAGTGTGCACTAAAACAATGTATGGTCTTCTAGAGAAGCACAGACTTTTCTCTGTAACACCTAGCTGGCATCCTGTGGTTGCCAGGGATTAGACCTCACATATGTGGAACACCTTGCATAGTTCCCAGAATGTACCAGATGCCCAACGAATGATAACTGCTTTTATTACTATCAATATGTTATAAAAGAAAGTTGATTCTTCGGTAAGTTTTTGCTCATCTAACCAGAATGTGTATTCTCCCATCATTATCATCTAATGGCATCCAATAGAGTGCTCGGGTACTGGCTTAGTACTCAGTAGATTATATGAAGAACAATATTCTGATGAACTGTGAATTCAAACAGAATTTGAGAACAATTGATGATTAACCTTGTTAGTTAAGAAAGATGGTAAGGGAACCTCAATGACTTCTGCCATCATGCTCTCATTCTGAAAGTCAGTGGACCTAGGGTCCCATTCCTATAAAATGAGAGTGGTTGAACAGTACTCTGCTCTGACCCCTCTGCACTGGAGGCCAGTGTGAGTTCCATTGGAATGAGCATTTGCTTTACCCTGGGTCTAAGTCCTTATTCAAACACAGCTCTTATTGATGCCAGCTGGATTTCCCATGTGCCTGCTGTGATATCCAGTAACATCTTCTTCGAGGACCCAAACCCAAAGGAAGATGGCGCCCCTGTTGCTGGCCGTTCCATTCTTGTGGGAAGCAGACTAGGACAAATAAACTGTTTCTTGAAGTTACTCATTTTAAATGATAAGGAAGCAGAGACAGAAGGGGAGCTCTGTAGAGTGAGTGTATGTGTGTGTATATGCATGTGTATGTGTGCGTGTATGCATGTGCATGTGATTAAATAGTAATAAACAAAACAGCCATCCCAAATTTAAAATCATGTTCCTTGCATAAAGCTAAAAATAATTTTCTGGTGGCAAAGAGGAATGTTGGGGTTGGGATATGGATAAAAATTGGGTATATCTTGGAACTGTCTCTGATTTTAGTGGTTTGGACCCCAAAGGGGTTCCACTTGTCTATTCCTCTTTTTTCTTTTTGAAAGCCTTTCGTGTTAGAATGGTAATTGGAACCATCCAATTTGTTCTCAACTGTGGACTTGGCTTCTAATAATTTTCAAGAGTTACAGAAAGATAGAAATTTTTCTGTAAGCCAGACAGAGTTTCTGGAGCCCCAGGCCTCCCTGAACACCTTCCAACACCCTACTTGGGCCTTGGAGGAATGCTGGCCTAGAGACAAACTTAACCTATGCCTACCCTGATTCCCATAACTGCCCATAAGTCTTCCATGCATAGAAAGAGCTCTTTGGCCAGGGGGAAAACCATTGAGAGGACAAGTATGGGCCAGGGTGGTGGGAAAGGAATGTTGGCTTTCATCAGAAAGCAACACTCAACTGTGGGTAAAGGCAGGACTGGTCTTTTGATTTTGGGGCTATCTGCAATTATTCCATGAGTTCCTGAGAAAGATCCATTCTGCCAAAAATAACTCCACTTTGCAAGAGAATGCCAGAAAATCCACAATTTTGAGTTTTAGTTCAGTGACTCAACCATCTGTTAATTTGCAAGGATGCATGTCTCCAGTTCTTCCTTGGATTCTCAGGGAAAGAAACAGCCATCGAATCTAGAGATTCTTAACCTTTTTGCAGGTGATGGATGCCTTTAAGAACCTCAGTTTTGTACCTCAGAAAGATGTTTACATGCACGTCGTGTGAGTTAGAATTTTCTCCTTTCTCCTGTTGCAAACATTAGAAGCCCACAGTGGCTAATTTAAGCAACACAGGGATTTAATGGAAGGAAATGGAGTGGGAGAGGAAATAGGTCTAGGAAGCTTTGGGATCTAGAAAGCAGGAACTAATTCCTAGTGGGCATGATTTCTTCTGTGCTGCCAGTGAAATGAATCAGATCAAGCCATTTTTCCCCCCCTTGTTGCAAGAAAGATTTCCCAAGAGGAATTCTGTTTGGCCTACATTAGACCCTTTGCCACCCCCACACCCCCATCCATGGCTAAAAGAAGTGAAGCTTAGTGACTAGCAGTACCACCAAGATAAAACACTGTTCAGAAGGGGTCAAGGCCCTAAAGGGTAATTAGGGTCTTGATGTTACCGAGGGAGGAGGAAATGACGCTGGGCAGGCTAAAACTACCAATGTCCACTAAACACATTTCCACACAGACATCTGCATATCATGTGAGTGGGGGAGCTGTGGACCCTTGGCCCAGACCCCAACTCTAAAAACTGGGGTCTAAAAACCCCTGTCTAGGCTACACCCTATGATAAATATTTAAATATTTAATTCTCTAACATACTCCATTTCCTGAGAGTATGTGTGTTGTTAGAGGACCTAACATTCAAGAAAAATAGGGTACCTGACAGAAAAAAATAAGAATGAAGATACCAAGAAGTGACAAGAGGCAAATAAAGACGCTGGGAAGAGTAAAACCAAGTTTTTCCCAGGCCTGATCCTAGATTAAGTAATCTCCATGTAAAGATGTATCTGAGATGCATCTGAAGAAGTGAGCAGGGGCATCTACTCTGTACCAGTCACAGGCTCTTAAACCACAGATCTGCTGGACATGCACTGGGTCCAGTGGTATTACAGTATCGAAAGTTCCAGTAAGGATGATCACGAGAGACGTGCTGTATGTGGAGTGATGCGCTGGAGTGAGTGGTGCTCAGCTGAGCCTCTGGGCTTGACTTCTGATCTGGCTGGTGTGGGTACAGCACCAGAGAAACCTATGGTGGGAGAGGGGAGTCTTGCTTCCATCTCAGCAGGCAAGTGGCACAGACCTAGCCTTGAAGTGGCCTGGGATACATACCCTAAGGACAATGGACACCCTATGCATCTCTAAAACTGCTTGTTCTGTGCATGGCTATGGGCTATAGGGTGAAATGAGCTTCTCTTAGATGACTTCACGGTTTCAGACCTTTATAACTCAATTTTTGAATAGGTGGTGCAGGTGCCCTGGGAGGCCCACTATGATTGTTGCCCCTGCTCACTTCTTCAGATGCATCTCAAGCTCCTCTCACTCCCACATACTCATCTTCAGCTACATGGGCCTCCTTCTAAACTTCTCATCTTCCGTGAGACCTCAAGGCTCCATCGCATGTGGTATCCATGCCTTTGTACCCTCCCTAACTCTGGCTAACTCCAAGTTATTGCTCAGTCCCAGCTTCAGTTTATTCCCTCACAGGAATTGTCACTGATCCAAATTAGATCAGGCCCCCACCTGTCGGCCTGTACTTATTTTTCATGGCATTTACCAAACTGGTAAAGTATTTGTGTGCTATTCTGTTATACTCCTGCCTCCCTAACCTGATAAATTCTGGAAGGGTACAGGCCATACCTGTCTTCTTCACTGATGTGCCAGGCACATGGTAGGTGATTACTGAATATTTGTCAAATGAATATTGTGCAGTATTACACTGAATGGGAGGAGCTATCAAAGACAAATAGTAGAAAGGGAATTAGTTAAGATAGTAAATCTAGAGAATGATATACATGCTAATAAGTGTGGAGGTGGAAACAGATATAAAATATGGGATGCTAGCAGAATTGTGGAATATCTTCCATTCTTTCAACCTCAGGAATGAAGGGAGCCGAAAAAGCATATGGAATGTAGCCAAAGAGAATTAAGGTTTTAGTTAAAGCTAAAAGCTCATATATCACATTTGGTTGCCCTGGCAACAGAACTACCATCTTATGATAATGATATTATAATATGATAAAGCAAATACAAATAATTTAACAATTTATCAGAAATGGAGAAACAAATGATCTAGTTAGCTTCACCATTGGGGATAATCTCAGGGGAAATCTTGGAGGGGGCTCCATGTTGCAAAGGATGCTGTCCTAGAACTTGAGTTATCTACAAAGGGTTAAACCAAGTCATGGAATTTGACACCAATTTTAAAATCTATATGGGGAAGCACATAAGGCTATGATCAACTGAGATGGTTTTAAATAACAGAACAAGATATGAGACTTGCCCTGGATGTCAGTTATCTTTTAGCACAATTATGTTGTGGAACCTACAACTACAAAACCTCAGTGGCATGACACAATAAGCATTCATTTTTGGCTCACAAGTTCATGGATTGGTGAACAGTTCTGGTGATCTAAGCCAAGCATGGCTATTTTGGCTAGGCTCACTCATAAGGGCAGCTGGTGAGTTGGCTGAGCACTAGCTGGTCTAAGTTGGTCTCAGCTTGGATTGACTCTACCCTGTACCATGTACTGTCTCATCCTTCAGCACGCTAAGCCTGAGCTTCTTCTCAGAGTGAAGGCAAAATTCCAAAAGAGGAATGGAAGCACACAAAGTCTTTAGAGGCCCAAGTTTGGCACACTGCCTTTTCCACTGCATTTTATAGGCCAAAGCAAGTAGCAAGTCCAGTCCTGATTCAGAGGGTGGAGAAATAGAATCAACTTCTTGATGCAATGACCTGCAAAGTTATATTGCTAAGCATACAAACACAAAGAGGCCGTTGATTATGCCCATCAATGCAATTCACCTACCATACCAGAAATCAACTTATTATAAAGCTATAGTAACTAATTCAGTATGATATTGGTGTAGAAGTAGATAAACAGAGGGGCGCCTGGGTGGCTCAGTCGTTAAGCGTCTGCCTTCGGCTCAGGTCATGATTCCAGGGTCCTGGGATCAAGCCCCGCACCGGGCTCCCTGCTCGGCCGGGAGCCTGCTTCTCCCTCTCCCACTCCCCCTGCTTGTGTTCCTCTCTCTTGCTGTGTCTCTCTCTGTCAAATAAATAAAATCTTAAAAAAAAAAAAAAGAAGTAGATAAACAGAATAATTATATAGTATTACGATCCAAAAGAAACTCATATGATAATAAAATACCATGACAGAGGCGGCATTGAAGATTATTCTGTATGGGGAAAATGATACACTTCTCAGCAAATGGTACTGTGACAATAGGCTATTCAATAGGGGGAAAAGTGGATCTTTCCCTCACATCGTACTCAAAAATCAATTCCCAGTTTATTAAAGATCTAAATGTAAAAAGCAAACTTTAACACTTTTGGAAGAAAATATAGGAAAATTTCTCTGTTGCCTGAGTGTTGGGAAGGATTTCTTAAACAAGACACAAAAGGTACAAACCATAATAAATGTAGATCAATTTGATTACATTTTAATTTATAACTTCACAATGAGATATCACTTTACACCTGTCAGAAGGGCTAAAATCAAGAACACAAGAAGTAACAAGTGTTGGAGAGGATGTGGAGAAAAAGGAACCCTCATGCACTGTTGGTGGGAATGCAAACTGGTGCAACCACTGTGGAAAACAATATGGAGGTTCCTCAAAAAATTAAAAATAGAATTACCATATGATCCAGTAATTCCATTACTGAGTATTTACCTAAAGAAAATGAAAACAGGGGAGGAAGGAAAGATGGTGGAGGAGTAGGGGACCCTATTTCAACTGGTCCCCAGAATTGAGCTGGATATCTACCAGACCACTCTGAGCACCCACGAAACCAGCCTGAGATGTAAGAAGATCTGGATCTCTACAAACAGAATATCGCAGGCGGTTGGTTTCGAGGTACAAAGCGGGGAGCCGTGATTCCGT
>NC_138373.1:115330110-115345551 GCF_054177405.1 Leptonychotes weddellii | reverse complement strand
ACCTAATGTCAGGACTCTAACTTCTATGTATCCTCATCTTTGGGTCTCCTTGCCCCAGCTTCGCTCTCTGGCCCACAGAACTTGTTCTGTGACATTAGAGAAATACAGTAGTAAAAAGATTCCATGCTTAAGGAAGTTTAAAAAGCGCTGGGTTAAACAAAGTTAAATAGAGTTCTTTTCTGCAAAACTTGCCAGAGTATTTAAAATGCTAGTGGGTGCCATGAATCTCTGAGTGGGACATAGAGTAACTCTGACACCATTTCTTCATGCAGGACATCAGGGCGACAGTTTCTATGAAAGATATTTTGGGAAATGTGCCCCCCAAATTTCCTTTCCCAGTCATCTGCCTCCATCCCCATGTCTCAGTCTGCCCCCAAATTCCACTTCCTTTTCAATACCTGTGTCTTTTTCATTTCATTTCCACTTCTCCACAGAGCTCTCCCACGTCTTTGTCTCCCTTTCATGGAGGCAACATGGCATCGTGAAAAAACACTCAGTTTGAAATCCTAGCCCCCGTGCTTCTTAGTGGAGTGGGAGGGGGACCCTGGTTTCTATGCCTCGGTGTCTGTCCGCAAGATGAAGAGGGTAATCAAATCCCTCACCTCATGGGGCGACTTGTTTGTACAGAGTTCGTACATATAAAGTACAGACTTGATCCTTCTTTGAACTTACTAAGTGTTGACTATTATTTATATGAGAAGGAGGAAATAATAATTTACCTGTCTTAAGAGACTACTTTTGGAGACAATATTAGTTTCCTAGGACCGCCATAACAGAGTACCACAACCTGAATGGCTTAAACCACAGAAACTTACCGTCTCATTGTTCTGGAGGCTAAAAGTCCGAGATGAAGCTGTGGGCAGGGTTTGTTCCTTCCTTCCAAGGACTGGGCAGGAGCAGTCTGTCCCAAGCCTCCCTCCTAGCTTCTGCGGGTTTGCTGCCAGTCTTTCGTGTTCCTTGGCTTCTGCTGCACCACCCTGCTCTCTGCCTTCATCTTTACAAAGTGTTCTCCATGAGCACAGGAGTGTCTCCAAATTTCTCCTTTTTATAAGGACACCAGGCATATTGCATGACAGGTGCACCCTACTTCAGCATGATTTCATCTTCACTAATTACATTTGCAATGACCGCTTTTCAAATGTGGTCACCTTCTGAGATCCTGGGGGTTAGGAATTCAATATAAGAATTTTCAGGGGACACAATTCAAGAGACCAATTAAAATAACATCTATGAAGGTATTGTTACATTCTTGTAAGGGGTTGCAAACTGTAAGATTCTGTGTTTGTCACAAATGATCACATCTTAAAACACCTACTAAGTTATGTTGTTGCAGCACACAGCCAGAACTTGGCTTGGCACCAGCTTAGACAGTTTTGGGGAGTAATGTGAACAAGAGCTTGTCCAGGGACTCTTTAAAGCAAGTGCTCTGTTGGGTTCTAAATCTATCCTCAGTAATTGATTGCTTTACCTCAGCAAACGGAGAAAAATCCATTCTGCAAAGTTACTGGATACATGGGGTTCGTATATAAAAGGAGATACAGCAGTATGTGGAGAGATTAAATAATTGCTTGGAGGCAGGGATTCGAAGAAATTTCCCAAATTAGCCAGGCTGTTCCATCATTAAACTGAACAGAGGATCCAGCTTTTTTTTTTTATATATGCACGCTTGTGCTATGCCCGCTGACCCCAAATGCAGGTACTTTCTCACTGGGTGACTTCCACAACATCATTTGCCCTAAATAGGAATTCAGAATGACATTAGGCCACCTTGAGCCTAGTGAGACCATTTCTGCTAAAATGACTTGTTGTTAAGGTAAAGCAACATAGCATGGTGGTAAAAAAAACGTGAATCCTGAAGTTCAGCTGCCTGGGTTCATGGCCTGGGTGTAACTGTGAGGTCTCAGGCAAGAGATTTCTGTGACCTTCACCAAATAACCTGACTCACTTGATAGGGCTGCTATGAGGATTAAACCAGACAATCCATGAAAGAGAACAGTGTCTAGAACATAGACTATATTTAGTAAATGATGGTTATTATAACTCTCTGTAAGGACAGAACCTCAGAAAAATCACTTTAAGATCATCTTTCCCTTTTAAATTGTGGGAAGTAAAAATAATGATACCAACCAACACCACCAACTTTCATTTCTGCATATCATCTTATAGTTCCTAGGATACATAGAGTGAGATATAATTTTGGATTGTGCTGTTTAAATGTAAGCAGATTGCGTGTTCTTACACAGTTGTTCTAAATGGTTGTATAAGATTCCATTAAATTAATACACCAAACTTTACCTAACAGTTTTCTTATGGTTAAGTATTTGGAATTTTTTGGTTTTGTTACTGTACGTACCATTGACTAATATCACTTTGTACAAACCAATAATTTTTTCTCATTAAGACAAATTAACCAGGACAATCTCCCTTAAGCCTCTGCCTAAGGGCCTTTGCTTCTGTTGACTCCTCCTCCGTATCATTTTGACCTAAATTACCTTCCTTATAATTTACTCCCTCAAACTCCCCAAACTCTAGTTACAAAAGCCAAATCTCCATTACTGTTTCTTATTCTCCCTCTGCAAATTCCAGGCTCCCCATACTGTTCCTTGCTGTGTCATGTACCAGATATACTAATCCTCCCTCCCCCACTTCCTAGAGCTCACCATCCACTTCCAGGAGCATCAAATAGGGGGACGACAAGGTTAGGGCCATTTGGCATACCTTATGCTCCCTCTTCTTACACTGGGCATGTTCTCAGAGTCTAAAAGGGAAATAATGTAATTCTTCCTAAAGTATCCTTCCCCTTGTTCTGTGTCTGCCAAACTCCAACTCATCCTTCAACACTCGTTTCAAATGCACCAACCTCCAGGAATAGCTCACTGCTCCATCCTTACTGTCCGCAGGGCACTTGCTACATATCTTGGTGTTCTCAACAACCAACAGTGATTGTACATTGGAGATGCTCAAAAATGCTCAAAAAACAGTGACTGTACATTATAGATGACTAAGTCAGTTATGGACAGACCTGTGTATGAGAGGTTAGAAACTGCTTAAACTGTCTATTGTGACAGGATTGGAGTGTAGTGGCTAATAGAAAAGAAATCAGTTTGAAATCAGTTAGATCTTGATTTGAATAGTAATTCTGCAATATGCTAAGTGGGAAATGTTGGGAAATGTAAACCAAGCTGAGTCTCGGTCTCCTCATCTGCAAAATGGGATCATTTCTGTCAACCTTCTTGGAGAGGTAATATGCAGATTAAATGGATTCACAGATGCAAAGCACGCAACAGACACATGGTTTCAGTGGCAGCTATTAAGACTAGCAAAAAAGATGCTGGAAAGTCAAGCTGGCCCAAAGTATTTTCCCCCACGATTTTGTCAGTGGACTCCAGGTTCTCACTCTTTAAATATAAATGGGGGCAGTACCATTAGGTTATCAGGAGGACTGAGTAACCCATGTTTTCAGTGAGGTTCTGGTATTAGTATTAGTGGATACATTCTGCTCCGGTCTTTTACTATTTTTTGCTCATTCTTATCAGGGAAGCTCATTTAATGTAAAGAGTTGCTAAAGGCATACCTCATCCTGTCCTGTCCAACTCCAGCCCATTTCCAAGCCTTTTCCATAGCTGATTTGTTGTCTGAGATCCATCTCATCTTTGTCTTTTCTTTGAATTGAGGGTGGTTTCTAGCCAGTCCGACTCAAAGTGTGAATTCAATTTGTGATCTGGAAGAACTGACATTATCAAGTCACAAGCAACCATGACTCATTGGTTGTGACCAATAACTAGAAATAATTTTAAAAAGATTACTGACCCCAAAGAAAGTTATCTGTTACTAATGGATGAGGAGAACGCATAGTGAGAAAATGGAGATCTAAATTTAACACCCCCAAAATGTGGTCCTGAGCAGCAACAGGGTGGCAGACTGTAGGCATCTCCTAGGAGAGGAGGGGAGCGTACAAAATGGGGAGGAAGGGAATCCAAGGGAGGAGTGGTATCCCACTTCAGGTTTTGCCAGGGATCAGCCTTCCTGTGTCTACTGACAGCCAACACTCACTTGCTAAGTTGGTGAATGGGCTGCAGACTCTAGGGAAGCCAAAGCCACCTGGGTTGGATCAAGCTTGCAGGCCTTGGTACCACTGGACCAGTGCCTGGTAGTGCCAGGCACGCTTATTATAGGCTGTTAGACCATCCAGGGGCAAGTAAAGATATGCTTGCTGGCCCTAGGAAGGCTCTTTAAAAACTCAAAGCTTTGCATTTGATTAAGGTGCACGAGATACAAGACAGAGTATTTAAATGTAAAAGTCTGCTAAGGAATAAAACCAAAGCAATGCCAAAGAATTTAATCTAAATGCAGACATGTAATAAAATCATAACTCTGTTTGCTTGGCCCAGATGCCTGAAGCATCTTAAAAGAAGGCACATTTCTGCACCTGAATAATGTTAATCTTGGGTTTAGAAAGACTTAGAGTGAATATGGAGAATTTTGAGACTGCTAAAAAATCACTTCTGATTGCAATTAGGTATTCTAGTAAATCAACCAAATATTTATTAGCAAATTGCAATGTAGAAGAGGTAATACTAAAAAACAATGATGATGACAACAACCAATCTTTATTATGGTACTTTATAGTTGACACCAAGCTTTTTACATGGTGAAGGATGCTCATTGATCTCCAAATAATATGCATGTGTGCAATCTGGTATGAGGCATGATTTTCACCCCTAAAAAGCTTACAATCCAGCAACAAAAGAAAGACGTGGACACAATGTAATATAATACAAGCTGGGTGATGATAAAAGCTATAATAAAGATAATAAATTATGAATTTCAAGGACTAGGCCACATAAAGGAAGTACAATTTAAAATGTACTTTGAACTTTTGATAGGTAGAGGTGTGAGACAGACATTTTGAGCAAAGAAAACATCACGTACAAGGGCAGGAAATGGAAAATTGCAGCATGTGTTCAAAGAAGGATAGGAAACGCAGGAAGAGGAGGTTATGGTGGACATCTGTTACTTTTGCCTACTCAATATCCATTCTCTATTCTTTTCACAGTGGTAAATATTTCCTTTGGGGAAACCTATCCATTCTCTATTCTCTTCATAGTGGTAAATATCTTCTTTGGGGAAACCCATCTCCTGTAGGTCTCTCATGAGTGGAGTTGACCCTACTCCTGGTGTCAGGACAGGGCAAGTGGTCATCACTTGACCAATCACTACCTTCCATCTCCCTGGATAGCAATTGCTTCAAAGCTGGGTACATGACTCAAGTTATCCAATGTCCCAAGGCTAAATCTCAGGAATTTTGCTGGAATTTTAAGGAAGAGATATTCTCTTTCCATGAGACTGGTAGCCATAAAGAATAATGAAAACCTGGAATTTCCAACGGTCTCTCTGAGGAGAGTGAGTGCCTGCCATAGAGAAAGCCAACACATTTATACACCTGGATCTTGTCATGTCTAAAACAATCTGCTCCTTGACTTTTCCAATACAGGAGATAACACATTCCCTGTGTATTTAGCCAGTTTGAATTTTTTTTCTGTAATGCAGAGCTGAAGACAGAGAGGGCCTTGAGCACCCCATCATGGGAGTTCATCCTCTGGTCAACAGAAAGTCACAGGATGTTTTGGAAATTTTGAATTCCATGCCAAAAACAGTTTGGAGGCAGTGTCTAGATGAGAAAACCAAGAAAGTGACTTCCACAGAGGCAAAGCCAAGGATAAGAACTGTTGGCCCTTTGTGTGTTCCCTTTGTGGGTTCCATGGAATCATCATTGCCTTCCTTTCTGAAGCTTAATGTGTACTAGCATTTTTCTAAGCACACACATTAACTCATATGATGCTCACTCCAACCCTATGAGAAAGGTCCAGTAATTATCATTTAACACTCACACTAACTCTATGAAGAAAGTCCAGCTATTAGCCCCATTTTTCAGACGATGGAACTGAGGCATAAGGAGATTAGCAAACCTCCAAGGTCCCACAACTAACTAAATGGCAAAAGTAGGATTTGGACCTTGGGAGTCAGGTCTCAGAACCTGTCTTCAAAGAAGACAATGGCCAACACCGTAAAGTCTTGGAAGTGCCAAATTATCTTCCCCAGTGGCCCATCCTTTCCTCCCACTAGCCTGGATGTCCATATTTAGAATTACCTTTTTGACCTAGAAAATGAAGTTGGAGGTGTTACTTCAAGAACACTCCAGTTGCATTGTTACTTGAGTAGGAGAATAAGATGCTATCCTTTTCACATCAAAACAACAGAGCTTTAAGGGAAACAGGTAAGTTTTGAAGAGAAAAATGTGGAAGTTTGGGCACTATTTGGGGAAATGCCAATTTTCCATGGTGTTGGCAGAAGGGCATCTGGTGGGCAGGTGAGCAAAGAAGTGGGGTGGGGGGAGCGGAGAGAGACTTTGCCTCCTAACAAAAATCCCGTATCTCCTTCAAAATGCAAATTTTTGTCAAAATTCCCAAAAGCACATTCTTGCAATGTTATGCTCACTTCCATAAATGGCCCTTGCCTGTGTTGTTTCAGTCAGTCCCTGGATACGAGGAGATGAAGTCAGGCCTCCCAAGTACTGTCACTGTCAAGTACTTTCTCTTTGCCAGACCTTCCCACAGCCCCAGATGGTCTAGCTTCTCCTTCCCTGTCATTTCCTGAGGGGGTGGGAGAGAGGAAAGAGAAAAGAGGCAAGAAGCATAGAATTTGCCAGTACCAGCCCTGACTCTCACACAACCCACCCAGTAGGGTGGGTTTCAAACAGACCATTGGTTGGTAAGTGGTTGAAGCTTGGCCCTGTGCCCATGCCTCCATGCCTGCCCACATTCCCCTGCAGGAAGTACCACCTACTTCCTTCTCACCTCAGGCTATCAGTTCTCATAAGAGTTCTCATTACATTTTCATTGCACTGATATAAATGATTAATTATGCACAGAACTAATGCCTTATTGGGTCACTGGTGTGATCACATTAATGGGAGCATTTTGGGGGAGAACTTGGAGGAGACATCATGCTTCAGGAGTCACTCATTGAACAAATATTTATTGAGAGCCTATAATATACTAAGGAGTATTCTTGATGCTGGAGATAGAGTGGTGGATTTTCATGGAATTTTATTCTTGTAAATACACAAGCTTGTATCAGGTGGTAAAAAGTGCTATGCAGGGGGTGCTTGTGTGGCTCAGTCATTAAGCATCTGCCTTCGGCTCAGATCATGATCCCGGGGTCCTGGAATCGGGCCCCACGTCGGGCTCCCTGCTCCCCACGTCTGGCTCCCTGCTCGGCGGGAAGCCTGCTTCACCCTCTCCCACTCCCCTTGCTTGTGTTCCCTCTCTCGCTGTATCTCTCTCTGTCAAATAAATAAATAAAATCTTTTTTAAAAAGTGTTATGAAGAAAAAGAAATATCTAGTTAGAGTATGGGATTTTAATTTAGGAAGAGTTGTCAGGGGAGTCCACACTGAGAGGGTAGAGCTGAGACTGCGGGCCAAGTGAAAATTGGAGGGAAGATCATGTCAGGCTGAAGGAAAGGAAGGAGGCAGAATCATTGTCAAGAATAAGAAGGCTTGTGTGGCTGAAGCACAATGACCAAGTGGAACAGTTATTGGGAATGAAGCTGGAGAAGGAGCCATGGACCAGATGAGAATTTTGTATTAGATTCTTAGGGTAATAGGAAGTCATTGGAAAATTTTGCACAGAAGAGTGATATGATGTACTTTCAGGGGCACTTGAGGCAAAAAGAATGTAAGAAGACAAGCAAGGAAGTAGGAAGACCAGCTGGGAGGCTTTGTAAAGGCTCAGGTAAGAGACAAAGTTGGCCTGGACCAGAGTATAATGGTGAAGGTGGGTAGAAGTGCTAAAGTTCAAGGTATACTTTGAAATTAGACACTTAAATCTCACTTTGTGGCTGGGTGGCAGTAACCTCTGGTGACTGTGTTACTTGCCTTTGACTCACCTCTGATTTCAGCTGTGGCTGTGGTGGACAGTTCCCAGGAGCTCACTCTCATCTGGTGCTACTTTCCCACTACCAACAGAATCCTCCTGGCCTGTAGGCAGGCTCACAGAGAGTGCAGGGCAACCCTTAACCTACAGGGGACTGCAGTCATATAAATACTCCAGCTCTCTTTCAGGTAGAAGATTCTAGAAGGCATTCTAGATACTTCTCAGAGGTCCGCCTATATCGGTGACCTTGAACACACACTCCCATGTTAACTTGTCCTTTTCCCCTTGCTTTCCCTGCTCTCTCACTCCTGCCTCCTAGGATCACCTCCCAAATAAACTGCCTTCACTCACTTCCTTGCTTCAGTCACTGCTGTGGGGGAAATCAAACTAAGATAGGGAATTTGTGTACTCTACTTATTTCTCATTTGCCAGCAAGTCCTGCCCCTACGAAACATCTATAGTTCTCTCTCCATGCTCAGTCAGGCTCTTGAGAAGAACATCCAGGAGATACAAACCTCATATTCCAGTTTCTAATTTTCTTCCAAGGATCTGTGAAGTTTGCAACCAGAAACAGCTTTTCCTCAGCTCCTTCAAAACATCCATCGTCCATCCCCACTTCAAAGGTCAATATCTAGAGCCCAACTTGTGGAAATTTAATGTGAAAACAATTGCACATTATAGGGAAAAATAATCAGGAATCTCTTCCAGTCAAGAGAATATGGGATACTGTAAGGAAGACATAGTCTCAAAATATATAAATGACTTTGTAATTGACCTGAATGGACACATTGCCAAGTTCATAAATGATAAAAAAGACAGGGATATGGTTGAGTGATAATTTGGCTGAGAGACAAAATGCTTAAATGAGAGCTGGCAAGAATCACTTAAAGTGCTTTGGCTGGTAGGTTCTGAACGTTCTTTATTAGAAATGACTATAGATTAAAGAGATATGAGATAAGTAAATAATACAAAGCAGAAGAAATCCTTAAATCAAAATAGACATTTTAATAACTATGCTTTAAATAAATCCCCCCTCTGAAGCCTTCTAATGTTTAACAGCTGCAAATAAATATGATACCGGGAGAAGCTAATCAAATAGTTTAATAACACAGGAAACAAAAGAGCAAAAAGGAAACTGAAACAACCCCTTTTGAGTCCCTCCAGGATTTCAACTTCTCTCATCCTTCTGCTCTACCACCCAGCCATCCCAACACCCTACAGGTCGGGCAGCCTCCTGGTTAAGAACTATGGAGCCAGCCAGCCAGACAGGGTTTGAATCTCAGCTCTGTCCTGTTTCATCTCTGTGTGCCTGGGCAAGTAACTTAACCTTCCAAGCCTTAGTATTCATGTCTATAAAATGGGACTAATCTACCTGATAAGGTTTTTCCAAGAGTTAATTGGGCTACTACATGTGAAAATAGAGTAAATACTCGATGAAGTATCAGCTGTTGCTGTTATGATTACTACCTTGCTCAAAAAAGCAGAAGATAACTAGAGGAAAAGAAATAGAGAATGAAACACAGGCAGACAGAAAAGAGAATAGATGAGAAGGATGCCCTGGAGGTAACTAAGTTTGCCATCCAAGTAGGGCCAATATTCAGGCAGTGTGCCCAGGCAGGCTGACCAGCTGGCCTCAGTTTAGATCAGTCACCACCAATGCTCCAATGAGTTGATAAATTTTGAATGCCATCCCTGCCTTGGCTTGTGCATTATTCAACCACAGGATGCAAACCTTTACTATCCTTTAAGAAATCAATATGGTGACACGTAACAAAGGCCATGAAACTATTAAAGCTTTACCCCACTCTTGGGCATTTATTCAAATACAAAAGAAGAATAAGCTATAGATCCACCGAGGCTTATGGGGGTGTTATCTATGAAGGTAAAACACCACAAGCAATGCTAAAATCCAACAATAGAGGAGTTGTTAAATTCATTTTTAGTCCTCTCTTCAGTGGAAATCATGTAGCATTGAAATTATAATTACAAAAATCAGAAACCCATAGAAAACGTGAGGTGTTTATGGTATAACGGTCAGCCAAAAAAGGTAGCAGAAAAATTGTGAATTCTGACATAACGTGTAAGCTACTCATGGATAGGAGCAACAGAATGTGCAAGAATAACTGTGGCATTATGAATTCTTCCTTTTTTCAAAACCGTTTAATACATTTGTTACAATATTTTAACAATTAAAAGGGGCTGGGATTTGGTGAGAGAAATCCATTTCTCTCGCTAAAACCCCATGCTCAGAGACAAGGAATAGTATCTATAGCGCACGGGCCAGAGTTCTCCTTCTCCCAGAGACTCTATTATCCCACTGGGGGCTTTTGTGCAAATTAGGAAAAGCAGCCCCTGTCAAAAAAATCTTCCCTAGAATGCAGACATTTCTTTTGTATTGAGCTCTGTTCACAGCCTTACCATCCTCCATTGGAGGCTAGTGAAATAGGATTCTTCCAGGAAAATGTTGGCAGGATTACCAAAGGGGAAGCTACTGCAGACCCAAAGATTCATTATTTTAGGTGGTATGCAGATGAGAATTAGGACACTGGTGGCTGAGTAAACAAATATGAGTGGGATAAAAGCTGAATTATTTGGTATAGAAATTAGATCTCTTTCCCCTTGACATCAGCAAGTTGGGTACTTTCTAAGCATTCCTCTTCTGCCTACTGCAGATTATATTTAGACCAAACCAAGAAAGATATTGCACCCGAGATCCCACAAAAAGCTTGTGATGTGAGTCCCAGATGTAGAAGGAAGTGAATTTGCCAAACCATGCTGTCTGCACCTTCTTCGGAGGCAGCGCCATTCCAGGCCTCTGATGAAGGGGTGAAGACAAGTCTCCCCGGGGCTGGGGTCCTGGGTCCACTGCAGCAAAGGCCCTTGGTAGCTCTCTTTTTTCCACGTGCATCAAAGGAGCACAATATGGATGCCAGGCACCTCCCAAGATGGCTTGTGTCTTTCTGAGCAGACTGCCCATGTGTAAAAATGTCCAGGAGCACAGAAGACATTTTCTGTCAAAGGGAGCTTTTATATTCAGCTCCCTGCGGTCAAGGACTGAGTTTTTGGAGCCATGCCCCTCAAATATTTGAACAGTCAGACCACTCAGGTGTACTGAAGAGAAGCAAGAAAATGTAGTTAATGCTCCGGGTGAAGAATAAGTGAGAAAGTTCTTGCTCCCTACCTTGGTTTCTCTACATCCCGTGTCCCATCAGACTTTGCTGGCACGTTTACCTTGACACACGTGTGGAACTGCTTTCACTAGAAGTTTGAATGAAGTGGGTTTGGGACTGAAGCAAACAGTTATGTAAGGTCCCCGGGCTTGGCACACAGATTCCTACATCTCAAATGTTCTTTTCACATCCTCCTGCTGGGGTGTGCCGAGGCAATGACCCCCACTGGACCTGAAGGTGTGATTTCTCTCGGGTGACTTGGAGTTCGTGCCTGGCAAGGCCCCAAGAGCCCGAAGTGGGTGGCACAGCCCCGGAGGGAGCTGGGTTTCTGAAACCAGCCTGTCAGGACCCTGCAGTCTTCCCTTTGTCCTACTCACCTGCTGCTTGTGGTTCCTGACGGCCCAGGACTAGCTAACAGGGAGAGCCTCTTGTTTGGACGGTCCAATCAGACCTGCCCGGTGCCCCAACAATAGGGCAAATAAATAGGTGATGAGACTGAGGGCCAGGTGATAGGCCCCTTTCCAGCAGCCATAAGACACCCCTTCCAAATCTGGGGAGTTCTTTGCCCTTAGCACCCGTATGCTTTAAATTTTCTGGAATAATTCCACTTTCATATTGTGCTTTGGTAAACAGAAGGCAGTCATCAGGAAGGTATTAATACAAATGTCACTGTGCACGTCCCTCTCCCCCAAAGCTAGAGCAGCCTGTTCAAATGCCAAAGGATATGGAGAAATTGGTGAGGAGGCACTGGAGACAGAAGCCTAGCTTTTCTTTTCCTGGTCGTGCAGCAGACAGCTTACTGTCTTGGCAGCCCTCCAGCTCTGCTTTCTTTTCTGAAAGTTCTAGGTACCCAGACTCTACGCCATGCTGCTTGCTCATCCGAAGCACACTTGCTCTCTGCTTTGAAGGGGACAGCCGTAAATAAAGCCCTGGGGGGAGTCCTGGGCAAGCTTCAGCACACTCACCGCCCTTTCTCGGGAAGAGAGAGCCACGTTCTGAGATGTGCTTGGGGCTGGCAGTTCAACTTTCAGTCGGTCACAGCTTACTAGCCAGAAGGTTTTAATCTCCATGACTTCCAACGAAAAAGTTTGCAAAATGGAAATGTCTCCCTGATCCACTGATCCACAGTTCGGGAAAGGTAAGCTAACAAGTATTTACAGCAAGCTGTGTTGTTCTCTACCCCCACCCCTCCCTTGCCTCGTACTTCCTCTGCCCCGGAGAACGTCCACCCATCGTCAAAGCCAAGTCCAACTCTCGCTCTAAGACTCAGATTGTATCCCTGCATTCCACAAATATGCCTGAAGCACCCACTTTTGTGCTGTCACTGAACTATCAGTCTCCCGGGAAACAGGACAATTAAAGAGTGCACTTCTGGGGCGCCTGGCTGGCTCAGTCATTAAGTGTCTGCCTTGGGCTCAGGTCATGATCCCAGGGTCCTGGGATTGAGCCCCTCATCGGGCTCCGTGCTCAGAGGGAAGCCTGCTTCTCCCTCTCCCTCTCCCCCTGCTTGTGTTCCCTCTCTCACTGTGTCTCTATCAAATAAATAAACAAGATCTTAAAATATATATATACATATATATATATATATATATATATATATATATAATAAAGAGTGCACTTCTGGAGGATGTAACTGTTATGGGAGTAACTTTATTTGGATGGGGTCATGGGGTCACAGGAGGTTGTCACCTCCTCCCCAAATCCTTCCTGGCCTTTCCAAGGCCATCTTTGCTTCTTCATTCCCATGTCTTCTCAAAGGCACATATCATCTCATCAGGTCACTGCATGGGATTTCCACATGATCCCCCACTCCTGCCATCCCATCTCAGTCAATTACCTGGTAAATGTTCAAGGAATGAAAGAAAGAAATCTCTACAGAAGTAACTGTTGTCTACTGGACCCCAAGTGGGATCACTAAACTTAAAAATCTTTGTTAGGGCAATCTCAGAAGTGACAGCATATTTTACTATTTCCAACAGGAACATGTAGATGAGCAAGACTGAGCAGGTGAGCAAAGGGTCAATCAGGTAGTTAGTGCAGGGGTGGGTGGACAGAGGCAGTGAGGTGAGGGAAAGGGCAGGGAGTGCCTAGAGTGGCTGCTGAAGCCGGGGGTGAACTAGCTGGCAGCAAGCGCGAGGACAGAGGCCAATCTGAAGGCAAGTTTCACACAGGTATTTCTGAATCATTCACATTCTAGTTATTAAAAATGTGTGAAAGCTATTTCAGTGCCAGAAAGACATTTGAAATCTTATTAACCTCTTTGCACAGAAGGCCAAATGTTATATCTTGATAGTAACTAGCCAACCCAGTGCAATAATGATACAGTCAGGTGAGAATGCCTAGCACAGGGCTTCTCAAACATCCATATGTCGATTAGCTGAGTATCCTGATAAAATGCAGATTCTGACATAGAAGTCAGGTGAGGCAGAAAGTCTTATTTCAAATAAGTTTCTAGGTTCTGTTGGTCCACAGATCTCATGTTGAGCAGTCAATTCCAGAAGATCAGGAAGAACAAGTTGTGATTTTGACAAAACACACCATTACTCTTCTTTTTACATTTTTACTATTCATTGAAATTTGTCTAATTATGGAATTAATATATAATCTTTATGGTGAATTTGGAAACTGTAAAATGTACAAGGAAAAAACTAAATCACCTTCAATCTCATCATCCACAGATAATCTGTATAAGCATTTTGATGTGTTTCCTTCTCATTTTTTTTTTCTGTTTTTACATCAGGTCCTCCTTAAATTTTTTAATCTTGATTTTATTTTCTTTTGAAATTGTGAGTGCTTCACATGCTGTTATGTTATTTGAAACATACTTTATACTAAGCCAATCAGAAAACATTTGGAAGGGTGCCACTTATTCTCCTAGTTACTCCAGGTACAGCAGTTAAAGAAAGAGTCCCTGCCCTTGTTTTATAGTGAGGGGAAACAATATGATATACAATCTGATAATAAATAAGATTAAATGGATACAATTCTTATTTTAAATTACTGCATTATATTTTATTTTACAGCTGATCACAATATAGTGAACCTCCTTCAGATGCGTAATGTCCTTTCTTTTACTATTGTGTGTATATATATATATATATATATATTTGCTATATATACATATTATATATATCTGTATATATATACCTATTTGTATATACGTATCTGTATATCCATTCTTGCATGTACTTCTGATTTCCTTCAGATAAATTCCTTTTAACTGGAATTTCTGAGTCACTGAGTGTGTGCAATTTTTAAGTTTTGGTACATATTGCCAAGGGGAACCCTGGCAAAGTTGGGCCACACACACTCCTACCAGCAATCAGGAGGGTACCCGAAAAGCTTCGCCACATCTTTTCCAGCATTAGTTGTCATTTAGTTTTATATTTGTCAAGTTATTTTTATTTAAATTCCCTTCATACCTACGGAGTTAAGCATTTGCACATGCACATAAGCCATTTGATACCTTCTTTTGTCAAGCGTCTTTTTCCTTTGCCCATTTTGCCTTTGAGGTATTGGTCTTTTCTCCTTATTAATTTGTAACTGTTCTTTACCTATTAAAGATATTAACCCTTGCTATACATTTTGTAAATATTTTTTTAGCTTACTATTGACCTTTTTACTTTGTTTCTGTTTTTTTTAGAAAAATGTGTTATTTAGAAATATGTTTAATCTCCATGTTTTAGGATTTTCCAGTTATCTTTCTGTTATTGATTTCTAGTTTAATTCTGTGGTCTGAGAGCAAGTATTGCATGATTTATATTCTTTTAGATTTGTTAAGGTGTGTTTTATGGCCCGGAATGTCATCTATCTCGGTAGGTGTTCCATGTGAACTCGGGAAGAATGCGGATTTTGTTGTTGTTGGATGAAGTAGTCTATAAATGTTCATTATATCCAGTTGATTGATGGTGCTGTTGAGTTGAACTAAGTCCTTACTGATTTTTTGCCCACTGGATCTGTCCATTTCTGATAGACAGTTGTTGAAGTCTTCAACTGTGATAGAGGATTCACATATCTCTCCTTTCAGTTCTATCAGGTTTCGCCTCACATGGTTTGCCCTTCGTTTGTTAGGCCCATACACATTAAGGATTGATGTCTTCTTGGATAATTGACCCCTTCATTATTATGTAATTCCCTCTTTTGTCCCTGATAACTTTCCTTGCTTTGAAATCTGCCGTATGAAATTAATATAACTACTTTTGCTTTCTTTTGATTAGCATTAGCATGGTATAGTTTTCTCTGTCCACTTGCTTTTAATATATAGGTGCCTGTATAGTTAAAGTGGGTTTCTTATAAAAATCTATGGCTGGCATTTGCAACGACGTGGATGGAACT
>NC_138373.1:115272049-115329610 GCF_054177405.1 Leptonychotes weddellii | reverse complement strand
GGGTATGTGCTATGGTGAGCGCTGTGAATTGTGCAAGACTGTTGAATCACAGATCTGTACCTCTGAAACAAATAATGCAATATATGTTAAGAAAAAAAAGAAGAAGAAGATAGCAGGAGGGGAAGAATGAAGGGGGGGAAATCGGAGGGGGAGACGAACCATGAGAGACGATGGACTCTGAAAAACAAACTGAGGGTTCTAGAGGGGAGGGGGGTGGGAAAATGGGTTAGCCTGGTGATGGGTATTAAAGAGGGCATGTTCTGCATGGAGCACTGGGTGTTATGCACAAACAATGAATCATGGAACACTACATCAAAAACTAATGATGTAATGTATGGTGATTAACATAACAGTAAAAAATTTAAAAAAATAAAAATAAAACAAGTAGAAAAAAAAATCTATGGCTGGCTTGCTTTTCAGTTCACTCTGACAATCTCTTTTAACTGGTGCATTTAGGCCGTTCATGTTCAAAGTGATTATTGATATGGTTAGATTAATGTATACCCTATTTGTTCCCACCTTCTTTGTTCTTATTTTGTCTTCCATTCTTTTTCTGCTTTTTGTGGTTTTAATTGAGCATTTCATAAGATTCCATTTTCTCTCTTTTCTTAGGATATCAGTTATATTTTTACATCTTTTAGTGGTTGCCTTAGAACTTGCAATACATACAACTAATCCAAGTCCACTTTCAAATAACACTATGCCACTTCACGGGTAGTATAAATACCTTACAGTAACAAAATAATTCTAATTCTTCCCTTCTGTCCCTTGTATCTTTGCTGTCATTCATTTCACTTATGTATAAGTATGCATAAGTATATGTATATATACATATATGCATGCTTGTCTATATGAGCATCATAATAGAATACATTGTTGCTATTATTTCAAATAAACTATTATCTGTTAGATCAATTAAGAATTAGAAAAATAAGTGTTTTTATTTTACCTTCACTTACTTCTTCTTAGTTGTTCTTCCTTTTGTTATGTAGATCTGAGTTTCTGACCTATATAATTTTCCTTCTCTCTAAAGAACTTCTTTTAACATTTACTGCAAGTAGTAACAAATACCCACAATTTTTGTTTGTCTGAAAAAGCCTTTATTTTTCCTTGACTTTTGAAGGAGAATTTCACAGGGTACAGAATTCTAGGTTAGTGGGGTTTTTTCTCTTACCGTTTTAAATATTTCACTGCACTCTCTTCTTACTTGCATGGTTTCTAAGTAGAAATCAGTATAACTTCTGTTCCTATATAGGTAATGTGTTGGTTTTCTCTTGCTTCTTTCAAGATTTTTTTTTATCTTTTCTTTTCTGTACTTTGAAAATGATATGCCTAGGTGTTGGGTTATTTTTGTTTCGTTTTGTTTTTTGTGGGTTTTTTTTTCCTTGGCATTTGTATTGTTTGGTGTCCTCTGAGTTTCTTGGATCTGTGGTTTGGTGTCTGACTTTAATTGAAGAGTAATTCTCAAGTCATCATTATTTCAAATATTTCTTCTGTTCCTTTCTCTCTTTCTTTTCCTGTGGTGTTTCCATTATGCATATGTTACATCTTTTGGAGTTGTCCCATAGTCCTTGGATATTCTGTTGGGTGTGTGTGTGTGTGTGTGTGTGTGTGTGTGTGTGTGTGTGTGTTTCAGGCTATTCTCTTTGCTTTTCGGTTCTGGAGGTTTCTACTGAGATATCCTTATGCATAGAGATTCTTCCCTCAGCTGTGTGCAATCTACTAATAAGCCCATCAAAGGCATTCTTTATTTCTGTTACAGTGTTTTTGATCTCTAGCATTTCTTTTTGGTTCTTCCTTAAAATTCCCATCTCTCTGCTTACATTGCCCATCTGTTCTTGCATGCTGTCTACTTTATCCATTAGCGCTCCTGGCATATTAATCATAGTTGTTTTAAATTCCCGGTCTGATAATTCCAACATCCCTGCTCTGTCTCTCCAAATTGTGTTTTTTGCCTGTTGGTATGCCCTGTAACTTTTTCTTCATAGCTGGACATGAAAGACTGGGTAAATTGAACTGCTATAAATAGGTGGCGTGGGATGGGGAGAGAAGTTCTATGGTCCTATGATTAGATCTCAGTCTTTTAGTGAGCTTATGGCTATAGACTGTGAAACTTCACAAGTGTCTCCAGTTTTTTCTCCCCACCGGGTGAGACAGGGTGACTGGATTGGGCTGAGGTTGGGTATTTTCGATTGGGCTGAGGTTGGGTATTTTCCTTCTCCCATGTGGAAGGCTAGAGTCATCTAGAAGTTGGTGTTTCTCTTCCCCTGGGGTTAATTAGGTTCTGATGATATGCCAGCAGGCTAGGCATTGGCTAACTAGTTTCTGCTGAGGGAAGGCCTTATTAAGAAGAACCGTGTGCTCTGGCACATTTCAAAATGGCTCCTTTCCCCTCAGACTAATGGAAGCACATGAAAGTTTTTTTTTCCCGATACTTACTGTGAGAACCTGGTCGAGCTCCTGGAGGTAAATCTTACAAAACTGTGGGGGTCCCTCTATGGCTGGGTCTCCCTAGAGTTTTTTACTCTCAGAGTTGTCTACACTGGGCCTCCGAAAATTTATCAGTGTAGGTGTTTGTACCCTGGTGCTGGCTCCCACGGCGCTTTCGCCCATGATCCTCCACTCTGGTAAGCCACGATTCCCTGTATTAGCCCGTTTCTCTAATCTTGGGGCAGCAGCTTGCCCTGTGTCCTTCCCCCCTCTCTCACTAATCCAAGAAGAGCTGTTGACTTTTCAGTTTATTCAGATTTGTACTTGTTTGAGTGGAGTGGCAACTTCCAAGCTACTTACATGTGGGACCAGAAACTGGAAATCTGTCTCTGTGTTTTATTTTTTTTTTTTTTATTTTATTTTTTTTTTTTAAAGATTTTATTTATTTATTTGAGAGAGAGAGAATGAGAGACAGAGCACGAGAGGGAAGAGGGCAGAGGGAGAAGCAGACCCCCTGCCGAGCAGGGAGCCCGATGCGGGACTCGATCCCGGGACTCCAGGATCATGACCTGGGCCGAAGGCAGTCGCTTAACCAACTGAGCCACCCAGGCGCCCCTGTCTCTGTGTTTTAAAAGCCTGCATAAGTTGTGAATTTTTAAGTGAGTTATAGCTATTAATCTTGTCCACTGTGAATTTGGTCTTTGTTTTTATATTTGGAATAGCCTTGCCCACAACAAGGTGAGAAAAATACAGATCCATGTTTTTAGTTTCGTAAAAGCTTCTTACATTATGTGAATATGGGAAGGTAGGAAGGCAGTGTTGTGAAGATATTCCCCTCTCCTGTGGTACAGTTTTTCTAAAATTGGTTGTCCAACAGACTTCTCACTAGAAAACCAGGAACAGGGAAACACTGAAAGTTGACATGTTTCATGATAGTAACGGTTGAGAGGCCAGCTTCTTTTTGTTCCATTAGCATGCACACTTCTCCATAGGAAGGATATGATGGGGTCTTTCATCTATGCTTGGTCCATATGGCAGATAGAATAATACTCTCCAAAAATGTACATATCCTAATCCTGGAAACTTGTGAATATGTTACCTTCTGTGCCAAAGGACTTTGCAGATGTGATTAAGTTAAGGATCTTAAGATAGATGATCTCAGAGGGCCCAAAGTAATCACCAAGGTCCTTAAAAAAAGGGAGACAGAAGGGTCAGAACCAAGGAGAGAAGGCAGTGAACAATACAAGCAGAGGTCAGAGAGAAAGAAAGAAATTTGAAAATGCTATGCTGCTAACTTTCAACATAGAGGAAAGTGCGATGAGCCAAGAAATGCAGGTGGCTTTTAGGGGCTGGAAAAGTCCAGGAAGTGATTCTCCCGTAGAGCTTCCAGAAGGAATACAGCCATGCTGACATCTTGGTTTTAGGACTTTTGACCTTCAGAACTGTAAAATAATAAACCTGTGTTGTTTAAGCCACTGAGTTTGTAGTAATTTGTCACAACAGCAATAGGAAACTAATATGGGCTTGTCAGAGTACAAGTCAAGTACAGGCCAAATCACCACCGTGGTTCCTGAATACTGTTGCTTTCTCACCCATGTCCAATTTGGTTGGTGACTGCCAGGATAGTAGGATTGATTTCACCATCATTGCAGGGTCTCAGAACACTGATATATCTTACCCAGGAAGAGCTGGTTGGAGTCCTGTGCCTGAAAGTAAAAGGGCAGGAACGTGAGGCTTTTGGTTCTCCTCCTTGAATTAGTCCAGAACATTCTTATGAGTCGTCAGAGTATTTCATTCTGATTAGCTTCTGATAGGGACAAAAATTGCCTTACCTTTTAGGGTTACTGTGAGGATTAAATGAGTTCATACAGACAGGTGTGCCCCTTAAAACATTGCCTGGAAACATCTTTAGTAGGTGTTAGCTTTATTTGTATTCGAGTTCTCCAGAGAAACAGAACCAAGAAGATGTGTGTGTATATTATATACAGAGAAGTTTATTTTTAGGGATTGACTGACCCAGTTGTGGGGTCTGACAAATCTGAAACCTGCAAGGCAGGCCTAGGGAAAAATTAATGAAGTCTTGAATCCAAAGGCATTCTGGAAGCAGAATTTTTGTCCTCCCCTGGGGACTTGAGTCTTTTTCTATTTTGGCCTTCCACTGATTGGATAAGGCCCATCCGCATTATGGAAGGGCAATCTGCTTTATTCAAAATCGACTGATTTAAAAGATAATCACATCTCAAAAAATCTTCACAGCAACATTTAAACTGATATTTGACCAAACCTCTCAGTTCCATAGCCTAGCCAAGATGACACATAAAATTATCTATCATATGGTTATTTCTTTCCTATCTTATTTCAGTGGCTAAAACTTGAGGAAAATGTAAAATGGTAAAAGTAATGCTGTGCATCCTTATCCTATTTCCAGTTCTAACAAGAATGCTATACTAGGTCTTCCTTTGGTATCTCTAGTACTACTAAGAAACTGTTCTCTAACCCTACTTTAGTATATTTTTAATCCTAAATGGGTACCATCTGCTAAGATGATTATATAATTTTTCTCTTTTGACTTATTGAAATGATATGTTTTATTTATAGATTTCCTATTAATAAACCATTCCTTGCATCCCTATTGTAAATCTTACTTGGTCAGATTGTAGTCTTTTCAGATGCCTACTGAATGCAATTTCTTAGTATTTCACTTCATTTCTAATTTGTTTTCCTCAGTCAGTGTCAGTGGTTTGAAGGGTTTTATTTTTAATTGTTTTGGGGGGGAAGGTTCTGTTTGTGTGATCTTTGTTAAAATTTGGTATTTTCATTTTTCTCTCTTCATGAAGTGAGTTGGTAAGCGCTCCATGTTTCTCTGCCGTGTATCAATTCATAATGCATGGGACTAAACATGTTCTAGTGGCAAGAAACAGACTGTCTCATCACAAAAGTAATTTGGTGTTTCTTTCCCTTGCAAAGTCCCTGCCAATGACTCTGTATTAACATACCAAATTCAATATTATGTTACACATCAATTCAATATTTTTTTTAAATGTACATTTCCCTTACAAAAACATGACATTTCTTTTTACTCTGTCTTTTGGATCTCCTATACACTTTCTGTAACTCTCTGGAAACCTCTCCCTTAAAAAAAAAATTCCCTAGTAGGAATAGCCAGCTGTTATTCAAGAGGGTGGCCATCCAAACTCTGCTCTCTATATGAGTCATCCTTCTTTAGGAGTCAGTACTATATTCTTTGACAAATGGTAACTTTCCTCTTCAAGAGCATCCCTGTGTGGAGCTTCTCCGACACTGAGACCAGCATAGGCTGACTTGTTTTACACTTCATGTGGTTTCCTACAAAACAAACTCAAACAAAAGTGTAAAATATGTGTGACCATTCCTGGCTTAAAAAAAAAAAAAGTCAAGCTTTGGCTTGGGTGGTCTTAGGATAGTGCAGAACTCGGGTCTTTCCTTGAGGAGATTAAACTGCCACGTAGAGATCTGGCTGGCTTCTGTTTAAAAGTGAAGCCAGCAGTCAGAACAGAAATTCTGATTCAGAATTTAAACACCTGCCTGACCACACTGCATGCTGCCCTCTTCACAGCAGATGGCCAAGATGAGGATGTCCTCTGCTCCCGGACTGCAGCAAGGCCAAGAGCCAACTACAACACTGGTCCAATATTCACTGAGGCCAGGCTTTATACTTAAACTTCTATATATGTAACTCTTATTTGCTTTCTGGTGATAGATTTTTAACTAGTCACCCAAAGGAGAATTATTTCCACAAACCGGCATCATTCAAACAGTGTTCTGGGGCACATTAGTGAGGTCAATAGGTGTTCTAAGAGGAAAATGGAGGACAACCTGGGTTAAACAAAACTACTGACTTCTTTACTGCACTACTCCACGGAGCCATGAGTACATTGATGTTCTCTGTGACCTCTGAAACTTTTCCCCCCAGTACACCTATTAACAGTTCCAAGTACACTGTTACTGGGTAGAATATATTTTGAGGAACAATATCTTAAATAATCACCATTATTATCATCAGCTACACTGAGTGCTTACGAGATACTGAGTACCATGTTGGAGATTTTACATCTCACTTAATCCTTGCAACATCTCTATTCTAATCATTGCTCAGTGGTGTACAGGTTAAGTAATTGGCCCACAATGACAGCAGCAGTGAACCACAAATCCTAATTTGCATCCGGGTCTGTCCGATTCCAAAGTCTACGTGCTTAACTAGGAAGCTACATTTGTTATAGCGCCGCTGCATTTTGAAATAGTCACCTCATAAAATAATTGCATTACATCAGCATATGCCTTTCCTCCCACTCGGAGAACTATCCTATCCCCTCATGCCCTGAGAGTCAGCCTGGCAGACCCTTCAGTCAGTGAGCACCTTCCCACCTTGCTGCAGCCACTCAACCAATGAGCGCTGCATCAAGTATATCGGGAATGTGTGTGGTTTTCTTCCTCTGCCTGACATCTGTGTGTGTCAAGAGATGTCTACATGATGGCACCAGACCCTCTATAGAGAAACAGCAAAGGACACCAAGCTGGATGTTAAAGTTAGATAGCATCCTCAAGGACATAGTGAAGGAAACAGAGGGTAAAGATTAGCGGACAATTAGGGGTTGGTGGAAATCCTTTGGCAAAGGAAGGGCACCGCTGTGGCCTCAGAGGAGGGACCAGCCATTGTGTGAAGCTCTGGCTGGAGACTTGTGCATAACCTCAGGATCTGAAGAGGAGAGAAAAGCTAATGCCAAAGAACTTGCTGGAAGCCCCTCTCCGCAGGGACCATTCCATGCACTGCCATGATTGCTCCCATTTAAAGATCCCATCTCCTGTACTCATGGGACAGCCTTTTGCTGCCTCTTTTAATAGCTTCCACATTTCTTGGTCCACTAACCAGCCTTCTTCCATGCTGCTTTGCCCAGTCTTCCACACACAGAGGTGAGAAGTTTACAGTGATCTAATTTCGCATATCAAAGAACTACCCTGAGGGCCGCGGCAGCATGTTCTATGGGAAGAACGCCCAGTTTGGAAGTTTCCCATCTCAGGAAATCTGGGGATGAAGATTGCCAGATTTGGAAGATGTAATTTGGGGGAACCCTAGTCCTACAATCCCCACTCTTAAGGTGTCGCTTCATCCTCCCTATTCAAAAAGTTAGGTCTTTTCCACACATGCAAGTGAGCTATTGTTACGTAATAAACCACCTCTAATGCTAGTGGCTTAAAATTGCTAGCACTTGTCACCTATGAGTCTACAGATCGATTGGGGAGTTCTGCTGATTTGGGCTTGATTTTAGCTGGGCATACACATGCATCTGCGGTTGGCTGGTCTAGGATGGCCTGAGCTAGGAAAACTCACCTCTGCTCTAGGCGGTACCTCATCCTCTAGCAGGCTAGCCTGGGTTCATTCTCCTGGTGATTATGGGGATTGAAGAGAGGAGAAAAGCAAATCCCCACGTATAAGAAGTTTTTAAGCCTCTGGTTGTGGTACGTTTGCTAACATTCCACTGGCTAAAGCAAGTCTCACGATGAGCTCAAGGTCAGAAAGGAGGGAAACAACAAAGTTATAGGGGGAAGGCCAGGGTAGGCACTCTCATACATCAAAAGAATCTCTTGGGGCGCCTGGGTGGCTCAGATGGTTAAGCGTCTGCCTTCGGCTCAGGTCATGATCTCGGGGTCCTGGGATCGAGTCCCGCATCGGGCTCCCTGTTCTTTGGGAGCCTGCTTCTCCCTCTGCCTCTCTCTCTCTCTCTCATGAATAAATAAATAAAATCAATAAAAAAAAAAAGAATCTCTTGACTTGAATTTAAATCCTATGCTAATAAAATTATAAAAGTGGCTAGGTTATAGCTAAGAACCATATTAACTGAGGCCCTACAGTGACCCATAATTCTAGAATTAGCCCAAGGCCCAATTCAGAATACTGGATTGACCTCTTTGGGTAACTTTGACCACCTGGCAGAATGCAGGGCTGAAGGAGATCAGGATATGCCACCCCAAAATATGCCATTTTGGTGTAAGGATTATTTTAAACTGAAGACATCTGAAATTCAACAGATGCAGAAAGGCGGCTTCGTGGAGCTTTCCTTATCTGACTAAAAGCAGAAATTCCTGGGAAATCAGTCTACCATAAATTCCCTTGTTGGGGGTGGGTCTGTCCCCAGAACAGAGACCAAGAGTAAGCCTACCGTAAATCCTCCCTCTAGGGCAGTTTTATGGCCTTGAAAGAGCTGAAAAGACCACTCCTACCTATATAGACAAGCATCACAAACTTTTGTATCTTTTTCTCCTAAAATTTCATTTGTCTTTCCTAAAAAAATTATTTGTTTTTCCTGTAGAAACCTTTTCTCCCCTCTCTTTCCCGAAGGGGAAAGAAGGGATCTCAAGAGAAAAGAAGGCTTGGATTGTGTTGAACACTTGTGAGAAGTCCTGCTCTAAAACCACTCTGCACCTGCCGAGCTTCATCTGTTCCAGAACCCGCACCCTTGCCCTCTATGCTCCAAGTTGCTGAACTTCCTTTTCCTCAGTCTCACATCTCCAGGTCGTGCTCTCCTTACCTCCGTGGCTTCACCCACCTTGCAACCTCCACATAAAACATGCCCCCTCTTCGTCTCCCCTGTCCAACTCCTGCTGTTCTTCCAGGTCTCAGCTCAGATGCTGATGCTCCGGATCTGGCCGTGGGTCCCTTGCAATATGCCTCCAAAGAACTCCACACATCCCCTGTTGAATTAGTCTGCTTGGGCTGCCGTAACAGAATACTACAGACTGGGAGGCTTAAACAACAGAAGTTTATTTTCTCCCAGTTCTGGAGGCTACAAATCCAACATCAAGGTGCTGTCACTGCTGGTTTCCGGTGGGGACTCTTTCCTTGGCTTACAGATGGCTGCCTTCTGTCTGCGTCCTCACATGGCCTTTCCCCCGCATGAGTGCAGAGAATGCTCTGATGTCTCTCTCTCTTAGAAGGACATCAGTCCTATAGGATTAGGCCCTACTCATATGTCCGTATTTAACTTTAATCACCTCCTTAAAGGCCTTGTCAGTTGGGGGTTAAGACTTCCTCATGAAAATTGGTGGGACCCCATTCAACTGATAGCACTCCTCAAACACATATTGGAAGATAACGTGTCTCTCCTCTATCTGACTGTAAGTGCTTTGAGGCCATGTCCAGGCAATGTGTATATTAGGTTTTCTATTCTCTTCACACAGCACAGTGCCTAAAGGTGCTAAAACTATTTATGGATGAAATGAATGAGATCATGAATGCAGGGTCCATCTCTGCCGTGCCATCTGGCTACCCCACATAGCTAGCCAATGCCTCACCCTCTCTGGGAATTCTCCTCCCACGAGCGTCCCATTTTCCATGCTTCATAAAATCTCACCCATTTGGAATAAATGGAGGGAAGCCTAGTGTGAATTAGTGAGAAATTATAGAATTTTAAAAGAAGTTTTGGTGTTTTCAAGTAAGCTCTAAAAAAAACAAACAAACAAAACCCCTTCATATTTGAAGTACTGCTTTGTAATGCATTCACTAATTGTTTGCCTTCAAACAAATGATGTTAAAGTGGCTTAAAATGGGATGAAAAAAGCATTTTCTTTAGTAAATGAAGCAATCCTCCCTGAATGAGTTCTTACTATCCCTTTATTTGGGAAATTCTACTTGCTACATACATATAGGGCAAAGGTAAACTGAATCCTGCCTCCAGAAAAAAAAGTAAGTCCCAATTCAGGATTCTGAAGGTCTCCACACGTTAGGAAAGCTAAAAATGATGAGAAAAGGGGGTTGCAGAGGGGCTCAGAACTGCAGTGTTTCAAAACTCACTTTCTATATAAAGTCAAAGTTGTGAGTTTGATTTATAGATATTAGGATACTATCTTTAGAAATAGGAAGTCAGCAGTGGTATATATATTCTTCTCCTTCTCCCTTGAAGATTACACATGCATTTTTTTTAAAGATACAAAAGATGATTTAGGAGCATAGAAACTGGCTTTTTTTAGGGTATTTCATTTCTAGGTTTTCCTAAACTCTAAAATATGTTGGGGGGGGGCAGGAATCTCTCAAGTTCCCAACTGTTCACTGGTGTTAACCCTTCAAGGGTGCCTTTATTCTTTCTAAAAATAGAATGTGTTTCGGTTAAAGGCTGACTTGGGATGTAAATGCCTAGTTGCAGTTAGAAGAGGCACTCAGCCGCCCGAGGGTTCCAGCTTTCTCTGTGGGGCTGGATTAGGGCTATTATCCCAGTGGTTCCCCAGTGAGGCTCAGGGACATGTGACAAACAAGCTGACACAGACCTTACTAACAATAACACCCGAGCTGACACACCCAGGCCTGTCCCCTCCCTCCCCCCACAGGCGTATCAAGTGGGAAAATGCCTCTCAGGGGCAGCACAGACACAGTACCTCTGGCTGTCAGGATCATCCCAAGGAGCCCCTTTCTTAAACAGCTGTTCAGCCTCACAGGGAAGGGACAGAGGTGGGGAAAGAACTACACTTGTATAATTATTTTAGCCTTGCCCAAGAGTAACATTACTTTAAGTCCTTTGGCCCTTGACATAAATTCAGATTTGTGGATACTCTCTGTGACGTGGGTGAGTTCTCGTGATATTATGGAGAGGAACACGTATGGCCCAGAGACTTGAAGAGCTTGCCCAGAATCAGTAATACCCCAAGGGAAAGTGTACCATGGGCTAGTTCAGGTGTGGCCTCTTTCTTTAGATTTACTGATGATTGTTCTCAGAGGAAAAGCCACCTTATAACAATTATTTCTCTCATTGGCCCATGGGCAGTTCTGTAAAGTGGTGGTAGCCCGCAGGCCCTGAATTATAAAAGGCAGCTTCACTTCTGTCACGATGCAGAGTTTGAAGGTAAGCATGACGCCATGTTTGAATTCAGACAGTGTGACAGTTTGGGAGGAGACAACTAGAAGGATGTGGTGGATAGTATGTGTAGGTGAAGGCTCTATCTTAAATATGTCTGAAAGCTCTTGGCAAAGTCCAGTTTGGCTCCAGAAAAGGATTATGGGCCTCTCTCCAGCACAGAGTTTGAGACAAGATGTACACTTGGGTCCTGGCAATAACCAGCTGAGAAAATTGCCTTTGCTTGCCCTGATGGGATCAGAAAGACCTCAGCACTCTTCAGACACTCACAGGCTGCCAGGATAACATCTGCGTGCACGTGCGCCTGTAGAGTACTTTGACCCGGATTGGTAAAAACAGCAGTCCTTGCTCTCCTTTGGCCTGGGACTCTCTCCTTCCTTCTCACTGGATTAATAGGTTGAGAAGATTATTGAATTTATTTTGTTCACAACTGGTAAATCAATTCTCTAGAGAGGAGCCTGCTCAGTTAGCTTCCTCTTCTGAAATAGAATATCGGTCTTTAGCCAGAGTATATCCACAAACGCCCCTAGGATTGATTTGCTTTCATCGTTTCATGAATTTGGGCCTTAGTTTTTTCATCTGAGCAGGGGATTACAATGACCTACTCACAGAATTGTTATGAGGCTCGAATGAGAGGAAACAATGTATATGATAGAGCTTTGTAAAGGCTGGGGGGGAGGGCGGGCAGGGGAAGTAGCAGTCATTAATAAGATCCGTTGATCAAAGCCAAATTTATTCATGTAGATATAAGAAGGGGATTCTGGGAGCATGCATTCTTGGCCATTTTTTCGCAGTGTGAACTTGAACAAGCTAATTAAATTCTTAGAGGCTTACTATTCTTACCTATATTATTAGGAAAACAGTGCCTATTCTTACCAAGCTATTGCAAGAGTTAAAAATCATACCCTCTCACACCAAGTGTGATGCTAACACATAGAGGATGCTTTCTAAATGGTAGTAATGGCTATAATATTAACCCAGAAGACATTTGTACAAACAGACTATTTCTTTCCTCCCTAACTTTCTAGCGTTCTTTGCTGCTCAAGAATTGAATCTTGACTTCAGTTATTGTTATGAGTGTGCAAGACTGTGGCCAGTGGGACTGATGTCTGGGGCGTGAAAGTAATTCATGGACCATACTCTGAACCCTTTGCTTGTATTTACTTGAGGATTAGTATTTCAATTTCTTGGACTGAAAACAGAAATCGTACCAGGAAACTTAAAAGAAAGAATGGTGGGGGAGGGGCACGAACCAAAGTAATTACTGAAGATTTCTAGTACAGTTTGGTAAATTTCCTCTCAATTTAGCCAGATGTTGGGGTTTTTACCGACTCAAAGGTAAATGGGAAAAGTTATATATTAGGCCTACCAAGTGATAAACTGAAACTTGCAACTTCTAATTTAGTAAAGGAAAAAAGACCCTAAATTCTTTCAGTAAATAAGGTAGCTTTCAGAGACATATTATGGTCTGTGGAGAAAGAAAAAAGCAAAGCGAAGCATCAGGAGGAAGCGGATGAGCTAGAGGGTCATAGTCTTCCATCAGATAAAGATGCCTTCTTAGGACCGTGGGCTACAGCCATGTCCCCCATTTGCAATCACATGCTTACGTGAGGATATCTTGTCACTCTTCTCACCCAAGCGACTTGAGACAGAAGTTTCACAATGACACAAGTTCTTCGATGAAGTGATGTACATTTCAGCTGTCATTCAGCACCCAAAAGAAGCCCATGGGTCCCAGAACCGGCATCAGCCATGGCTGGGCTGACACTGGATTCCATTATATCCTCCAAAGAAAAGAGAAGCTAGTTTTGAGGTGAAATCACAGAAAGCAAGGAGGCAGCGGTTCGAATGTCAGTGGACGGGGGGGAAAAAACCCAAGCCCCTGTGTGTCTCCTCCATTCCCCAGGCTCAGAGTTTCTCTCTCTCTCTCCTCCTTACTAAAAGGTGATCTCCACTCACTCTTGCCAGGATAGTCCCATTTCCGTGCCATTTTTGTGAGTGCAGATAACATGGCAACTCAGGGTGGGGTGCTGCCAAACTTTGTCCAGGAATGTAGTTACCTGATGCCCCGTTTAGGAGTTTCTATTTTAACAACTCTGAATAGAGCGTTCCTATTTGTCACTTTGCAAACAAACACTTCGAGAAGACCAAAAGCACTGCAGAGACTGCAAATAGATCTCGCCTCCCACTCCAACCCTGATCACTGTGAATCCTGCGTAGAGAATGGCTCTGAGACCATTTCCGTGTCTGGAAGTGGTGTGATCTGTGAGGGGTGCTCACAGAGGGCTCTGAACATGGGAGGGGTGAGACACAAATCACGCATTTGCCGTCTTTGAGCTACAGTTGTATTAAATACCGTACACAGTCCCATGTATACAACAGTGTTAGTGTCACCTAAACATTGAGATCGTCTGCACCATGTTGGTCTTTGGGTATCCGTTGTTCCTTCAAACACACTTCCCCCACCTCCAGAAAGGTCTGGCGTATAGGATTTTCTCACACTAACCCTGCCTGAGTTTGAGTTTCTCTACTACCTGGTTTGGGTGTTGCCACCGCTACTAGATTTTCCATCTCTCTCTCTCTCTCCGCCTTTGTATTTGCAAATCCCACCTGAATTGTACTGCTGGGTTAGAGAAACACCTCGGCTAGTTTTAAAAATCAATCCTCTCTTGGGGCGCCTGGGTGGCTCAGATGGTTAAGCGTCTGCCTTCGGCTCAGGTCATGATCTCAGGGTCCTGGGATCGAGTCCTGCATCGGGCTCCCTGCTCCTTGGGAGCCTGCTTCTCCCTCTGCCTCTCTCTCTCTGTCTCTAATGAATAAATAAATAAAATCTTTAGAAAAAAAAAAAATCAATCCTCTCTGCGCTAATCTCACACACTTTGTCCTCGATATCTTTCATTTGGGTTCACTTGGCTCAGTTTAACCTGTGCAACCCTAACCCGATAAGGTACGCTCACTAACCTGTGCCCCTAACTGTGCTCCTTCTTGCATCCATTTCTCAAGGTAGCGATTTTTCTTGGGCACCCGCTGCTCCCTTAAACTAAGGCTGAGGTCTTTGGGTCCTTTAAGACCACAGGCTTGCCCCAACAACTCCCAAATTACTGACCTCACTCACTATGGAGCATTGGCCCCAGGCTGCAATAACCACAGCAGCTATTCTGGCCACCAGTAATGCTCTGTGTGTTATTGTTCCAGTTCTGCCTCCCAGGAGGGCTACCCCGTGATGGGGGGCAGGAAAGACCAGCTTCTAGGCAAACTGCCAATAAAAGTTCTTAAGAACCCGCCCCATTTCAAAAACTTCCCCTTTCCTAATTAAAATGACTCCTACCTTGACAGAAAAATTCCTTTGAACCTTAAAGACCTTTTTGGACTCTTGCCTAACTTTGGGCAGATGACAGACGAGAGCATCACCTTTTAGGGCACCCACAAGGGCAAGGAGGCAGAGGAGAAACAGAAGAGGAATTTGACAGGTGACAAAAACCCTCTCCCCTTGCGCCAAAACTATGCTTGCTTTCCGTCAGTCATGCCTCTGTTTGGTCTCATGTACCAAGCCACACTGTCCTGTGCCTGCAGGCTGCCCAGAGGGGGCAGAAACCCTTCTTCACAGTGGGGAGGAAGTAGACAGAGCTTGTTAGCTTGAAGGGGAAGAAGTAAAAGTAAAATAGTTCTGTACAATCACCTGCCCCTTTATATACCTCTAGCTACTTGGGTACACCCCTTCAGACTCTTTCTGGAAGTCTTATTCTACTTATTAAAAAGTGACAGCAACCATCTGATGGTCCCATCACTGCCACCAAAAAAAAAAAAAAAGATAAAATGTTCATGGAAACGCATGAACACGAAATAGATTAGGAAGTAAAAATTAAGAGTGCATTTGGCAGATATCAGGGAGAGTAGCTCCTGGGTTCTCCCATATTATTAAATTGATAAACGACGGTCAGAATGGAAGAGAGAGATGGATGATTAATTTGATTCAGAGAAAAACGGAGGTATTTCTCACAGTAGATAGGTTTACCTTCCAGTCTTCTATGTAGGGAAAAATATTGTACTTTTCTTTCACTTTTCAGCCACTTATGACAAGTTACACAGTCTCGAATTCCCATGATTGGATTAAACCGCTATAAATAGACCTTGGAAACTCCACTCTGACTTTTAGACCCTGCCATTTAGATTCAGGAATTTCCCCTCTCCTTCCTGATATTTAAAAAGAAAAAAATCTTTGCTATGCTTTTTTGGTCTGTGAGTTTCTCTTCTTCTTCTTCTTTTTTTTTTTTTTTAAAGATTTTTATTTATTTATTTGAGAGAGAGAATGAGAGAGAGTACATGAGAGGGGGAGGGTCAGAGGGAGAAGCAGACTCCCCGCCGAGCAGGGAGCCCGATGCGGGACTCAATCCAGGGACTCCAGGATCATGACCTGAGCCGAAGGCAGTCGCTTAACCAACTGAGCCCCCCAGGCGCCCTGTGAGTTTCTCTTCTACATGACTTCCATGCCAAGTGATGAAAAGTCTGCAGGAAAAGAAAGAATGCAGAATGGTGTATAGTTTGTTAAAGTGAAGAGAAGTCTTGGAATAAATGTGTGATCCTTAGAGCCAGTCAATAATTCCAGGCATCATCAGGCAGCAAATATAAATTTAATAATCTGAGAAAAACCTATTCTATCAACTGGCCTATTTAAATTAATCTACAGTGTGCTTAGTTGTGCTTAAATCATACATTCTATTCAAGATACAAAGAAATATATAACTTTTGCTCACCAGATCTCCAAAAGATGGGTTCGTGTAGCTCTTACCCTCTCAGAAGAGGTATCTGTAGGCTTGTTGGAAAGGTAACTTGCCTTAAATTATGCAGATGGTTGCTCAGATGCATTGTTCCTATGGGGAGGACTAAAGTAAAAATGCCAGTTCATCGTAATCTGGTTTTAGTGGGCCTCAATCTAACTTGAAGGGAAGAATGAGATTCACAAGAGACACAACTGTCACACCAGACTCTATACCCTGAAACTTGAGTTTTAATAAAAGGGGGCTATACCATTTCTCTAAGTTGGTAATGAACATTATTTTTATTTCAAGGGACTACATTTTTACTGGTTCCCACCTGGTAATCTTAGTCTAAGAAACTCTTCTGTTGACATTCACATGTATGAACTGTGTGTAGAGGTGGAATTCTATCCTACTATTCCTATGCCCAGGGCCACAATGAGAGTGTTTAATCCTGACAGCTGGGTACTAATTTGTTAGGCTAAATAAATTGTTGTCGATAGTTGTATGCTAGATTATAAACTCCTTGCAGGCAAAATATAATTCATGTACAATTAGAGGTATTTATTTTTTATGATGATGGTGGTTGGGATGTCTTCAATATTTTACCAGTTACTCCCATCAAAAGCATTAAAAGGGTTGCCATGGTATGGTTTTAAATTTTGAGGAGACAGGACTTTGTAAAAATTTTGACAAAGTTAGTAGAAAAATCATCAAAGCCAGAAAATGGAATGAGCCCTGGATTTTGTAATAAAGACAGGAAAACTATGTCTTGGGGATGATATAAAGTGATTCCTATAGGCCCACTGAAGCAAAAGGCCAAAGCCTGGGATGAAGAAAGCCCGAGTGGGATTTTGTGATGAAGTTAACCTCCAGGTTAAATTCCAGGATGGGATATAAAAATTCTTTCTGTGTCTGAAATGAGCATAGGCATGAGGTGGTATTTTTCATCCGGGTACTCTGGGATAAGGAAAGAAGTGTCTGCGTGCAGATGCAGAAGGAAGAATACTGCTGGCCCCCTGGCATCCAAAAGAAGACTAGAGATCTTAACTGGACCAATAGGTCCCCATCGACAGCATGGGACCTATGAGCAGAGATGTCATTGCTACCAAGGTCTACTGATGTCTTAGCTCGTGATGCCTGTTACTGTATGCTTTCTACATATGAAGGGGCTGCCCTCTGACTGGTATATTCCCATCAGGCCACCCAAGGCACACTGGTGTCTGGCAGACCGAGGAGGCCAATAAAACTTTACAAGCCGAGATCTAGGTTTTTATCAACAATCTGTCTCTTAACTCCGAGTGACTTGAAGAAAGTGGGTAGTAGATCCTCTTGGCACGCTTTGCTGAGTAGGAAGAACGAGTCAAACAAAATAAATAATGACGTCCCTTTCAGTAACTTTCTTTTTTTTTAAGTATTCACTTCAAAGACACCAAAGCATCCTTCCCTGACTCCCTCCCATTCCTGCTCCAACCACAGTGGTTGCCTGTCTACAGAAATAACCCTGAAGGAGGGGTTGGGAAATGAATATGATGGCTGCCATTGGGGATGGTGCTTGCTCAGTCCCCATGCTTTGGAAAGTCTTGGTTACTCAAACATTCTGACCAGTCTTGTGGATTATAGTGCTCCTCCGTACCTCGGTAATGAAGAGTCCTTCACTCTGCCACCTTCACGTCATTACTGGGGTCTGACCTTCCAGTCTCACTTAGTATTTCATCCCAGTGACCACATTTGAGGGATTCAGCATTCTGAAATTTAGTTGTAAATAATATTGCCAGGCACTCAAAAAGCAAGTCAGGGGCGCCTGGGTGGCTCAGTCGATTAAGCATCTGCCTTCGGCTCAGGTCGTGATCTGGGATCGAGTCCCACAGGGGGCTCCCTGCTCAGTGGGGAGCCTGCTTCTCCCTCTCCCCCTCCCTCTGCCACTCCCCCTGCTTGTGTACATGCACTCTCTCTCTCTAATAAATAAAATCTTTTTTAAAAAAGTAAGTCAGGTAGGTCTAACCTTTAACAAATACACTCACCACTACCTAGAAAATGAACAAGACATAAATACTCTAACAGCTAAATTTTGTCAGCTGGAGCTTTTTTTTAATGGAAAAATTTTGTCCACAACACCCAATATAAGGTATTTAACTACTTTAGAATGTTTCTAAAAAGAATGGCATTAATGCTAGAATGGGTATAAAAAATTGTACAACCCTTCATTCCTTAGATAAGAAAACAGACCTGAAGAGGTTAAGTGACTTGCTCAGGGTAATTATATTGCAAAATTCCTTTTATGTTATTTAATAAAATAATTTATTTAATACAAATAGAAACCCCAAATCCCTATATACACTTTATCTATAAGCCTGTGAAAACCACACTGTACTCCGGGTCCTCTCTGCTGAGGACCTGATTCCTCTCCTTGATTCAGGAGACTGTTGGTGGTGTGAGCAGACAGTGCTCACACATGGTCACAGGGTGGGATTTTCCTGCTGCATAAAGACAACTTGTAGATCCAAGAGAGGGATTCCTCCCCGATCAAGCCTTCCTGGAAAATTCCACTTTCATCCGTGAATCAGAGACAAACTGGAGGCAGGCCCAGCCTTAAAGCCTAGCAGTTCTTAACCACTGCTCAGTTTGCCCACCCTGCATCCAGCAGGAGACAGCTGTGGAGTCAGCTCAGACTCCGTCTTGCTTAAAACGGCTCCTGTATTCAGCCCCTCTGCTTTCCTGGCTCTTCCAGGACTTGGGAGAGGGCTTCAGGGAGGAGAAGGAAGGCCAGGGTGCTGGGCGTGAAATTTTCTGGGGACACTGAGCACACAGAGAAAGCAAGAGGGCCACAGCGGCCACTCCTATCCCTCTCCGTCCCCGCCCCTAGAGCCTCGCAGGAATTCTCTGGCCTTCTAACTTAACATCCTTCAGGGCGCACCTGGCTGGCTCGGTCAGGGAGCTCGTGAAGCTTGATGTGGGGGTTGTAAGTTCGAGCCCCACACTGGGTGTAGAGATTACTTTTAAAAAAATCTTCAAGAAAATATAAAGAAGTAAATAACATCATCCAGAGAAATTCCCCAGGAGGCCCCAGAGCCCCAATTATCTCGATTTTCCTTGCATTCCCAACAAATGCACAGAAGTAAGGAAAGGTTTTCGCTGTGGTGTGGAAGATACGATCTTGAAATATTAATCATTGGGTTTTCTTTCTTTCCAGCACTTCCTGACCTTTCCCCTAGTGGGCAGAAGTATGTACTTTGCAGAAGAATTCCTGTTGTGACTGGAAGGCTGAGAGAAAGGAAAGGTGAGTTTTCCTGAGTTTTATTTCCAGTCAAGGCAGATGAGAGCAGTTTACGCTAAGACCAAGATCTGTGGGTGGTCAGTACCAGCAGGCCTCCTCCTGTTCCCTCCCTGCACTGGTTCTCTTCTCTGCGTGGGGGGCTCCTGCCCTCCCCTGACAGGTCCCCACACATCAGTCACCCCACGTGATCCTCCCCTGACCCAAGCAATTGCCGACCCTACCTGAACTGGACCACATGGACGGCCCTCTGTCCGCAGTCCAACAACACTGACAGAGCTGGACTCCTTGACCCCAAGCAGGAGTTCCTGAAGGGAAAGACCCAGCCTAGTATATCGGTGGGCCTGGGGATGGGGTGGAGGAATGACCCCCCACATAACACAGCAACCAGTGGTGTTTCTGGAAGGATGGGGTATTTTGAAACAAGTAACAACAAAAGTTTCTGATGCCAGCCTCTCTAAATCCCTAAGGATTCTGTGGAGTTGCTTGCTAAGTGGATTGTGACCCAGAGTTGCTGGCCTCCATTAATTGGTCTGTGCCAAGCCAGCAGTGTGTACTTCAAAGGATTATTTTATTTCATTTTCACAACAAGCCAGCAGAGTAGATATTATTTTATGGATGAAGAAACAGAGACTCCAGGGCTTCTGACCTTAACTACTGGACTATACTACCTCCTCATAAAACTGGAGGATAGAGAATAAAGATAGTATGTTTCCCCGAATATTCCACTTCCTAAAATATAGTTTTTATGATATATTCTATTTTAAATAAATAAGGAAACTACACTTTTCATTGGAACTTGGAAGCTCCCCCCACCCCCGGAGTAAAATAAAATTTGGCCTCCTAGATGGTTTAAGACTAAGCTCCTAAGTTAGTTAATACGTTAATAATACAAATTTGTACAAGAAAGGGTCTCCTTGGTCACTCAAATGAAGGCATAAGAATCAAAAGGGATTCTTTAAGGGATGAGTCAAAGCAGCCTTAGATCATAACGTCCCCTTCAGGGCATGGAGGTCCTACTAGCTTGTCCCTTAGGACAAACTGGGCCTGTCCCCTCTTCAGGCGCCCCCTTCAGGAACCTGGGGAGGCAGTAAGCTTTTGGAGAGTTTGGCCAATGGCAAGAGAGTAGCAAAGGAGATAGGTTCCTCATTAGTATTCGTGTCCTGTCCTTTCCAGGGGAATTTGCATGGGGAATCCCCCTTACATATCGTAAGTAAAGAGGGCAGTTCTCCTTCTCCACACAGTTGAAAGCAACAGAATGAGTGAGTAAACACTGACGACATCTTAAGGCTCCTTTTAGGAGGTTTGGGGTTATTGGCAAATTAGGTCCTTCCATTCATTTTTCCGTGTATGTGTAAAGCAACATATTTCCTCACCATTTAAGAGAAAAGAAAATTAGTGTGAGCTGCCAACAGCTGGCTGACAACCTTGAGCACTGGGTGTGTTGGAACTGATCCAGATTTCATATAAGGAGTTCATTTTTGGTTCGTCAAAAGAGGGAAGGAGTTGGCCCAGATCCTGTTCCACCAACTCGGGGAACACGGGTCCGCAATTCCCTTCAGAAATTGCTGGAGGGTGACTCTTCAGGTCCACTTGTCTCTCTACCCGACACAAGAAGTACCGTCGAGCTGTCTGGGTGTTTCGTCTGACAAGTCAGTGATTCAGTGCAGCAATTAAACCAAGCGAAGGTTAATGCCCCCCTTTCTCCAAATCCCTTTTATAAAGATCTATCATTTCTGCAGATTCCACACTTTTTTTTAAGCTGCTTTTTCTTCCTCATGAATCCTACTCACCCTCACTTTGAGTTGAGCTTTTAGACAGAGGCCGAGTTTACTAGCATAATAAAGAACTTAATATTTGTTGGAGAATGAAATCCTCTTATTTTCCTAATCTGTGATTCACCATTTCAGAGTAATAAAAATTTCATGTTTCAGAATGGCGATAGCCATTTTTATTTTCAAAGTCACAAGTAATCAGTGTAAAAAATGTGGACAATGAAGGAAGGGATAAAGAGAAAAAATTAAAAACCATCCCAAATCCCACCACAGGAGAAAACTAACCACCATTAGCATTTTAATGTATATGATTTTATATACATTTCTCTTTTCACAAAAGAAATTACAAATTATTTAATAATTTGATTTTTTTTCTACATTTTGGATGTTGTTAGATGAAAATAGATTGATGTCACTATTTTTAAGAGGGGGATAGTACTGCAAAATATGAATGTGCTTTAACTTATCTATAGCAATAGGTATTTTTGCTAATATAAATACTGCTGCAATGAATGCCTTGTACATACATCCTTGCTCACTAGGCTAATTATTCCTTATGATAAATTCCTATGAGCAAACTTTGCTAGATCAAATCATATACACTTTTTTCAAGGCCTCTGATACATATGCCAAATTACCTCTCTTCCCAGAAACCTCGTCCTCATTTATAACCTCACTAACTTAATTACAGTGCATTTTTAAACCAAACTCTCACAAATACTAAGTATGATAAGCCTTTTTAAAATTTTTTGCTCATTTGAGAAATAAAAAATTGATACCTCCGAATTGTTCTTTTATTCTTTTTAAAAAAAATTTTAATTCCAGTATAATGAACATACAGTGTTACATTAGTTGCAGGTGTACAATACAGTGATTCAACAATTCTATACTTAGTGCTCATCATGATAAGTGTACTCTTAATCCCCTCCACCAATTTCACCCCTCCCCCCACCTGCCTCCCCAGTGGTCTCCATCAGTTTCCTCTCTATAGTTAAAAATCTGTTTTTGGGTCTGTCTCTTTTTTGTTTGTTTTGTTTCTTAAATTCTACATGAGTGAAATCATATATTATTTGTCTTTCTCTGACTTATTTTGCTTAGTATTATCCCTCTAGATCTATTCATGTTGTTGCAAATGGCAAGATTTCATCTTTTATGGCTGAGTAATATTCCATTGTATGTGTACCACATCTTATTTATCAGTTCATCTATGGATGGACCCTTGGGCTGCTCCCATAATTTGGCTATTATAAACAATGCTGCAATAAATATAGGGGTGCGTATATCTTTTTTAATTAGTGTTTTCATATTCTTTGGGTAAATACTCGGTAGTAGAATTACTGGATCATGTAGTAATTCTATTTTCAACTTTTTGAGGAACCTCCATACTGTTTTCTACAGTGGCTGCACCAGCTTCATTCCCACCAACAGTGCATGAGGGTTCTTTTTCTCCATGTCCTTTTTCAACACTTGTTGTTTCATGTCTTTTTGATTTTAGCCATTCTGACAGGTGTGAGGTGATATCTCATTGTGGTTTTGATTTGCATTTCCCTGATCAGTGATGTTGTGTATCTTTTCATGTGCCTACTGGCTATCTGTATGTCTTCTTTGGAGAAATGTCTGTTCATGTCTTCTGCCCAATTTTAAATTGGATTTGTGTGTATATGTGCATTGAGCTGTATAAGTTCTTTATATATTTTTGATACTAACCCTTTATCTGATATGTCATTTGCAAATATCTTCTCCCATTCAGTAGGTTGTCTTTTAGTTTTATTGTTTCCTTTGCTGTGCAGAAGCTTTTTATTTTGATGTACTCCCAATAGTTTGTTTGTTTCTGTTTCCCTTGCCTCAGGAGACCTATCTAGAAAAATGTTGTTCCAGCCAATGTCAAAGAGGTTACTGCCTGTGTTCTCTTCTAGGATTTTTATCAGGATTTATTAGGTCTCACAATTGGGTCCTTAATCCATTTCAAGTTTATTTTTGTGTATGGTATAAGAAAGTGGTCCAGTTTCATTCTTTTGCATGTAGCTGTCCAGTTTTCCCAACACCATTTGTTAAAGAGACTTTTTCCCATTTCTCATGCATGCCTCCTTTATCAAAGATTAATTGACCATACAATTGTAGGCTTATTTCTGGATTCTCTATTCTATTCCATTGATCTATGCGTCTATTTTTGACTAGTACCATACTGTTTTGATTACTACAGTTTTGTAGTATATCTTGAAATCTGGGATTGTGATACCTCCAGTTTTGTTCTTTTTTTCAAGATTGCTTAGGCTATTCAGGGTCTTTTGTGGTTCCATACAAATTTTAGGGTTACTTGTTCTAGTCCTGTGAAAAATGCCATTGGAGTTTTGACAGGGATTGCCTTAGGTCTGTAGATTGCTTTGGGTTGTGTGGACATTTTAACAATACTTATTCTCCCAATCCATGAGCATGGACTACCTTTCTATTTGTTTTTGTCATCTTCTATTTCTTTCATCAATGTTTTATAGTTCTCAGAATACAGGTCTTTCACTTCCTTAGTTAAGTTTATTCCTAGGTATTATTTTTGGTATAACTGTAAATGGGACTTTTTCCTTAAATTCTCCTTCTACTATTTCATTATTAATGTATAGAAATACAATGTATTTCTGTATATTTTGTATCTTGCAACTTAATTGAATTTATCAGTTTGGGTAGTTTTTTGGGGGGAGTATTTAGGGTTTTCTATGTATAGTATCATGTCATCTGCAAATAATAAAGGTTTTATTTACTCCTTACCAATATGGATGTCTTTTTTTCTTTTTCTTATCTGATTGCGTGGTAGGACTTCTAGTACTATATTGAATAAAAGTGGTGAGAGTGAAAAAACAAAAGCAGTGAGAGTAAATCTCCCTATCTTGTTATTTGAGGTTTTTCTTGCTTCTTGAGGTAGTAGGTCTGTATTGCTATAAACTTCCCTCTTAGAACAGCTTTTGCTGCATTCCAAAGATTTTGGATGGTTGTCTTTTCATTTCCATTTGTCTCCATGTATTTTTTTATTTTCTTTTTTATTTCTTGGTTGATCCATTCATTGTTTAGTATCATGTTATTTAACTTCCATGTATTTGTGTTCTTTCTAGATTTTTTTCTTATAGTTGATTTCTAGATTCATAACATTGTGGTCAGAAAAGATGCATGGTATGACCTCGTTTTTTTTTTTAATTTGTTGAGACATGTTTTATGGCCTAACATGTGCTCTGTTCTGGAGAATGTTCCATGTGTACTTGAAAAGAATGTGTATTCTGCTGTTCTAGAATGGAAAGTTCTGAATATATTGGTTAGATCCATCTGGTCCAATGTGTCATTCAAAGCCACTATTTCCTTGTTGACTTTATGTTTGAATGATCTATCCATTGATGTAAGTAGGGTGTTAAAGTCTCCTACTATTATTGTATCACTATCAATTATATACTTTTAGTTTGTTATTAGCTGCTTGATGTACTTGGGTGCTCCCATGTTGGGTGCATAAATATTTACAATTGTTGTATCTTCTTGTTGGATTGTTCCCTTTATTATTATGTACTGTCATTCTTTTTTTTTTTTTAAGATTTTATTTATTTCAGAGAGAGAGAGCACAAGTTGGGGGGACAGGCAGAGGAAGAGGGAGAAGCAGACTCCCTGCTGAGCAGGGAGCCCTCTGCGGGGCTCGATCCTAGGACCCTGAGATCACGACCTGAGCCGAAGGCAGACGCTTCACTGACTGAGCCACCCAGGCGCCCCTGTACTGTCCTTCTTTAACACTTGTTACGGTCTGTTTAAAGTCTATTTTGTCTGATGCAAGTATTGCTACTCCAGCTTTTCACTTCCATCTGCATGATAAATGCTTTTTGTCTGTTCACTTACAATCTGCACATGTCTTTAGGTCTGAAATGAGTCTCTCATAGACAGCAGGGGTGTCTCCTATATGTGTTGCATGTACCCTACTGTTGTGGCTGAGCTGTGTTTGCCTTCAGTCTAATTGTCTGCAATGACTGTCTTTGCCTGTTGTGGGCAGGGTTTGGTCCCTGTGTTAGTGGGCTAGTCTGAGGCTGTCTTGCGCTTGAGTTGAATCAGACCAGGCATTTGCCAGAGCTAGGTACTTTCCCTGTGTTGTTGCCTGAGAAGCCTTCATTGGTGGACATGGCCTGTGGTCAGTCCAGATGTCCGCCCCAGCCCACTGTTGGGGCCATATTTGGACTGGTGTGTGTGGTTATCTTTCCCTCTACCTTCCAGGGTGGTGCTGATCCCTGTCGAGGCTGCTTGCACACTGCCAGGCTTGTGGCACCACTTTGGATAGACTCCTGTCAAGGGCATGTTGAAGGGAGAAGGCAGAGGCAGGGTATGTGGTGCCAGCAAGGTTCATACTGGTCTGCCATGGGAGGGGTTCTGCAGTCACCCAGGAAAACTGCCGAGGCCGAGATGGAGGGGGCCGGTCTGCAGGAGAACACAGGGGCAGGGCATGTTGTTAGCAAACTAGGTGGAGAGTGTTTGTGCTAAGCTGGTTCCCACAGGTGTCTGTGTATCTAGGCTTGGGGGCAAGGGAGGGAAATGGCATCCACCAGCTCCTTTGTTCTTAGAGAGGTCTCCCAAGGATCCCTGCCCCTCCAGCACAAGCTCTTAGTTTAGTAAGCAAATATGCCTCCCATATACCCCAGGTGTTTTTGAAACTGCTTCTAAGCTATATTTCCGTGGGGCTGTGTGTTGTGCCATCTCTTTAAGGGCAGGGACTCAGTTTCCTCTCACCCTTTCTGGTCTCCCAGAGCCAAGCCCACTGATTTTTAAAGTTCCAGGTGTTAAGCCCCACTAATTGTAAGAACTCAAGAAGTTAAGCCCCTCTGGTTTTCAAAGCCAAATGTTAGGGGGATTCATCTTCCCCATGCAGGTTCCCCATGCCTGGAGTAACTGGGGTGGAGTCTGCTCTTCTCCCTTCTCTGGCCTGTGGCATTCCTCCCTCCAGCAGACAGTCCCACAGGTCCCTTTAGCTCCCAACTGCATCTCCATTCTTCCTACCCTCTTTGATGTGGCCTCTTCTCTACATTGTGCTGTGGAGAGTCTGTTCTGAGAGTGTTTGGTTGTTTTCTGGGTCATTTACACTGATGTGGGTGTTATCTAGATGTATCCATGGGACAAGGTGAGCTGAGGGTCCTCCTACTCTGCCATCTTCACCATCTCCTGTTTTGTTTTGTTTATTCTTAACAAGGTTGAGTATGTTTTCATAGGTTAATAACTGTTGGTATTTTTTTTCTTTTTTGCATTGTCTGTTATTTTGTGCTCATTTTTCTATTGGGGTATTCATAGTTTCCTTCCTGATTGTAGGAACTCATTGCACATAAACGCGACATGTTCTAGACTGTATTTCAGGGAAATTTATTGCACTTTGAGATATGAATAGGTGTGTTGAGGGGAGGAAAAGACTTCCATGGTCAGATTTAACACATCATTTCCTGCGCTTAATTGACCATCAAACCTTTTTTTTCTTTTTCTTTTTTTTCCCCACAGAACACCCTCTGGCATCATTCAGGACATGAGTGTTCTGGGCAATAACATTTGAGAAAATGTTCTATAAAGGATATTAATGCTTTATGTATTACATATGTGGCATGATTTTTCCCCATTACCATTTGTCTTTTACCCTATATGGTTTTTTCCATACAGCATTTAATTCATGTATTGAAATCTCTCAGTATTTTCCTTTGCAATTAAGTCATTTAGAATATGGACCCTGAAGTCATATTTGTTTGCTTTGAATCCTGGTAACACCACTTGTGGGGACCCTGGGAAAATTACTTAATCTCTCTATGCCTCAATTTTATCATCTAGATAATGGGAGAAGTAAATATAAGTACCTAGAAAGTTGTTGAGGGGATTAAATTATAAATTACAAGTAAATCACTAGAATTGTGTTTGACACAGTGTCAGATGTTTATGACAGATTATTTTTTGGATGATGTAAAAAGTTTTTCCCCATTATGTTGTAAAAAAAGCACTCACATTTTCTTCTAGTATTTTTATGGAAATTAATTTAGGTATCACCAATAGAGCAAAGAGTCTACTTTTCCCCAGGGGTTAGGTAAGTTTTTCCAACACCATTTATTGATTACTTCTCCCTTTATCATATACTATTTCTTTCTTTTTCTAGATTTTTTCTCTCCTGCTCAGTCTGTTCTGATACCAAGACCCTTACTTTCCTATTTTCTTTCGGAAGAGTCACAGCTTTGTTTGCCTGAATCAAGAGTACATATTGGATTCCCTGTTAGAGGTGCCCCATGAGATACTCGGTCAGCATGAGGTACTTTGAAAGTGGGGCTTGACTTTCTACAATGCAGATGGGAACTATAGATCCCATAGGCTTTTGATTTTAACTGTTACTGTGCCTGTCAGTACTCATATACTGCTGAGGCCTAGTTGGGATTATAGCTTGTGGATCCCTCAGGAATGTTTGAGCCCTAGTGTTCACTGCATCACAGAAAAATTAATGTCTTTGAATTCCATCTGGTCTCTCCTTCCTGTTGTATCAGCCACATAACCTCTCAAATTACTAGGAAAGATGTGAGAGGGAAGGGATACTAACCTGATCCAACCCAGGCTGTTGGGGGGAAAGCCAAGTGGTCACAGTTGAAAGGAAGATGTGATACTGGGAGGATTCCTAGAGATGGGACCAGAAAAGCGTTGAGGGCATCTCAGTCAGAGCTGAGGGAAAGCCAAAGTCCTGAGAATTATCCATAAGGCCCAACAACATTCTCCTTCTCTGCACGCCATTATCTCTTGTTCACCCTGTTCCCAACAGCCTCTTTGCTGTTCCTCAAACATTGCTCCCACTTCGAGGCATTTGCATGTGCTGATCCCCCTGGAAGGTTTTTTCTCCAGTACCCTTACTGCTTGTTTTGGGGTCAGTGTAAGCCCTTTGCTCAAATGTCAACTTGAGGCCATCCCAACGAGCCATTTCACTTTCGGTTCATTGTCTGTCTCTCCACCCTAGAATATGAACTTCCTAAGAAGTTTAGTTGTTTTGTTCTCTGATTTCTCTCAATACCTAGAACACTGCCTGACATACATAGGACTCCATGACTGATTGTGGATGAGTGAACGCATGAGTGTACCAGTCAGACAGTGCCACTTGCACAATACTTTGGAATGTGTCTAGGTCTGTTAACAATACCACATTTCCTCAGAATGTAGCTGCCTGAAGGGCTCTGGATTTTCAAGCTTGCCTCTACAAACAAGTTATTTCTAAAGAGGGGGTAAAATGTTGCATTTCTTGAAAGTTAGAACAAGCACATGTCTATGGTGGCTTCTTTCATTAGATGCCTGAACTTCATACCTGAGGCTACCACAAAGCCAGGCAAGGTGAAATGCAAGTTAAAATCACAGTGAGATACCACCATACGCCACCACGATGGCTAAAATGAACATACAGAAAATGCCAAATGTGGCAAGACTCGGTGGCAGGGGGGAACGAATTCTCATACATGTTGAAAAACTCTTTGGTAGCATATAGCAAACACATATCCCATGGCCGAGCATTTCCACACCTATGTAATATGACCTAACCGAAATGTCTACATATGTCCATGCAAAAGACAGGAAACACAATGTGTACAGCAGTACTGTTTGTTGTAATGGCCAAAATCTGGAGCAGAAATAAGCAAAATAGTAAAACGGGTTTCTGAAAATGTGGTATTTTCACATAGTAGAATACACCACAATACATGAAATGCATGATCTACAACCCCATGCAATGATATGGATAAATTGCACAGACATAATGCTGAACAAAAAGTCAGACACAAAAGAGCAGATAGTGTATATTTCCATCTGTATAAGATTATAAACAGGTAAAACTAATCCATTATGCTAGTAAGTCTGAAGAGACTTAGGAACATGAGTGGTGCTCTGGGCTTCTGATAGCATTATACTCTTGGATTTGAGTGCTGGTTACACAGGAATATTCGGCTTTTGAAAATTCATCAAGCTGTATATTTATATGTTGACTCTTCTGTATGCAAAATTTCCTAAAAACCATCAATTAGAGATATAGGCCACTCATTTACTAAAGCTACTTGTTAATTAGTACAAGCTGAAACTATTCTAGGAAGCACTGCTCAGGACCTGGTGTTAGGGGTAGGGTAGGGTGGGGTGGAGAGGAGGCAGAGAGTTGGGAGGACACCTTCCAACTGTGGCAGGAACACACCTCTAACATGCTGCAAGAATGAAAAATGGCAGGAGCCAGATGGAGTGGGGCTGAGGAGGCTGGTAGAAAGCCTTGAGGAGTGCCTGCTGTCCGAGGTCACTTATGGCCTCGAGGCAAACACTGCCTCCTATCAGGGGCCGAATGGTGAAGACTCTCCAGCCCCACTCTGGGACAACAGCTACAGACTATGCAGGTCAGTTTTCTAGCCAGATATTGAGGAAGGAAAATACCCTCTGCTTATAAGTTGAATGTAGAAATTTTGTTTTAGAAGGGAGTAGAAAAACAGCAGAGAGAAAAAAAATACATAAGACAAGTCTTTAGTAATTTCTGAAGAGCAAGCTGCGGCAGAAACTCCGGCTGGCATGCCAGAGATAGCCCCATAGTTCTTTCAATTAATGAAACTAAACAGGAAAAGAAGGACCAGAACATACAGGAACTACCAGGCCCCACTAGGGTGCTGATGCCTCGCCCCACCCCAGATCCACACACTTTGGAGCATGCAGAGCAGTGGCTCTGGCAAGGCTTTAAGGATCCCATTGCTACCATTGAAATGTAGGCATGGGAGGAAGCAGGACCTAAAGAAAGAAAAAGGCCATCCCATTAACTTTCAACTGCTATGGGAAGGAAGGGAGCAAACAAAAATCTATAGTTGAAAGAGAACCCGTCTTTAGTCTTCCGGAGTTAAAGGCCACTTGCAGAAGGTTGAGAAACAATGAATTGGCCAAGGATCTGCATTGTTTCCAGCCTTCCAAGAGCAGGCTCTTGCTAGAGAAAACCTCCAGCCCTCACTCCCCAGGATCTGGAAAGGCCCAGCAGAAGAGGCTGCCAAGAGAGGAGAGATTTGGAGCTCACTGTTGCTTGTTAGGGAGTCTTTAATGATACTCGAGAGCCGGCCCCTGCACCATCATCCTGGCTTCGGATTCTGTGGCCACAGTGTGGAAGCCTCCCAGCACTCATACAAGTGAGAGGCAAGAAGGAAGTGGGAGTCCAGAAGGACAAAACAAACCCAGGAGGTTTGCAAGAGGTAGATGGATGCATAGGGCCAGTTCTAGCATGCTTATTGTCCGTGTCCAGACATACAGACAACATATTTGGGCAGCTCCTATGGCTATCCTTAAGTATGCACTATGTGCAGAAAGCTACACAATCAAAATATTCAAGCATTGGCTGGTCCCATTTCCTCTCTCAAGAGTGTCCCAAACAGATCCCTCAGAGGATGGAAAGTTTCAATTTTGTACCTAAGGAAATGCAGATAAGGCTAAGAAGGATTTTCCAAGTCAAGGTCAAGTCAACTGAACTTCTGTGAGTGCAGTGTTCCCTGTTCATGGGCTGAGAGCAATCTAGAGTAGACACGCAAAACTCCTGACCATTTAGGGAAAGTCTATGTGAATTGTACTTTCTGAGAATAACAATTTAAGAGATTGTCACTACTCTATTTAAGCCTCCTAGCATGTGCATTGTGAAAAATAAAAATTCAGATAAAACTTAGATTTGGATAGACTGCTTCTTTCTAAATAGACACCAAAAGAGACCCAAACCCAAAACCTAGGTTCAGAATGCCCAACACTGCTTACCAGAGACCATTTTTAGAGCCAGTTTCCAGGACCAAATAGCAACAGCTCCAGATGCCACCAAGGACAAGGAGAAGACAGTTTTGCTGCCTGGTGGGTTTTCTCAGTTTTAAGCAATGTTCACAAGAGAACTTGGGCCCTCCTGATACTTTCCAATAGTTGACAGGAAGGATGATTGCTGATATGAAATATGTGGAGATACTAATTTCTTTAGATAATAAAACTGAATTTCACAAGGCCTCAGAGGCACAGGAATTCTGACCCTCAAAATTCAGAATTGCCTGGAAGAATCAGGGTTGACTTTCTTCATTTTCAAATACAGGTTCCACTGGATGTACAGCATCATAACAAGCTAGGGACGTATCCAGAATAATCTTTCCTAGCATTCATTGGCCATTTCCCACAAATCTTAAAGAATCAAAGACCCATAGGCTTAGTGGATATTATAGGAGATTTGAGGATAACCATGCCATTAGGACAAACTCTTTCTCCGACCTGACCCAGGGATATCAGGCCAGAGCTAAAAAGAAAAGGGGCCAAAAGAGGCATCCGTGGACAAAGAGAAGCCAGGGCCCTCCATCCTGTTGAACTTTTTGAAAACTGGTAAGGAAGAGCTGTAAGCAGGTGCTCAAGGCCTTAGTGACCTGCTCAACCAGGTTCTTGCATGAGTCTCAGTTGATCAAACCTGACTTTAAATCCCTTAGTTTAAACACACATTTATATGAAGGGCTTCAGAGCTGTGATACATCAGGAAGATGTGGGGAACATGGCTAAATGTTGCTGCAGAAGCTTGAACTATGTGAGATCCAATATCCTGTTTGCAAATCAGAACTTTTGGCTCTAAGTTAGGCAGTGAGAGACAGGTTCTAGGAAGTGTGCATGTGAGGTCCAGGGATAGTCAACAAAAACCCTCTCACCTCTGGGCCCACCAATGCCAAGCAAGATCTGACAGTAGTAGTCTTGGTTGACTATTTTTAGGACTGATGTTCTCTTGCAGCTTCACCACAGGATGCCACATCTCTTGAAGGTGCCAGAGTCCTGTGAGATCCCCAGAGTCTAGAGAAATACAGTATTCTTTATGCCAGAGAGCTTGGGGCTTTCCAAGTTGGAGTCACTGGTGGTTCTCACCCCTGGAGCTCTGGTAAATCTAACTGCTCTAGCAGAGAGGGACCAAAGGGAAACTCAGAATAGCTGATGGTCAAGGAGAGAGACCCAGTCCTGTTGGACTAGACCAGAGTTTTCCATAAGTGAATTTGAATTTGGTATTGAGAGTGGCAGAAATTACAACTATTTCATAATACATTATTAAAATGGGTGTTGGAATGTCCTCTATGAAGACACTTTTCCCGAAGAAGAGTACTGAAGTGTGGTTCTGAAAGACTTACAGAGTTTTCAATGGAATATATGAATGTTGGAAAGCTTTACATCTGTGGAAATCTTTAAGTAGTGAGCAGAACTCCAGTGGAGTGTTCCACTTCTAAGTCCTACCCTAACAGTTTTGGTGAGACTTAAAACAATAAATTTTAAAATTTTATTCAGTTCTCCAAAATCTTAAAAATGTGGTTGCTATGATTATTATCCCCAGAACTCTTTCTTGTTTTCTCCTGGGAGTCACTGAGAGGTCTCCATTTTTTTTTTTTCAGATAAAGTGATAGCCATTTGTTTCTTGATATCTAGCTCTGCCCCACCCCCCACCCCCAGCACTTACCTTCCATTCTCATCAACTTTCACTTTGTAGGTCCCTTAATCTGATTAGTGAGTTTCTTGCCTAACATCTTTCAAGACCTTCTGGAAGTATCTTGCCAGAAACCTACTCTCCCATCATTTAAAAATATTTAGCCAACTCTTCATTTTCCATATTCTTCTTTTGATTCCAAGGGTAATAATACCAACCAAAGTGTATGTAACCTGTGTTTCCTAAAGCCTCTCCAGCCTGGGGTTTTAAAAGGATCGTATTAAACCCTTATTGACTCCTCTTTGCTTCCTCTCCCTTCCATGCCAGTATGCCTTCTGAGAGATCATGGAGGGGAATGACCCGCAACCAAGGAGCCACTCCCTCACTGGCATGAGGCTCTCCTAATCTAGAACCAGTTAGTCTCACTCCTAGCTTCCAAATACAATTACCTGGGGGAACTTTAAAAAAAAAAACAACTGATGCCTGGGTCTTATCCCACACCAATTAAATCAAACTCTTAGGATGAAGCACTACCATTGGCCTTTTTCAAAACCCTGCAAATGATTCTAATGTGCACCCACAGTTGTGAGGAGCCACTGTGAGCCATGGTTAGCCACGAGTCTTTGCTGAGCATCTGTTTGTATCCCGGTGTCAGCCCATGCAATCACGGCACAGAGAAGTAGCACAGGACTCTCCAAGTTGATCAGATTCTCCCACTCGCTGCTTTTTGCCCTTTTTTGCCTTCCCCACTTTTCAAAGCAGGGATCCTGTCATTTAAATGACTTCTGAGAACACAAGGGTGCTCTCTGCCTCTTTCACGAACTCCTTTGCAAATTTCTTAGCAGTTAGCACTTCAATCACTATTATTCATTCAGAAAATGTAAATCACTTTTTTGCTTTGAGTTAATTATTTTCCATTTTCCCAAGGTGATTCAGAAATTCAGAGCTCACTGACAGTGAGTGAGCAGGTGTGTGGGCCTGTAGACACACCTCACTGTTCCATTAGTGGCAGAATACACCTTAAGAGGTAACTGACAGTGCCAACAACAATAAAAATCAGGTTTTGTCCAGTTATGATAAAATAAAGAGACCTGTCTCTGAAAACACATTTTGATTTCTCTAGATTTCAGGCAGTGTTAAAACACACAATCAGCTCTAACCTTGTTTACATTAATCTTCTTTACAGAAATTGCACATTTGCTTTCAAAGCATTGGGTTAGAGCATTTTGTTGCTACGTGGAAACCATATCAACAATCATCCTCAGGACATGAACTGCACCTGCACATAGAGGCCATGCAATTTTAATAATGTCTGCTGACCCATTGATAAGCACACAGGAAGGAACACACAAGAACTAGAATAGAGAACCATTAAGCCACCAAATGTTTACTTTCTAAGAATCATCACTTTCTGTGATTAATTAGTACCCTCACCAGACATCTCATCAGAGGTTAAGTCATTTATTCACTCACTCACTCATTCATTCAGCAAACATTTTCTTAGATGTCTCTTGTGTGCCAGGTACGTGCTTTGAGTTGGGGTTGGACTAATGAACAAAACATAGCCTCAGCCTCCAAAGTCTCAGGTCTACAGCCAATCGTATCAGCAGATAATGACTTTTGCAAATTCTTTTCCTCTCCCTGGTATGTTTTTCTCCCATATCTTTGTCTGGCTAAATTCTATTCAACTCTTTAGATCTTGGAGATATTACTTCATCTGGAAAACTTTCCTTAACACTTCAAGTCAGGGTTAGGTGCCTTTTCTATGTACTTCCATAGCACCCATATCTTAGAACTTTGCATTTTGTATTATAGTTACTTGTTTAAATATCTATATACCCTTACTAAACAATGAGCAAGTTAAGGACAAGAGCCATGTCATGTCCCTCTTTGTGTCTTTAATGACTAGCACATAATGAGAACTCAATAGAAAACTGAATGAGTGATAGAGGAGATACACCAAAAGAGACTTCCTGTAAGAGGTAGCTGTTAAGTGAAGTCATAAATGATAAGTCTGAGTTGCCCAGACTAGGGCTAGTTGGAGAGTAGAAGCAGAAGGGCAACATGGTCTATGCTAGAAAACTCCTAGCACAATGGTATTGATAGAGGGCAAAATGTGAGGTAGAGTATGAGGAGAGGACAAGTTGAGGCAGCTGGAGTAAGGTCCTGGGGGGATGGACGGAGGGTTTTGACCAAACCAGACCCAAACTCCATTTTCCCTTTTGTTCCCATCTAAATGAATGAACACACAGATTCAAGGAGTCCTAGGAGCTGATCTCCAGGGATTACACATTTGTTCCCAGCACAGACAAGAGTCCCTGAGACACAAAACATGTTAAAAACTCTTCTCTGATATGAGAACCATTTCTTATATCATTTCTCTGATATAAGAACCCTGCCCCATGAGATTCAGTACATGGGAGGCTTTTCTATGTACTCCACAGGGGAGCTGCCAGGTCAGCTGCTTGATACTTGCGGAAGGTTTCTGTCCTTTACTACAAATTATGGGTAAAACACCTTATCAAATGTGATGGACCCATCTTTGCTCAGTGCCTTTCTAAAACCCAGCTCTTCTTGTTCAACCTGGGCAAGGCTGGGAAGAGTATATTGCCTAATTTCTCTTTACTTCATTGTGTTTTTAATATAAATTTCAGTAATTTAATAATTTACAGTCAATGCAACCCATTTGAGGTCATGCCAGGCGTTTAGAAAACCTGCTTCTGTTTTAAGATCAGCTGATAGGATTCCGTTATTAATTAATGCAACAACGATTTAATGAGTACTTTCTCTCATTTCTCACGAGGCTGGAGTCTGGAGATTCAAAAATGAATGAGCCATGGTCCCTGCCCTTAAACTGCTCAGTCTAGTGGAAGAAGCTCCAGGACATGGAAATAGCTTTTGTGCTGGCAGCCTTGAGGTCACAGTTGACCCGCCTAAGCCAGTGTTCTTGAAATGTGGTCATCCGGGAACTGCTTAGAAATGCACAACTCTTAGTGTCTAAATATGGTGTCTCTCCTGGTCAGAGGGGGGCCCCCAAATATGGGTGATGGTTGGGTGGAAGCCAGTGGCAGAGGAGGTGAAAGGATCCACCGGAGGCAGAACAGAGGAGACAGAAGTGTATCCAATACATGGCAAGGAGGCTGTGGGCAGGACCGGGAGGGAGAGGCTGTCTGCCGTGAGGCAGTGGGTGGGGGCTGTTTTTAAAGGGGGAAGGTGAGAAGGTATGGGGGCATATGGAATCTTCCTTTTTCCGGTAACTGTGCCTAGTTGTAAGTAGCCCAATTGGTCAGTGAGAGCCTCTGGATATTTTGAGATGGGTCGCCTGATGGGCCTGTCTGACTCAGCCAGGGGGGCGCTGTGGGCCCCTTTCTACATTCCATCACTGAAGCCTGTGTGCCTAAAAGCAGCCTCTACACAATCTTGGGCCCTTCTTCTAGATCTACTGAATCAGAGCTCAGGGGGTGGGGCCCAGCAATCTGGGTGTTAGCAGACCCTGCAGGAGATGCCAAAGCTCATTTTTGTTTGGGAAACTCTGGTCTAAGCTGTATACTGAGTCATACCAGGCCTATGTAGAGGACCCATTAGCCCTTCCCAGCCTTTCTCTCTACCACTCCCCTTCTTAGGGAACTCCTGCCAGTCCTAGAAAACACCAATCCAGAGGGACACTCCCCCAAATGAAGTAAATGCTATGTTATCATGTAATGGCAACACCAGACCCTTCTGGATAGAATCACAGAGATGAATAGCTTCATGAAGATCAGTGTGGTAGGGACTAGACTGGCCAGAATCATTTCAGTGTCAATATACAAAGAATCAGGGGGGATAAGGTCATCCTTGTCTCCCTTCGGCTTCCTGCCCCTTGTGTGTGTGTGTGGGGGGGGGAGAATATTTTTTTTAATTTAAATTTCATTTTAAAAATTTGTTTTAAAGAACATATCCACTTGGCTGTTCAAACGAAACAACCAAGAGCTTCAGAATTACTTCAGAGCACAGGAATAGAAACAGGGTAAACTGAAACAATAACGAGTGACTTGAATGCTTAGGAAAATAAAGGAAGGGGGAGTGAGGTCACAATCTGAGCATGTGAGTTTTGCAATCCTGTGGTTGTTCTGAACAAATTCAAGCAGATTGCTTTCTTTCTGGAGTTCCTGTAAAATGGATCTTGCCACCAGTGGACGGTTCAGAGCCCCTGGCTGAGGCTTTTTGGCTTATTGCCATGTGTCATTAGTGACCTAGTTTCACTGCAGTGAGATCAGCCATGTCTGCAGGCCCCTGAATCAGCAGTTTCTCCTCCACTCACTAGCTCCAGGCTCGCAAAGCTGACACGAGTTTTCACAGAAAGTGCCACCCCTGCCCTCTCCCTGGAAGTGGGGAGAGCACCATTTTGTCATCAACATGTCGGCCTTGACCAGAGGCTGCCCAGAGAGCCAGCTGTCATGTCTCCTTCAAATAAGCTGATAAACTTGGAATTATCTCGGCCTGATAATTAATCAGGACTAAAAATAGCCCCAAACTTCCTGAGCTTTGCTTAAACCCTACCCAGGTGGGAGAGGTGGTTTAAAAAACATCTAATTGCAAAAACATCTAATTGTAGTTTGTAAGGCTTTGCACAAAAATATGAAAATAATTACCCAACATGCCAGTTTGGGAGACAATTCACAGTTAACCTGACTCTCTCTCTCAAAAAGAAAAAGAAAAAAGAAAATAGCTATTGGTTTAGAGCTACAGAAGCTAGCCTGTTGCCGGGCAGATTAGACGATGAGAAGAGTTCCACAAGAGGGCGCCCTCGCCACTCTCCCTTCAAGCCCAGGGCTTTGCATTTCCCAGATGGTTGGCAGCTCTTTGCCCTCCACCCGGTGCCCCCAAGAGCAAATGCTCTGTGCCCTGAACTGAGATCATCAGGCAAATGCTATCTCTGTGACATCAGAGAAGCAGCTTCAAATGAGGGGAAATCAAGCAAAACATTAAAAATAAAAGGGAAAAAACAGATACATCTAGATTGACTCTTCTCCACTGTGATCTGTCTTTGTGTGTTCACTTTCTTGATACTCTAATGGTAAGAATATGATCAAATGAAAGTACATTTTTCACAGTTATCCGTGTCTAGCCCAAAGTCAGAAACCGCCATGGCACCAACCAAACAGTGACAATTGGCAGGGCCAGGGGTATTTCAGGAGAGCCTTCGCCCTCATCATCATTTCCCTCCTCCCAGTAGGCACACCTTCACATCACAGCTTCTTCCTGCTCTAAATCCCATGGCCTGCACTCATACTCCCTCCTCCCCAGTTCAAAACTTACCTCCTCAAAGACATTCGTGGAGGAGCAGCTGATGAAGGAAAGAATGGATTTGCTCCATCTAGTCACAAACGAAGAACTGGAACAAGGGAGAGAGAAATGATGCAGGACAGATGACTTGGATTCAGCGTAACACACTGAGCAGGCTTTGCAGAAAGACCTTTACCCCTACACCTACCTACACACACACCCACGTATCTGAATTCAGAAACCAAGACTCTGTCTGCCATGTCCCAGCAGCAGAAATTAGAGGAGTCACTCATCCCCTCGGAGCTCGGCCTTCTCATCTGAAAAGAAAAATATGATAATAAAAATATCCATTCTACTCTACGGGTTGTTCTGGGACTAAAATAAGATACTGTAGGTGAAACTCTTTGTGGGTTATCAGGAGCTCTATAAACATAGCGAGTACCTACCCCTGGAGTGGGTCAAGCATTAATAGATTGACAGGGGTAGATAAGAGAGGAAGGAAAAACTGAATTAGGTTGTATTATTATGATTATTATCATTATTTCACATTTCAACAAAACAAGGATCACGAAGTTTCTTCTTAAAGAGAATCTATGATGCTATGAATCTGTTTCTTGTCGTAGGTTACTCAGTGTTATTGACTGGAGTTTGAATCCCCCTAAAATTCATGTGTCGAAACCCTACCCCACAATGTGATGATATTAGGAGGTGGGGGGTCTTTGGGAAGTAATTAGACGGGGTCATGAGAACACGGCCCTCCTGAATGGGATCAGTGCCCTTATAAGAGTCACGAGAATGACTGCTCTCAGCTCTCCACCATGTGAGCATACAATGAGAAGCTGGTAGTCTGCAACCCAGAAAAGGGTTTTCACCAGAACTCAACCATGCTGATACTCTGATCTTGAACTATAAAAAATTTGTTGTTTATAAGCCACCCAGACTGGGGTATTTATTATAGCAGTCAAAATGGGCTAAAACATCCAAGTTGCCTTGACTCAGAGAAATGTTCCTGGAGATAAATATCTAGAGACTCCTTGCAAAGATTTTACTGTGAGAAATGTTTATTATAGACATGTGCAAAATTGGAAACTCTATCCCACATGGAGTGGTTTAATTAAAACTCTCTACATAATTATTATGCATCCATTAAAATGACATAGAGCAACATGTAATAATATAAAGAAGTCCATTATAAGGAATTAGCAGGGGAAAAATAACATGTTTAATAGACTGACATTGAAAATGTGCGCACATCTGCATATAGAATGCATACTGAAGATTCCAGAAGAATATATATCAACATGCATGCTTATAATCTAAGAAGGTTGGAATTGGAATTTCTTTAATTTTATATTTTTGCCTTTTATTTATTTTTTACTGCTCTATAAAGAACATATATTATTTGTTCTTTATAAAAACCCCTATTAATAGTTCTCTATAAAATAAACAATTCTGAGCTCTGGAGAAGACCAGGGAGACTTTTGAGGCCAGGAGTTCTTTGAGGATACTCAGCAATTCTATGGAAGAAGAGGCACCCAAACCAGAGCTCTGCCCCACTGGAGCCCTTATCCAAGATGACTCAGGACCTCATCTGAAATTTCTGTTCAACCAGCTTTATTGTGTTCACTTATCAGATGAGGCCTGAGTCAGAGATAGGGAGTTTGCCCCTAAAGTCTGTGTGGAGGAAGAAATAACACCAAAACCTAATAAATATTTAGTCTCAAGCCAATGGGTGACCAATGGGTGATTTTGCAACATGATTCTGTAAGGGGAAGAGGGTGCCTAGAATACAGCAAAGGCATGAACTCCTTGTTCATTGACTTTGACATGGGCTGGGTAAGAATCACAAAGCAGAAGAGAAGAGCTGTAATGATTGGCACAGAAATATCCACTATTCATCTTGAAAAATCTCACTCTCGGAAGTATCTAATAGACTTCATTAACGCATTTTTCGTATTTAGTATAGTCAGTTGATATGTAATAAGAGTGCTGAAGGTCACAGCTTATATTATTAAAATTCTAGCAAGTACACCAGGTCCTGGGCTTGGAAATGCATGCAAATCTCCTCATTTTAATAGTTGATTTATTATTGTTAGTTCTACCCTGTATCATCTGGTTAGAGCTCAGGTCTAATGAAGCCCCAGGAGCTGATTTTAATCCCATACAGGCTTGTTAGCTTCAGAGAGAGAATTTTCCCCATAGCCACAAAACCCTTCTCCTAAGTCCTTAACCTAGATATGTCTGAAGGAGCATGGGACATCATAACTCCTGGGAAAACAGCCCTAAATCCTTGTCCCACTGAGACAGTAGTCCCGTGTTCCTATAAACGGGAAACTGTTGGTCATTTGTTGTGGAGAGGCCAGAGGAGGCTAGGAGGGAAGCTTGGTTTGGCAAAAATGATGCAGAGCAGGAACTTGCCAGACAGGAAAGGTAAAAAGATGATGTCTTCAAATGAGCTATGTGGCTTGGAGTCCACCAGATGAGCAGTGGTGATTTGAGGCCTGTCGCTCTGCAGAGCCAGGAAAAAAGAAGAAAGGGCAATGGAAGCACCTAGAAGAGGAGACTGGCAGAAACACAGAGAGATTTTTCCAACCCTTTTCAAAATAGCAGCATCCCTCCTTTCTCTCCTCTGTGCTCCCCATACCTCCTGTTTTATTTCTATAAAGTATTGTCACCTCATGTCACTCTTGCCTATTTGTCTATTTGTCTATGTCCCTTAGTAAACTTCAAGCTTCCTGTGGGCAGAAGCCATGTTTATTTGTCCATAATGGTGAATAGGCTGGTATCCTCCAGGCCTTCCACACTGCAGGCTTCATAGCAAATGCTTAATAAATACAAATCAGTGAATGATGTATGCAAAAATTAGCCCTGAAGTAGGAGTGAGCAACACATCCTAACAAAGAGGGGTACAGCACAGAACTTGGAGATCGAAGTCAACCCCTTGGGTGTACCTCAGGGACAAGTTGGTTTTTTTTATTTAAATTCAATTAACCAACATATAATACATCATTAGCTGCAGATGGAGGGTTCAGTTATTCATCAGTTGCATATAACACCCAGTGCTCATCATATCACGTGCCCTCCTTAATGTCCCTCACCCAGTTATTCCATCCCCCCAACCCCCTCCACTCCAGCAACCCTCAGTCTGTTTCCTATGATTAAGAGTCTCTCATGGTTTGTCTCCCTCTCTAACTTCTTCCCATTCAGTTTTCCCTCCCTTCCCCTAGGATCCTCTGTGCTATTTCTTATATTCCACATATGAGTGAAACCATATGATAATTGTCTTTCTCTGATTGACTTATTTTGCTCAGCATAATACCCTCCAGTTCCAACCATGTTAATGTAAATGATAAGATTTCATCCTTTTTGATGGCTGAGTAATATTCGTGTGTGTGTGTGTGTGTGTGTGTGTGTGTGTACATGTACACACCATATCTTCTTTATCCATTCAGGGACAAGTTTTAAACAAGGAGGCAGGAAGAACTCTGGCATTACTTGTAGAAGAGATGAATGAGCCTCTGGAGTTGAACTGGCCTAGAAATCTTGTATGTTTGCAATACCCCCTTTGTTTGATATGAGTTGTAGAATATCTTTTTCAGTTCCTTGTACCTTTTAATTTAATTACCTGGGAAAAAGTCATTGCTATGTATTTCAAATACTCCCGGGGCTGATGGGCCCATAAACAGAATAAAGATGGAGAGGGGTCATGTCACCAGGCAATTTCCTGTAGGCATCTGGGCGGGACTTGTATAAAAAATGCTCTCAAGGGGTGTCACATTACAAGTAAGATAGTTCTTAACATGTAGTAAATACTTTTCCTATCTGAAGGCTGCTTCTCTTTCTCCTACATCATTGATTTAGAAAGGGAGTTTTTCCATTCCGCATTCTTCATGATACAAACCAGGAGGCTGGTCTGTTCACAGGTGTCCTTTCTTAAATGGGCATTCTTTTATTTTTTTTTAAATTTTACTTATTTATTTATTTATTTGAGAGAGAGCAAGCAAATACGAGCAGGGGGAGCAGCAGAGGGACAGGGACAAGCAGACTCTGCACTGAGTGTGGAGCCTGACGTGGGGCTCCATCTCATGACCTTGAGGCCATGACCCAAGCCGAAACCAAGAGTCAGACACTAAACTGACTGAGTCCCCCAGGCGCCCCAAATGGGCATTCTTAAATCCCATTGTAAGTTCCCAGACCGAGGTTGGGTCTGAAGATTAAAAGTCACAATTTCTAGTAGAGGAGGAAGTGGAGGAGGGGTGAGGAATAATTGTGTACCAATTTTGGCTTCAGTAAGCATTGGAGACAGAGATCTCTGCAAAGGTTTAGGGGGCCTTGTAGAAATAGGGGTATTGAGGAAAGGTAGTAATCTGAAACCACCTATAGCATCTGTGTTCCTTTCTTTGCTAGAAAGAGCCCAACAAAAAGGGGGAAAGCAGCAGAGAAGCAGATAGGCCCTGTCTTGAAACCTGTGGGCACCCATTAAGTGACATGGTGTAGGGAGCAGAAAACCCAGCTATTCTCAGGGTCAGCAAAGTCAACACTGGCTTCTCAGCAGGTGAGATGTGTCTTTTCCACCTTCACACTTGATGTTCCCCTAACACGGAATGCTCTGTCCCAGATCCCCTTGTCCTCGGGTCTCAGCTCAAATGCACTTCCTCCGAGAGGCCTTCCCAAGTATCCTGCCCTTCCTGGTCATTCTCTGTCCAGTCGCTCGCTTTCATTCACAGTCTGAAGCTGTTTTGTACACGTACTTGTTTGTTTTATTGACCATGTCCTCTCACTGCATCTGTAAGCAGTGTGAAAGAAGGGACCCCGTCTCTTTTGTTCACTACTTTATTAACAAGCATTTAGAACAGTATCTGGTACCGAGTAGGCCCTCAATTTACAAGTGAATGAGTGAGTGAGTGAGTGAATGAATGACTGAATGAATGAGTGAATGCAATAGCCTGAATATGAGGTTCAAGATAGCAATGGGAAAGTACTTTCCATCACCAACAGGGTAGGTCTCTTCCCTTGGAGGGGAAATGTGCATTTCCTAAAGGTAAGGAACCAGGGAACAAAGTGGATATTTACATCACAGGGAAAGCTTTTATTTCCATATGGAGGCACTAACATTTCCTCCCCAATATGCATGTGTGTGTGTGGGGGGGTGGGCACACCAGAAGGCAGCTCTGAAGCTGGGGTGGGGCGGGTGGGGCATTTAGGCGGTACGCACTAACAAACTAACCCAGTCCTGACTGTGATGTAGAGCCGAGTGTTTACATGCAGCTCCCTGAAGGCAGAGGGTAGCTTTGTCTTACCATTTGGGTGCAGTGACAAGATATAATTAATCAAAAAATCTCTGGGAACTTGTTTTATTCTTTTGAACAGCTCCATGGGAAGGTGCTCAGACAAGGGACACCAGCAAGCTTCGACAGCTCGCATTTGGTGGTTTTCCATCTATCTGTGCAGCTCAGAAGATGAAAGAGAAATGGGCCTTCTCATCATGTCCCCTCTGCCCACTGTGCATGAGTACCCTCGGATCTGTCCTCCCAGGAGTGACGGTAGCCTGCCTCTGTCCAGAAGGGTCTGTCTCCAGCCTCGTTCTCTCTGAGTACCTTTATCTGGTAGAATGAGGGAGGACATTCACTATTGAACAGTATGGAGCTAACACCTTATTTATTAATCATTTCATTTATAGAAGACATAGTGTTCTAATGAGAGGGGTGGGGGAAAGGCATGCTGAGAACGATAACCCTCCCATACATTTGTTCAGTACTTGATACATCTGAGATCGTGTTGTTTTCATGTTAGTCCTCATCACTGCCCTTCATGTAAAAAAAGAGCAGGTCTTTTCCCATCATCATTTTATAGAGGACAAATCTGAGGTCAGAAGAGGTGAATGACTTGCACCAGGTCACGGAGCTGGGAGGACCCGGGTCTCCTCATCTCCAGATGCAGTATCAAAAGGCAAATTTCTAAGGAACACACAAAGACTGACAGTCTCTTTTTTTGTCACGACCAGATTATCTCTACATAAAATTTTATGCAGCTACAAGAAGAACCTATTTTGTAATTTTGTTGTGTCTGATCAGGATCAGTGGCTAGACAGGCTTAGCATGGTGCCTGGCACATGAGGCAATTATTGAATGGTGGAGAGAAAGAAGGAGGGGGAAAAAAAGAAGGAAGTTCTTCTGTTTTAGGGAATGAGACTGGCTACACAGTACACCCAAATCCTCCTCAGGAGAATGATATTATAGAGAAACTCACTACCGTTGACTGCCACTCGCTCAGTGGGAACTGATTAAATCGAATTCTGCAAGTGACAGAGACCTGAGAGGGCATAAAGAGCCACGCAGTCTTGTTGGCCGCCTTACTTACGCCCCTCTGCAGCCACTCCTCTGCCCCTGTCAGCTGATCCGAGCTCACAGTCCATACACCAACATTTAAAGCAAATACTTCCCGGACTAAAAATAAAGTACACATGAAAGTCCGTTTAAATGAATCATTCTTCTTTTGGAAGCTAAAAAGGGGAGGGAAAGGAATAGTGGATATGTTCTGGGACTAGCAGCGATGTGAACAGTCTCTCTTTGATCCTCTGAGAATTTCCAAGTTGAAAACACCATGTGGGGATGACTCCTTCCCTTGGGATATGGGCTGCATCTGACCTTGCCCTGTGGGTGTGAGTTTTGACTCTCTCTCTCTCCCACTGCCCCCCCCCCACCGTCTAGTGCCCCTCCTCCTCTCCCTCCCTCCCCCTGCCTGTAAATGACTTACTCAGTAATAAAATTGTGGTTGATGAGATAAGAGAGGCTGGAATGTGTCCTAGCCTGATGTCAAACAAGGAACCTGATTATCTGAAATAATGTTCGAGGTTGGCCATTAAGTCTGTGGAATGGCCTTCCTTTTCTTCTTGCATTCCATCACATGTTCATTCATTCATTCCTTCATTCATTGTCCCACTTACAGGTGCAAATATGAATAAGAAATCATCTCTACTGTCAAGGCACTCTAGTCAAGGAGCAGGCATGGGGGAAGGTGCAGGAATGAGGCTGAAGTGTGATAGAGTTAAGAGGCAAAGGGCCTTGTGTGCTAGTCTAAGGAGTTTGCGTGTGATCCCACAGGTCAGTATTTCCTGAACTTGGGGTGGAAAATTGTGTGGATCAATGTTATAAGATTGTATTAAATATTCTTAGTATCAACAATTTGTTTTTATTACAACATTATCCAAATGTATACAAACATAAACCAGGTATAATTTGCCAATGTTTATAACCTTTATACAATAATAGAACCAAAATAAATTTATATAAAGTAAAACCCAATCTAATGCAAATTAACAAAATTCACTTAATTCAATGGATGTTATTGTTTAACTGAACCCAAACGGCTGCTGGCATGTGAATACGGCATTCACTAAAAGCATGTACATTATTTTAAATTCAGGACGCCTACACGACCATGCACTGAGTAATGACTTAACTCATCCAAAACTCCTTTCCATCCAAACTAGCATGAAACTGCCATCAGAAGAGACCACGGTGATGTCACGTGGCCACTACATCCTTGCCTATGTGTCCACTTCAGTTCTTTTCTCAATAGCCTGGGACACTAAAAATAGAGCTATTTGGCTACAGGTTACAAGTGGTCATCAAATGACCTAGAAGATGCATCCATTTATATTTTAAACATCCTTAAAATTAAAAAAGGATCTTAAAAATGTCTAAGAGACCCCATTAGCACCAAGAGTACATTACCAAAGACCATAGCCTAAAGTTGGAGGAAATATTACATAAGTGCTTGGGGCCCACCGCTGCTGGATTTTGAACAAGAAAATGAGGTAAACAGATTTCCCTATTAGGGCAATTATGCCAGGAGCAGCAATGATTGCACATTAGAGAAAAGAGAAACCAGGAGTGAGGAGCTCACTTGGGAGACAACTATGATCCTGTAGGCAAATGATGATGAATGACCTAGCAAAGACAGGATGAGTAATGATATGTAAGAGAATAGGCCAGAAAGGTCTGCAAAAGGCAGAATCCATAGAACCCAAGAACTGACTACATGTGACAGGTGAAGGAGAAGGGGCATTTCTAGCTCAGGTGACACTGTTAAACCTGAGTGAGAATGTAAAGAAGGTGAATTTAGTTTCAGACAAGGCCACTATGGGGAGGCTGTGAACTTTTGGGGTAAAGATAGGCAAATACAGTGGGCTAGAACTGGAAAGAAGCAGCTTCTAGATGAGACTGGTTTGCTAGGATGGCCAAGTGGTCACCATCCTATAAACTGTAACTTCTACATCCAAGAACGTCTCAGTGCCCACTCCCCCATTTCCCAAATACAGTGCTTCTCCTGCCTCCTCGTTGCTACTCAAAGTTCCACCCCAAATGATCATGGCTGCAATAATCTAACTTAATACTCTGGTATTAAATATATATTTAAAGTACAAAATCTGAAGAGACTGACAATCTGTGATTGATGGCCTGAATCCTGGAGTGCGCATGGTGGACAGAACATGGAATTTGAGGGGCGCCTGGGTGGCTCAGTTGGTTAAGCGACTGCCTTCGGCTCAGGTCATGATCCTGGAGTCCCGGGATCGAGTCCCGCATCGGGCTCCCTGCTCAGCAGGGGGTCTGCTTCTCCCTCTGACCCTCCCCCCTCTCATGTGCTCTCTCTCATTCTCTCTCTCACAAATAAATAAAATCTTTATAAAAAAAAAAAAAGAACATGGAATTTGTAATCATTCAGATCATGGCTCCAATTCCTGCTCCGCCCCTTACTAGTTATGAAATCTCGGCAAGTCACATATCCTCTTGTCTTCCTTTTTGCAAATTGGGGTTATAGCACCTTATATCAAAAGCTAGTTAGGGGCATTAGGTAAAATACTGCATATGGTTATCTAGCACAGTGCCTTCAACATCCTGGTCAATGCATCATTCCCATTCTCCTAATATAACAACAAAGAAATGGACAAAACCAGACTTCCGTGATCTACTACCTTCTAATGACATGACCTTGGGTAACTAAACTAACTTCTCTTTAACATAGAGGGGGAATGATATTCTCTAGTGCAGAGAACGGAGTAACTCACTGAGCCAACGTTCACAAAACTCTGTGCACCACGTGTTTGCACATCGCCTGCACTATGTAAGTGTAAGCTGTTAACATCATAATTACTCCTTTCTCTTGCAATCATTAAATTTGATATTTCTTCTTGGTCATCATTTTGATGGAAGAGGACAGAGATACAGTGTGGTGACAGTTACCTAAGCCACTGAGTGCAAAGCTCCAAGGGAAGAGGAAGAGAAGATTGACAGCCTGAAAGGCATTCTTTGCTCATTTCTCAATTTTGTCCAAGACAGGATGGTGTCTGCTTTGCCTCAGGGAGTGAGACGTAGGGTGACTGAAGTCCAAAGTCCAGTGATGAAATGGAAAGACTGTCATCATCAGATGTTTGGCCAAGAAGGAGGCATATCCAGATGGAAGTACTGTGAGTTCTTATGAGGTATGACAACACTCATTGTTTTCAATGAACTTTATTTTTCACTTAACGGTAGTTAAATGCCACAATTATGCTGGATTTTGTCCCAAACTAGGGAGAGTAGCAAAAAGCAAACACACACACACACACACACACACACACACACACACACACCTTCAAACCAATGTCTGTTTCCCAAGGGTTAAATCAAGAAAAGTTAGAGGCCTAGTCAGGAACATGGGCCAGTGAGCAAACATAGATTTTTCTCATATATTCAGCATTATCACATCAAGTTTCTGACCCTAATCAACCAAGGTCATGAACAAACTAGTCCTTTTAAAAATTTTATGAAAGAAACTGCTGTGCATTTTTCTCTCTGGACTCTCTCTCACTTGGAATACAGATGCAGCCTGGCTCTTCCAAGCTTTTGGTCACAATGACTTTAGGCCTGAGCACTGAGCTGAGTTCTCAGTGATTTGCTGCCTCCATCAGGATCAGAAAAGAATATTCTTTAATGCATTTCAATCTCTTTAATCCTGAGAGGATGCAATGACTTTTGGGTCAAAATGAAGCAGAGGGGTCTGTTGGAGGTGGAGACATTGTTTATTTGGGCACAAATTTTAATTAGACTTTTCCCCAAATTAAAAAAAAAAAAGAAAGATGCACAGGAGTAATGTAGAGAGAGTTCTGTCTTTGGGGTGAGGCAGATTTTAGATCCAATTCCCGTTCTGCTACCTGCACTGTGTGATTCGGGGCACATCCCTTAACCCCCTGAGCTCCCTGGCCTCAGCTGTAAGATGGCAGTGTTACCTGCCTCATGGACTGGTTATAAAGCCCATTGTGCTCTGTCCCTGACTCCTGCCTCTGCTTTCTACCTATTTCCTGCTGGCACAGTCCTCGTCAGGCATATCAGGCCACTCAAGGCCCCTTTTTGTCTCTGGTTCTTATTCAAGTCAAGATTCATCTGCTTGAAACAATCTCCTGTCCCATCTCCATTTTCCAGGCCTCCCTATAGATGTCACTTCCTCCAAGAAGTCTTTAACACCACCTCCCCCAGGTAAAGCTTAGGTTGCGTGCCCTCCTATGAGCCCAGAGCATCTGTGCTTATCCCACCAAAGCACTATTAACACTACTGTGTTGATTTGCCCCATCATCCCCCTGGACTATGAACTCTGCAAGTAGAAATCATGTCCTTCTAATGGCACAGTATCTCTAGGGATTAGTGCAAGACAAGACACATATGAAGCATCCAATATATATTTGAAAAGTGAATGAAGACTGGTAAATGTTCTGTTGCTATTTATATGGTCCTGAGATGACAGTTAGTGCATGAGAAGGCAGACATTTTAGAGATGCTCCAGGATATTTTTCCATGTTGCTGTGCCTAATACTTGCAGTTGTCCTCATGACCAGACTACCCCCCTTTAGCCCAGACTCCACCTTCCTTGAAGCTGAGACTGCTGGCTTTCCTTGTGAACACCATCTACCACCTACCTATGACACTGTACCCAGAAACCCCAACAAAGCTTGATGCCTGATCTTCTCCTGCCCTTGCTGATCTAGCATGCCCCCTCAATCCCATTTCTGTCCAGTCCTACTCAGAGGGTGACACAAGAGTTGCTCTGACTTGCTATCTTTGAAACCATGTGACCAAGTAACAGTCCTATTGGTCTTTAGTGAAAAAAGATCTAACCCAAGTATCCTCCTTTCCTCCTCCTCCCCTCCTATAGGTCAGATTTTCTAAGAACGTATTGGAAGGGGAAGATTTACTTCACATCACTTCTCTACTTGGAACCTGCTTCTTAGTGCCCTCTTCTCCTTCCCATTCTGCCATGGGCCCCCACCTCTCCTCAGTGGTCACCACTGGGAACTCCCAGGCAACCCCCTTTAATTTTCTCCCTTCTCCTGGGCTCAGACAGCAAGTTGATGTGGGGCTGACCACACCTCAATCAAGTGCCTGGACTTTTAATTCTACATTGTGTCAACACAAAGGATTGAGGTGTTTTGGTCTTGTCTGAAAACTAGGGTAATTCAAGAAACAAACAACATATTTTCCTCTTACAAAACTTAAATCTGCATACTGTTCATGATTCTTCCTATGGCCTAAGGAAGAATATCAAAAAAAGTAGACTTTTCTCATGGGGTTTCCATCATGGGCGCAAACCTATTCCCAAAGAGGCTCTCACATCTCCAAATGCCTTATTCTTCCCACTCTGCAGAGCAATGACATCAAATTGAAAATCTAACTCCCTCCCCAAAAGACCAAATCCTGACCCAGAAGCCATCACCTTCCCAGTGATACGTTTCTATAAGTCTGAGTCATTCAGCCTAAGGAAATTCAGAGGCATTTCATCAGCAATGGGGGAACACCCCGATTCCAGTGAAGTTTGGGCCCCAGAGTAGAAGAATTCCATGGCTACAAGCAGGATCTCTGGACCCAGGTGACCAGAGCTTGAATCTGGCTCTCATTTTCCCAGCTGTGTGACCTTGGTCATTTTTCTTGACCTCTCTGTGCCTCAGCCTCCTTATTCGTGATATGGTGATAATAATAGGCTTTAAAGAATCCAAACACACATAGAACAGAGCTTAGCAAAGAATATGTGCTCAATAAATTTTAGCTACAGCTGTATATATAGTCCCCCACTAATGTAGACATGTCTATTTATTACCTTTTCTGTTTATCTAGCAAGTAATTGTTGAAGCAGACATAAACACATTCACAGACACCTTCTGAGAACAAATACTAATTGCCAGAGATAGTACAATCTGGAAATATTTTTCTAAATGACTCATGAGGAAGTCTCAAAGTGGAGTCAGCGCAGAAAGTTCACTCCTTATGAACTTTCAACTTACAGATGTCCATTAGGTGCAAATGGATCTTTTCCTGCTGTCTGCATTTTGGCTGAAGCCCCTAAGGTGAAAACAGTGAGTAGCAAGCACCTCCCTCCTCAATCCTATAGGGATCTACTGGATACCAAAACTCACTGAAAGGTAGTCCAACTAGTCTTTTGCCTCTAGACTATATAAAAGGAGACTAATCTAGTCTAGAGAGACTAGAAAGTAACATGAAGGGTGCTTTGAGTTCTGATACTATTCTGCTTCTTGATCTGGGTGCATGAATCTTGAAATTCCCAAAGGGAGGGGCGCCTGGGTGGCTCAGTCGTTACGCATCTGCCTTCGGCTCAGGTCATGGTCCCAGGGTCCTGGGATCGAGCCCTGCATCGGGCTCCCTGCTCTGCAGGAAGCCTGCTTCTCCCTCTCCCGCTCCCCCTGCTTGTGTTCCCTCTCTCGCTGTGTCTCTCTGTCATATAAATAAATAAAATCTTTAAAAAAAAAAGAAATTCCCAAAGGGAGTTCACTCAAGGGAATTCCTAAGACTAAAGATCACCTGGCTATTCTCATCACTGGAGAGCCTGACACATGTCCTTGAAGGCTTGAGGACATAGTAGTTGGACAGAGACCACAGCCCGCCTCATGCGCAACCATTTCTGAAGGCAGGAGCCTGCCTTAAGCTGCCCAAGAGGGCAGGCAAAGACAGAAGCAGCATGGGAGCACGTTTTCCACATGGTGGAGCATGAATGCATTAGTCCTCGTGAGCCTTGTGGACACCACGGAATATGTATTGAAACATCTTAAAAGGACCTCACCCTAGAGAGTGGCCTGCCAGAGCAAGGGGACTCCCATTATAGGAAGCTGGAGATTAGACCACTGGGACAGGAGTGGAGATGGGAGGAGGAAAGTGGGTCACAAGAGGTCAGCTGAAGAATGTATTACCCATATCAGGAACCAGTATAGTGCAAAAGTCCCGAAGTAGAGGATCCACAGAGGCATGTGGTGAAAAGAGGTATTGGAGGGCCTAACACCTTGGCAGTGCCAGCCAAGAAAGAATCAAAAAGAGCCCCAACTACGTGAAAAGACGATTTGCCCTTCTTTCCCTTTTGCCCCACCCCCCAATCCTGGAGAAGCCAAAGGCAACAAAGCAAACTGAGGAGAGGGAGTGAGTCAGAAAGAATATTGCTCAAGCACACCCTAAGATCAACCCTCCTTCCCCATTTCAGGACCCCCAGCCAAGGATCAGGCCTATGCTATGGAAATGGGAGAAGTTTTGAATTAGATCTGAGATCAAAGATTTGATTTAGACTCTACTGAGTCTTTTAATACTTGAAGAGTCATAATTATCAAATTAAGACTTGTTTTGTTTTTAATGTGAAAATGTCCCCAGACTACAGAAGGGGACAGGGGAAGAAAATTGAGCAGTATACATTTCAAGGTGGTCATACTGGGGAAAGTTTGGCAATTTCCTGTGTGTAGCTGTTGGGCCCAATGCATTCACAATACATCAGTTAAAACAAAACAAAACAAAACAAAACATTTGCCAAGCAACATCTCATCAGTCCTACCCTCTACCAACAGATGGTTCTGAGCTCTTATTTGCATGGGCTTGTCATAAATTGGCCTGAGCCTCAGCAAAAAGGTCTTGGTCCCTAAGATTGTTATGAAGGACTTAGATTGTTCCTTTCTTTTAACCCTTTTTCCTCTAACCTGCTGGGCAGAGGACATTGTGCCCTTTAATCACTCCTTGAATCCACAAATTCCTACCCTAAGGACAGAGAGCACTGCTCCTACTGACCACATTAGATTCAAAATCAAAGTCCTGTCTCATCTCAATTTCTCTTTAGGGAGAGAGAAGTAGCATTTTTATTTTTCTGGTCACAAAGACATTGGGTATTTAATTTTGGGTGGAGAAAGAGAGGTACAAATTAGTTGGGGAGAAAAGTAATTTAAGGACCTTCCCCCCCCAAGAAATAAAAACTTTCTCTGAAAGAAGCAAATTTAGAAATTCAAATGACTTCAAAGAGGGCTCAAGAATGGACTGGAATGATCCTCCCTTTCTCAAAACAATAAAACAAAAGCAAACAAACCATAACAAAAAGCCCATACCATATGCCAGTAAATATCAAGAACTCAGCAAGTATTGGACATCCCTGTTCCTCCCTCTTCCCCTTTTCTACTCTCTTCTCTTTCAATCAGGACAAACTCATGTCATTTCTCATCCTTTATCCCACCTTGTTATTGGTTCCACCATTCTTTGAAAGCAAGCCCCTTGGTCAGCCATATCTTCCTTTCACAGAGACTCAGGGAAGCAAATACAAACTCCATGTGGAAACCAGGAGAGCCCAGAGGAAAGTGCTGGTCATTTTCTTTCGATTCTCTACTCTCCTGAAAGCTTATGGTCTGGTAGAAATTCTGAGTTTTCTTGAAATGACTAGAGGAAGCACAGATGGAATAGCAACATCTAAATAAAAATGCTGTGGACCTGCTGATACTAACTAGTCTAAAAATACCATGAAGCATGTGGTTTTCTTTAGAGCAACAAAGGAACTATAGTATGACAGGCAGCCTGCCTTCCAAGATTACCCTTATTTACATGATATTATGTTACACGTGGAGCTGGACTCTTGGGTTTAAAGAAAAACAAGAGTTCCACAGCAAGAGGTGAAATGAAGAGTCAGGCACTCAGCCAAAAGACTGAGCTCACAGTCACATGGCCCCACTCTGCTCAGCACTCTAGTCACACATCATTTTTTCTGTTCATTTGGAACTTCTCACACGTGGCTGTTATCACAGGTAATTGTAGGTAAGATCAGGGCAGAGACTACTTCTTGATCAAAACCACATCCCACATAGCACCTTCCACATGGTCTTTAGCACCCATGGAGCTGATGGGCAGAGATGTCATGTAGCTAGATATGGTATGGGTGGAAAGAACACAGACTTTGGTGTCCCAGAGCTGAGTTTCAAGCCTTGATGGCCTCTCTAAGGCTGTTTACCTTTGGCAAGTTTTCCACTTCCCCAAGTCTCAGTTTGCTCATCTGTAAAAAGAATATTAGCATAAAGGGGGGTTAATGCTATTATATTCAAAGCTAATATTCATTGCATGCTTAACACACCAAGGATTCCACTTCATGTTGTTACAATGCACTATTTTATTTAATATCCACAGTCCCCTCATGAGGAAAGTAGTAGTATTATCTCCATTTATAGATAAGGATACTGTGGGCCAAAGAAGTTACATAGCTTGCCAAAATGACACAATAAGTAAGTTGCTGAGCTGGGATTCAAACCCAAGTCTGACTCATGTCAAGGCTTGTGTTCTCATCCACAGAGTTTCAAGTCAACACCTAAATGACTACAACAGGCAAAGAGCAAAGTGGTTAAAGGCAGGGACTCTGGGTTCTACCATTTCCTTGCTGACACTTGTGTGAACTTCAGTTTCCTCATCTGTAAAATGGAGACAACAGGACCTACCTCATAGTATGGCTGTAAGGATTAAATGACTTATTATGCATATGGTTATGGGATAATCCCCAGCACATAGAAGTGACTGCTATGTTTACTATCTTTATTATGATAAAACGGCTGACTTATCGATGACAATGGAGGCTGGAATAAGAGAAAAAGAGAATAAGCATGGGAGGCCACCAAATGACTGCCCTGTGGCACTTGTAAAACCCTCATGGGAAACTTGCAGAGATGACTAGGGACAATTTCAAGGGTGCTGAGTTTGTACTTATGCAGGTGGAGGAATCCCGGAGATTTTACCATATTTATGTGACTCCAGCTGGTAAAACCAGGAGACATCCGGATAAGAAATGTAATGCTAAGCAGATGTATACCTCAGGTATGGCCCCACAGTTGTGGGCTGGAGAGTCAGGCTAGGGCAGTCCACCAATGGCTTGGTCCAGGACGCACCCCAGGAGGCACCCCTCCTGTCTGATGCTGTCACTATGTGAAGTCACGTGGTGATCCTGAAGCTGACATGCCAGTTGATGCATAGTGATGGAGCTGACTTGTCTGGTTCATCAACTCCATAAACTCATTTTCAGATCATGCCCATTTTGGAAGACTAGAAGTATACCTAGTGGGAGGCCTCCATGATGACAAGATGTACCCAAACTGACCTGGGAACTTCTTAGCAAACTATGCAAACAAGAAAAAAATTCCCTCCACGATGTGATGTGAGGCAGGATTACATGATCAAGTAGAAAATGCAAACCACTTTCAAATAATTTATGGAATCGCTGCCAACATTAAAGCTGTGGAGGTTGATCAACTCCCATTTCTCAAATAAGATCTGAAGGAAGAGCTTTTACGTCTCAAGGTGTAACAGGGAGACCAAGAACCTTTATGATGCAAAGCTAAAAACAACTTCGTCTTGGACTGTGTTCCTGGATTTTGGTTCCATGTGTGAATTTCCAACTATAACAAAAATGATAAGCAAGTAAGCAAGCACTTTACCTCTTTCCAATTCTTTTTTGCACATATCAGATGGAACCTCAGGTCTATTATTTTAATTTTAATATCTACCACCAGCTCACTAACAGTGTCCTGGAAATAAAGGCCTATTGAAAGAAAAAGAAGGAAGGAAGGAAGGAAGGAGAGGAAAGAGAGGAAGGAGAGGAAGGAAGGAGGAAGCAGAGGAAGGAAGCAAAAATCTAAATAAGAGGATGGCAAGCCTGTTTATGGGAAAGGATCTCAGCCTAAGGAGACAATGTGTAGAAATGACCAAAGAAGATGGAAAAAACAGGAACATAAAATCCGGCCATACTGAGTCTTATGTCTCCTTACTCAATGATTTTCAAATTATAGCTTTATTTTGGCAATACTATAAAAGTAATGCTGATAAGCTAGTTACTAAAATCTGGGTATGACATATTTTAATATAGCAAGGGAATAACAAAATTTTATTTTTAAAGCTGTTGATGAAATTTCTCTTAAGGAGAAAGCATCTTTCACTTAGCAAAATGTCTTGAAGAGCCATTTGGTTGTGGAAAATAGGCTCTTAAAATATTTTTCAAAGGAAGACCATTAAGCCAAAGAAAAGTATATTTCTCTGCCTAATAATATAAGCAAAATAAGTTTCCAAGGGCAGACTGAGATGGCGGGGACAGAATAAGCTGATAGAAGAAATAGGTACGTAAAGACACAAGGCAGGAGGGAGAGGGTCCAGGAAAAAGAAATCTGGAGGGTCCAGGAGAAGAGAGCTCAAGAGAAACTCTCACACTGGTGGAAAGAGCTGGGAATATCTCAATCTAGAAATCAATAGAAAGATTTCCTATTTAGTTTTAAAGAATTTGCCATGCTCTGAATCAATACAATCCCCTTTATCTCAAACTCTTTGTAAAAACAGGCTATGCAAACGACATCAAAGGAAAAAGCAACTGTATTCAAGATTGAGAAAAGAAAAACCACATGAGGCAAGATAGAAGTAAAACTGAGAATTTAGCAGAAGCAGAAAGCCTAGAAGAATTACCGCCACCCCACCCCAGCCCACAGAATTTGCCCAGACAGCGGGCAGAAATGTATGCTGGATTTCCCTTTATGTGCATGTGATGGGGGCCTCAAGCCATTTTTATTTGAATACCAATGGTTGGGGTGATCCATAAGCCTGGCGGAATTGGAGAACACCCAGAGAGACGATATCTGGATTAAGTAAGTGTCATCTCGCCCGAGGCAAGTCTCCCTTATTAAAGAAAGATTAGGGGGCACCACTACTTTTCCTGCAGCTGGTGCCCTTACCAGAATATTCTAATAATCATTAGGAAAGCAGCTGGTGAAATTCAAATATAGCCTTTCCAGCTAGAAAAATAGTTCTATCTCAGAAGTGATTACTCAGGATACAACTGCCAGAGCATGATTTCTTTAGGTACAGAGAAAACTTTCCTATGAGCTTTAGGGGTGGAAAGGGAAAGAGGAATGAATCTATGGGCCTGGAAGTCTGCATGACTTTGACAAAGATGTGATTTTAAGGGGGAAGTCGAGTTTTTCCTCCTGTCCACCTTTCTACTCTGGAAGTGACGTCCTCTGAAGTCAGTGTATTTTAAATATCTGAGATGTTATTCAAGGTACCTAGCTACAAGGTATTTGTTCCCTTAAGACTTCTACACCCATTGGGGCGCCTGGGTGGCTCAGTTGGTTAAGCGACTGCCTTCAGCTCAGGTCATGATCCCGGAGTCCCGGGATCGAGTCCCGCATCGGGCTCCCTGCTCGGCAGGGAGTCTGCTTCTCCCTCTGACCCTCCTCCCTCTCATGCTCTCTGTCTCTCATTCTCTCTCTCTCAAAATAAAAAAAAAAAAAAAAAGACTTCTACACCCATGATGGCAATTGTTACAGAAAGTTCTGACAGTAACTGTGTGTCAAATCGTTCCTCCATGGTCTCCTACAGACAGTTGTAAAGAATTGCTTTTCCAGATGCACCTGGCTGCTTTCCTCCTCAAGTCCTTCCAGGGGCCTTTATACTTGTCATCTGCCCTTACTTCCTGCTCTCTCCCGAACTGCTCTTCCAAAGGCCGACAGTGACCAGCTAAGTGAGAACCGAGGGACCTCTCCGGAGTCCTCCCTGGCCTCTGGTTACACCTCTGTGAATTCACAGAGGTGAGGTAAGGCTGCCATGGAGCCGAACTGACCAGCAGGTGAGGTACTGAAGTCTTGGGAACTGTGAGGGCTCCGGGGGATCTCTCCTATTCGTCTTTATTTACTGCCATTGACAAAGCTCTCTCCTTTGACCAAACTTGGGGCAGGCTCCTCTAAGTCCTCCCTCTGTCCTTAGCTCACTTAGTCCAGTTTTAAGAAGACACCTGCTATGTCAGTTCAGCAAAAATCCCTCACCCTTGGTATCTGATCACCCCTGATGTCTGATCAAATTCCTCACCCCCCACGCCCCATGTCTGATCACACTGGCCTGCTTTCCGGTCCGAGTCCTGTCACCTTGGTTTAGCCAGACTGCCCTAGCCTTGATGTTTTCTCTCTGACCCCTACTTTGCTCCGTGGCTGTACATTTCTACTTTACCTTGTTGTATTTGGAATCGAACTCGATCTCTCTCCCCTACTGGGAAGCTCCCATTGCAGTAGTTTTGCTTGATAAAGTCTTCCTTTTGGTCTTTAATAAGTATCTGAATAGTTTTTCTTTTCTTTTTTTTTTTTAAAAGATTTTATTTATTTATGTGAGAGAGAGAGAGAGAGCACATGAGAGGGGGGAGGGTCAGAGGGAGAAGCAGACTCCCCGCTAAGCAGAGAGCCCGATGTGGGACTCGATCCTGGGACTCCAGGATCATGACCTGAGCTGAAGGCAGTCGCTCAACCAACTGAGCCACCCAGGCGCCCTGAATAGTTTTTCTTATTTATTTATTTATTTATTTATTTGAGAGAGAGCGAGAGAGAGATCATGAGCAGGGGGGAGGAGTAGAGGGAGAGGCAGACTCCCTGCTGAGCAGGGAGCCC
>NC_138373.1:115217672-115271549 GCF_054177405.1 Leptonychotes weddellii | reverse complement strand
ATGTGGGACTCGATCCTGGGACTCCAGGATCATGACCTGAGCTGAAGGCAGTCGCTCAACCAACTGAGCCACCCAGGCGCCCTGAATAGTTTTTCTTATTTATTTATTTATTTATTTATTTGAGAGAGAGCGAGAGAGAGATCATGAGCAGGGGGGAGGAGTAGAGGGAGAGGCAGACTCCCTGCTGAGCAGGGAGCCCAATGCGGGACTCGATCCCAGGATCCCGGGATCCTGACCCGAGCCGAAGGCAGACGCCCAACGACTGAGCCACCCAGGCGCCCCCTGAATAGTTTTTCTTTAACACCATCCAGAGAGGCTGATTCCACAGCACACTTCTGGAAAAGCTGGCTTTGCTGTCCTTCTCAGACCTCTCAGCACTCTGAACTCCAGATCCACTCTCTGATTTGGTCTCTAAATCTCTTCTTCATCCTCATCGCTAGTCCCTTGGATCAGGCACTATGGGCTCTCCTCTGCCCACGTGCCTGCTGGTATCTCTGGCCTTCTAATGGTTTCACTACTCATTCCCAGGTAACTCCCAACACACACACACACACACACACACACACACACACACAGCATCCTTCCTCCACCCTGATGTCACAGTAACCTAAACACAGCTCTGACTTTACTCCCTTGATGTCAATCCTTCAGCATCTCTCCATATACACCAAGACACCACCTTGTGTCTTATTCTCCAAACGTTTTTTTTGTTTGGTTGGTTGGCTGGTTTTTTGTTTTTGTTTTTGTTTTTGTTTTGCTATCTATCCCCCTTGCTCAAAAAGCCCATTGCTGTTTCACATTCCTGGGCCTGATACTTCCCCTACTGGGACTATCCATTCTTCTCCCTCTGCCTTTCTAAATGTACCTCTAAAGTCAGCATAACCATGACCTCCTCTAGGAAGCCTTCCCTAGCCCTGCCCAGGGTGAGGTGGGGTCCCTCCTGTGCTTGAAAGAATCCTGAAGATGATTGGATAGGAGGCTTGATAAAATGAGCCCCTCACACATACACCTTGCAGAAATCAGAAGTGAATGTGACAACCGCAAGGGGTGCATTCTCACCGGGTCCCGCTGGGAAAATCGGATTGACATGGATTCTCAGTAATCCCCATAGCTCATGGAAACCCACTCAGATTGGCAGTGTTGTGGTGACGTCCCATAAGGTTATGGCGAGTCTCAAGTGGGGCCCTACCAAACCTTGTAATACCCTGGCCAAATCATCCCCAAAGTCCAACATAATTAACTTATGTAGCTTGGCAAAACGGCCCGTAACAAAGCATGCCTCCTGCATTTACGTCCTGGCTCCTCAGGCACGCCATCACCATCTTGCTGTGGTTTGCACTTCTCCGTGGCGCGTGCGCACGTGCTTCAGCGGCAAGGTGCTGATCACCGTGCGGGGGCGGGTAGCTTCAGCTTTGCCTCCTCTGTCACAGGAGCTAAAGGAACTGAAAACAGCAGTTGGTCAGAGGCTATGGCAATGTTCTCATGGAATCCTAGTTAATCTAACGTGTCAGATACACATTAATCTGTTACAGCATTTAGTGGCCTGGGAGTTGTGTTAGTTGCCTTTCTTGTCAATCAAGCTGTACTTTCCTTGGGAGCAGAGACCATGTCTCCTTCAGCTTTGTATCTCAAGGAATTCTGCTTGATAAGCAGTCAATAAACTTTCCGTGGAGGGAGGAATGAAACTGAACTATGAATTCACTGAGGAGAGGGTCCATGCCATGCATCTTCCTACACATAGTGCCAACCCTTAATAGGTCAGATGTTCTCAATTAGGAGTCTCCAAAGGTGAAAGTATATGTGTACATATATTTACATTTTTCATATGTGATATTTATGACATACTTACAATATATGCAATATTGTAAAAACCCTAAACTATAGCATTATACTCAAAATTGCTATTCATAGCAGGGATTGTGTCAGTTTGGCGTAGAAATGCTGGTTTTAGCAAATGATAAGCTGTTCTGATTCATTGCTTTTTATATATTGATTTATTCCATATAGTGAAACAAATCCATAATTATTTAGTATGATGTTTTGGTAAGCAAAATCTTTCACGCGGAAAAGAAAAAGAAAAGATGTTCTTGGTGCCAAATAGTTTGAGAGCCAGGGCTGTGCAACTCAATTGTGAAGAATTAGACATTGCTAATATTTACTTTTATCAAAAATTGTGATCAGAACAACTGTGTCCTTAGTTATACAGACATGGCCTACACGAGGTGGATGGAGAAGAATCGGGAGATGGAGTAAAACTTTCACTTACTCCATATGGATGGCAGAAAAGCAGCAACAAAGCAAAGTCTTTATTCATTCATAGTTGATACCAGGAGAAAATTTACTGGCCCTCATGAGATCCTCCCTGGAGGAGTACCAATATGGAGGGTAAATGAATCCTATTTGTTCACTTCCTGTTTGTTTGACCAGAAATGTCTGCATATGTTGTTGTATCAGTCAAGACACTGTCCATTTCACATGACAAATACCCAACTCAAATTAGTTTGACCCAAATGTCCATTTATTTGTTCTTATAATTGAAAAGATGAGGAGGAATAGGTTTAAGTTCAGGCATAGCTGGATCCAGGACATCAGACTATGTCACTAAGATGCAATTGCTCCATCTCTGCCTTTAAGCTCTGCTTCATTCCTCCTTAATCAAGTTTTCTTTACTTGGCAGCACAGATTATTTCAGTAGGTAAAGACTTAAATGGTTCTTTGTTCTTGCAGTCTTCAGGAGGAGGGAACTTCTCTCTGTTAGCCCCTAATGTGACTTTGAATGGCTCTGCTTGAGTTAGATGTCTACCTCAAGGGGGTAGGCTTGTCCAGTCTGGCTCAGGTGCCCAACCCTCAGGAGAATCTCTGTATGAGTGACAGACCCCCAAACATGTGTGGGAGGGGAATTTCCCAACAGAAAGATACTGGGAAGACAGAAGAGTTGCTTACACACTAACAGCAAGATATGTGTGGAGTGTCTCCTCAACCACCCTGTCTACAGTCTCCCTACATATGACCAAATCATATTTTTCCTGAAAGGCCTGAAAAATTTCCTCCCAGGTCTGGTGCAAAACAAAGCAAACCAAAACAACAACAACAACAAAAAAAAACAAAAAACAAAAAAACAAGACAAAAACTATTTGTAGTTGGAAAAGCCATGAGTTTCCAGGCACTGTAATAAACGAAAATGCTTTGAATACTCAACTTAAATACTTGCTCAACCTTGATGCCTCGGTTTCAGCAAAAAAGTACCTGTTCTTTAAAACAGATTTACCTCTTCAGCTGAGATGGAGATGCTAAGACAGGATAATTTTAGAGCTGGAAAGAGCCAAATAACCGTTTTCATCAGGGGAATAAAATAGCATCAGTTCTCTGGATTGGACACCACCCAGGAAAAGCCATTACCCAGCAGTGACACGTGAAAAATCTGCTTTGATTTCATGCGGGAGAGTATTTAACAGTGTCAAGGCAAAAACATGCCAATTCCCATGGGCTTTCAAAAAAATGCCATTATAAGCACAACCCTGAAAAAAACAAATCCACTCCCATTGCAAATGTCACCAAGCTTTTGATGGAAAATGGATACATTTGCCAACTCAGAAGAATAAAGAGAAGACTGGAAAGAGTGAAAGAAGTGGGGGGAAGGAAGGGAGGACAGGAGGGGGAGAACAATGAATGAAGAAGGAGAGAGACAGTGGGAGAAAGGTGACCTTTTAGCCTACTCCAGATGTATGTGCAAGTGTAATGGTTAAGAATACAGGCTTTGGGCGCCTGGGTGGCTCAGTCGTTAAGCGTCTGCCTTCGGCTCAGGTCAGGATCCCAGGGTCCTGGGATCGAGTCCCGCATCGGGCTCCCTGCTCGGCGAGAAGCCTGCTTCTCCCTCTCCCACATCCCCTGCTTGTGTTCCTGCTCTCGCTATCTCTGTCTCTGTCAAATAAATAAATAAAATCTTTAAAAAAAAAAAAAAAGAATACAGGCTTTGACGATTTCACTTACATGTAAAATAATAAAATGGTCAAATTCATAGAAGCAGAGGGGCTGGGGGGAGCAGGAAATGGAGAGGTGATGGTCAAAGGTATAAATATTTTGATTTGCACGATGGATAAATTCTGGATATCAGCTATGCAGCATAGTACCTGTAGCCAAAAATGCTGTATCATATACTTAAAATTCACGGAGTGGGTACATCTTATGTGAAGCGTTTCTGCCACACTCGTAATAATGTTGGTAGTGACAGTGATAGTAATAAAGGGGGCGAGAAGAAAGTTGGGGAGCTGATGGATAATGTTTGTGGCCTCAATGGTGGTGACGGTTTCACGTGTGTATATTTATCCTCAAACTCATCAGCTGGTACGCATTAAATATGTACAGTTTTTTTTACGTATCAATCGTACCTCAGCAAAGTGGTTTTAAAAAAACTGATCGCCTTAGAGAGTGATAGCTAAGGGCCTCAGGGTTCCTTTCTGGGGCGATAAAAAAGGTTCTAAAAGAGATTATAGTGATGGTTGCACAACTCCATAAATATAACAAGTCACTGAATTGTACACTTTAAATGGGTGAATTATATGATATGTGGATTAAATCTCAATTAAATTAAATTAAACCTCAATTGTGAATTAAATCTCAATAAAGCTATTTAAGAAAAAAATTAAGAAAAAATATTTTGATTAAAAAAAAAAAGAGAACCCAGGCTTTGGACTCAGATATGAGATTAGGGTCGGGCCCTGCCACTTAACTGTTACCTCAGCCTGGTTGCTTAACCTCCCTATGTCTCTGAAAAACAAGGAGAAAAATAATAGCGAAGGTAAAGCTTAAAAGCAGCAATGCCCAGTAGTGCTGAGGCAGGCCACCAGCACAGGGCATGCAGTAAATGCTCAGTAAATTAGATCCAGTGTCATTACAGGCCGATGGGGACAGTGTATCCTGGCGCGCCCTGGAAAACATTTCCTGTGCAGAGAAGTTATTTAAATTCATCCACTTAAAAATACTGAGCTAGAAATCCCGAATAGGCTTTGCCTCTGTATTTCATAGCTAGAATGGCAAACCGTGAATAAAAATACACTCTTGTTTGACACCTGGAAACTAGGAAATGACATCTAAAGAATCTTCAGCATGATTGAGTTGGACTTTTTGCAGAACACTAGAGGTCCCTCTTGGCACTGAATCCTCCAGTCCTCAGGACGGAGAATTCTGAGTGACAATTTTCTACTTCAGCCCCACTAGATGTCTCTTTAATAAAGTTCAATCCAGTCAGTGCCCTGGCATCAAGTCGGTGCCCAGAAATCATCACACAGAAAGGACACAGCTTTAAGCGACCAGTTTGCCTGAGTGTGCACATGCTGTAGAAGCTGCCTTCTGCTGCTACGTACATGATCCCGATAGAAGTCGTTTGTTTTCCAGAAGCATCGTCTGTGGTATTAAGATATGGGGGAAGCAAAGGTGACAATGACGATTTGGGGTTGATTAGGAATCAGAGAGGGTACTTGGAAGCCATAGGAGAAGTGCTCTCTAAGAAATTAAAAACAAGGTTGCTCTCTCAAAGTTCAGTGATCAAATAAACAGAGGTATTAGAGATATGCAGTTATCTTAACAAAATAAAGCATCTCACAGGCCAGGGCAGGACTTGGTGGGAGGGATTGATGCATCAAAAGAAAACCAATGTTCCTTTGGCAGCTGGTCATCCAAGGAAAGGTGGAGAGAGTGACAGAGGCATGTTGGGGTAATGTAGCAGAGAAAGAGGTCCCCTGGTCCCGGTTCTGTGGCAGAGTAATCCCCAGTAAGGGATTGGACCATCTCACTATGGACCATCTCATATCATCAGAGTGCATCCTGACCAACGAGGCTTCTGAAGGTCATTGGAGCTCCTGTGTCCATCTGCCAACAGGGAGAGAAAATGCTGCTTAAGTCACATGGGTGAGAGTTCTAGTCCGTGTAACAGATCCACTCTCATTCTGGCATATTCTTCAATCCCTTCTGAATTTGGTAGTGTGAGTTAGCCTCCCCCAAACTCATGAACTCGAGGACCTTAACAAGACTGAGCTTCCCACCTTGTAGGGCAGAGAGGGTCATGTCCTGGGTTGAGGTATATTCCCCAAAGTAATTCCACCTGTTAAGACATTTCCATAGGTTATGAGCTAGCTCCTGGACATACATGGCGTCCATACTTTGGATTTCCAATTTACGTGGTCCTGAATCTTATTTTGCTGTGAAGTTCATTCACAGTTTTTCAGTGTCAATAAACGTTGTGCATTGAGACAATGCCCTCCATGATGGTATTGACGGAGGAGCTTTCCTGAGGAAGATGCTAAAAGATTATATAATGCTTGCATTCTTTGGGCCTTCTTTTATTAACAGAGGATGACGACTCTAATAAGCTCTTGGCTAACACCAAGTTACATAGCCACGGCCAGGCTGACCATAGAAACATATTCACTCATTCTGCCAATACTGAGTGCATGCTTGTTACCGCCAGATGCTGTCTCCAAACCAGGGAGGCAGCAGTGAATTAAACCAAACCCTTGCCCTTAGGGAGCTATTAGTTATGGTTGCATAAACATAACTAGTAAACAAGCGTATAACTAAAGTACAGAATGCACTCCCATTGTGATGAGTGCAGTGCAAAAAAAAAAAAAAAAAAAAGGGCAAAGCAGCAGCCCCAGAATGGCAGGTGATAAAAGTGATCAGGGTAAGCCGCACCGAGGTAGAACTTGAAGGAGGCGAGGGAGCCAGCCTCATGGAGAAGACTGTTCCAGCAAAGTACAGCAAGTACAAAAGCCCCAGCGTGAAAGCGTGTCTGGAGAATCCATGGGGCTGGTAGGGAGTGCGTGAGAGAGAGAAGAGAAGGTAATGTCACAGACATAAGGTTGGGAGAGGGACTTTGATTAAGCTGGGCATTTTGGAAATGTAAACATAACCCAAACCTTACTATTTTTTTATTTAAATTCAATTAGCCAACATATACTACATCATTAGTTTTTGATATAATGTTCAATGATACATTAGTTGCGTATAACACCCAGTGCTCATCACATAACCCAAAATTTAAATTATGCTAATAGTTTTCCTCATTTCACAATCCAGGCTGGGTTTTGCCACAAACACACATGCATTAAGGAAGTACGTTGTGACTACTTTTTAGTGGTACAGAGCAATGGCTGTGTGCTGCGTCTGTCATGCCCGTGTGGGGACCCTCTCCTCTCTATGGCTTTTCTCCTCTAAGCTCCTTGCTTCACATCCCTGAGGTGGCTCTTTCCACGTAATTGGGTAATTACTTGTCTACTTGTCTGTCTTCCCCTCCATTATGAGTGACACTAGGGCAAGAGCGTCACTCATTTTTGTAACTCCGGTATAAGTGAACAACAAAGCACAAAATGGGAGCTCGGCAAGGCCCTCTCATTTAAATTGAACTCAGGGGTTATTTTATATTTGGGCAACAGCTACTGACTTCTTTAGGAGCCCTCAGTGTATCAATTTTTTAAAAAAAAATTTAATCCACATCTACTCTTTAAAAGTATAAATAACACAGTAGGGGAACGTACTGTTGGTTAAGCATCGGACTCTTGATTTTGGCTCAGGTCATGATCTCAGGGTTCTGGGATCGAGCCCTGAGTCAGGCTCTATGCTGCGTGGGGAGTTGGCTTGGGATTCTCTTCCTCTTTCTCCCCGCCTCCCCACCCCGTTCACACTCTCTTTCTTTCTCTCTCTCTCAAAGTAAATAAATAAATCTTAAAAAAAATAACACAGTGAATCACTTCCATAAGCTCAACACACATTATTTTAATGTTGTAATAATATGTAATGGGGATAGCAGGCTTTGGATCAATGAATTGACTAAAATGTTGAAAATTGAAGTAGGAGCACAGAAGTAATCTGATTGTTTTTCCGGATAGCTGATTGCATTTCCACTATGCACACAAGCACAGTAAACAAAAAGCCCTGCCCTCCAACTTGGCATGGGTATGATGGCATCATGATTATGGACCTAAGATTCACCGGAGTCAGACAGACCTGGGTTCTACACCCAGCTCTATTATTTATGAGCCAGGTGACCGTGGGCAAGTTACTTAACCTCTCTGATCCTTAGTTTTCTCATCTATAAGAAAGGGGTCATAATAGTACCATCCTCAGAAAGTTCTTAAGTGTAACAAATGATCTAATCAATGGAAAGCACCCAACATGATTCCTGACAAGGCATCCCACCTGATGTTATTATAATGGACAGAAAAGCCAGTATTCCGTATTTTATCATGCTCTCTGGCTTTCATTTGGTTTTCCTAATTTTAATAATTGCCACTGTTTTTTTTTAATCTGTGTTATGGAGCACTACAGACCAAAATTTATAGTAATAGACACTTGAGCAGGTCCATAATGCCTTCTCTGCAATTCCAAAAGACAGAAAGACTTAAAAATGTGAACGTTTTCTCTCAAGTTCTTTGGAAGTAAAATCCGAGCTGACCTAAATCATGTGGCTATATACCCTCACTGGGACTCGTGGGAAAATCAACTTAGTCTTCATTTATGGCACTTGATCATGAATAGGTATAGTTTTGCTGCAGAAATGTGAACGTATTTGGTTATGAGGTATGGTCCCCGGTTTTGCTGGTGTATCGCATCATACGTGGTTTATGGTCCGTATCTAGCTTTTCCAAACTCCACAGATGTCTGGATTCTGAAACGCATGTGACCACCAGGGTTTTGGGTAATAGCTGTGGGCCTGCAGCTGGGCAGCAGGTCCTGTGCATGGCTTACGTGCTAGGATTGACCAAGGTCCTCATTTATGCAGACGGGGGCTTTGATGGCCCAGATGCCAGTTAGCAGAAAAGTCAGACATCTGACTTCAGGGCAGCCAACTTCCCCAAAACACGAAGGGAGAAAATGCCTTTCTGAAGGAAGGTCGTTTCTTTCAGTCACATGTAATGAAAGCTATCTTCAGTTGACATTGGCTCTTGTTTTCCTTCCTAGGGGACCCTGAATACCAGGATGGTAGCTGCTTCTCACCAGCTACAGATAGATTCTCAACAGCCCTAGTGTTCTGGGTGTGATCCTTGGCACCAACCAGCACCAGCCAGGTAGTTAAAAAAGCAATATTCTGTCTCGCACTTCACAAGCTTAAAAACTCACGAGATCACCTGGCCTTTATAACCAGCATTTAAACGTTTGTTTGAATGAATGATGGATTACCTCTCGGGCACCATCACTGACAGCAGCTGTGATAGGGGAAGGACGGGAGCCGTGGACAGGAAACCACACACTTGGGAGCTCTTACGCTTCAAGGACTCGGTAGCTGGTGTGGAGCTGGGGGCAGGGGTGAGAGGGTGTGTGACTGTGAGGAACTTAGTCTACCACTGTGGTTTGAAGATATTCTAATTAAGATGCCTCCAGCATGGCAATCACCCCAGAGAGGCACCATTCCTACCATATCCTATTATTTCCTGTTGTCTTAGGTCTCAGCTAATTTAATAATGTTAAACACCTGGCCTCCTTGGCCTGGGCCAGAACTTTCTTTTTTGGGGGTGGGGTGGGGAAGGAGGCGGTAACGTATGTGGTAATAAACAGAATTACTGGGACAATCAGAAAGATGTGACTAGTATCTGTAGATTAAGTAACACTATTATCACAAGGTTAGTTTGCTAGTTTTGATCACTACACTGTGATTATGAAGAGGATAAGCTTATGTTTAAGAAATGCACACTGAAGTGTATGAGGGTAAAGAGATGAGATAAAAATCCAGATCTACAAAATTAGCATCTCCAGAAGGGAAGCCCAGACATAGGCATTTGTAGAAAATAGGCCAGGGGATTTTCAGGCACACTAAAATTGGAGAAGCGATGAAATATATATCATTGCTACTCAACGTGTGCATTGCTCACGGCGGCTCTGGCCTCACCTGGGAGCTTGTTAGAAACGTGGAATCTCTGACTCCACAAAGACCCACTGCGTCTTGAACCTGAATCTTTAATACGATCCCCAGGTGATTCCTTGCACCTTAAAGTCGGAGAGGCCCTGATCCAGATCACCTGCTTACAAATGCAGGTGTTACAGGTGAACAAAACTCGTTTACCAATTTTTTTTTAAAGGCTTTTTTTCTTTGCTCTTCTCTCTGGTTGCCTTCAGACGCCAGGAAGAAGGCAGGATGGGGAGAAGGGCAGCCTCAGCAGACATCGCCATCATCTATAACTTCTGCTGCTCTCCATTCGGCTCCCATGGAAAATTTACTGCTATTTCACAAATGTCAGCAGAGTCCATTGGGGCATCACTCAGTGTTCTCCCTTCCAGACTTCCTACCTGGGTGGGACATATCGCCTCCAACAGACACATCGGATGCTGCCCCTGATGGACACTTAGAGTTGGCATAGCATTCTCGCCACAGAGCGTAGTCAGATACAGGGCAGGGGCTATCCCCAGTTCCAAAGACTCATGTAGCATTTCAGTAAAAGCACCTTATGAAATGGACCTAGACTGGGACACAAAACAAAACAAAAAACTCCTCTTGCCTCAAAACATGTGAAGCAGAACTGATCTTCCAGTGCTGAGGATAAGGCTTCTCTAGCAACTGTGAAGCATTCTTTCCCAAAGAATATGCCAAAGGACACTAGCCTAATAGATGCTCCTGGCGCAAAGGACCCCATAACTAAATAAGGAAACACTATATTTAGAACACTATAGTTGGAAATACCATAGTTTCTATTTCTCCTCTTGGAAACTGAAGATGTACATTAGCATATTAAATGCTCTGAGAAGTCCTGCATTAAAAAAAAAAATCTGACTCTGCCTCGAAGGGTTTCCCAAATGTATTCTTTGGTGGGATTCCTTTTTTATCCAGTACTCATTAATATTTTCTAGAGCCAATGTTTCAAGGGAAAAACTGAGGGAACATACAGTGGAGAATTTATACACAAAGGAAGAACTCAATGAGTTCCATAAATAGAAAGTCAAAAGGAGAAAGAATGGCAGTTGTGAAGCACATATAAAAATACTGACATGGGGCTTCTGCACGTGGGAACTGGGCTTCCATTCCCTGCCAGGAAACTGCCATAGGGATAAAGAGGCTCCTTGGGTCCTGAACAGAAAAGCAGCAGTATTCCTTGTCTGCATTAGAGTGAAGACTTGGGATGATTAGTGAGTGAGCTTCCAGAAGAACCATCTTCCATCTTCCCCTTCCTTCAACCCCCTATCCACTCCACCACCAAATCCTACTTTCCTTCTCAACATCCCATGCCTCACACGTCCACAGCCCCCATCCTAGCTCCAGCTCCCTGGACCACTGAATAGTCTATTCATGGGTTTCCCTACTTCCACTTTTATCCCCCCAGTGTGCTGCCCACACCGCGGTACACTGTTTAAAATCTTCCTTGTAAGGAAGAAAGCAGGAAGATCACGTAGGCCTGGCATGGCATTTTCCAGCTAACTCATCTCGATTGATTCCCCCACTCATTCTCCTGCTCCAGCAATATGGGTCGTCTCCTGTGTTCTCACGCCTGGATTCTCCTTCCCATCTCTGTTTTGCCTATTCATGCTCCAGATCACTATGCAAAAATTAGTTCCTCCAGGAAGCCTTCCTTCATTTGATCATCTAGGTGCAGTCCACAGTTCAGTGCCAGTCCACAAGCTATCCACAATGAGATAAATGCAAAAATTGAGAAATAAGCATTTAGAAACTTTTCTAGTGTTTTAATATTACTGTGACATCCAAGCACAAGATCAGTAGACTAATCTTGTTGAAAAGGATAAAGACCAGTCCAAGTGTCAGGACGCCTGGGTGGCTCAGTGGGTTAAGCATCTGCCTTCAGCTCAGGTCATGATCCCGGGGTCCTGGGGTCGACACCTAGCTTCACGAGACCAGGCACCAGGCATGTTGCCGCTCAGTGTCCTTGCCTAACACAGTATCTGGCACAGAACTGATAATAAATGTGTCTAATTGATAAAGGGAAAGGGTGAGCCTTATTGATTTTAACTGTATCACCTCAACACCAATCTTTGTACTTCCTGAATCACCTACGGCTTATATATGAAGATGGCAGGAGGGTATTGAGAGGGAGATGAGAGAGTAATTATTCTAGTTCATGAACTCAGCCACACCCTTCCGTCGTGTTTCAATGGCATGATGAACATAAAATGCAAAGTGGACAGTGTTGTTTTAATGAGTACAAAAGAACATTTTGTCTTGGGTAACTCAGATCTGGAACTTTCTCCTGTCACACATCACAGGTGTTTTGTTTGATATTTATATGTCACTCTAATTAAGTAACATCAGAAAATATTCTTTAAAAAAAAACATTCTTGCCCTTCCAGGAACAGAGCTGGACACAGGACTGCTTTCTGCGGTGTCCTATTTCCTCATACAGCGCTCCCCTCCGCGCCTTTGGTCCCAGCTGTTTTGCTGATAAAATGGAGAGAAAGAGACCTCGTGAGCTGGTATAACTCTGACAAGCTTGACTTCTGGCAGCTGCTGGACCTCAGAGCATAATTTCCTCCCTCGTGGGTTATCAGAATCAAACACCCCTGACTAATCAGGATTTCAAAGGATGCAGATACCCAGTTTAATTTAGGAGGATTATTCCAAAACACCTCGGGGTAGGACATTTGGACTTTGGGCCCCCTAACTGTTCCCTCAAACAGGCATCAGAGGCGGCTGGAATCTCGAACTTTTTCCAGGAAAGAGAAGAGATTTCAATATAAAAGAGCAGTGGATGGCGTCAGACACTCTTAGCCCCAACACCAGGAAAGGTACCTATCCCCCTGGGCTTTTACTTCCTCCTATGTTAAAAAAAGAGGATTTGACCAGATGACCTCTCCAATTTCTTCTCACTCTGAAATTCTCTGGCTGTAATCTCTAAGGCCTCTTCTTGCTCTAAAATTTGGGAACTGAATAATTCAAATTCCTCTCGGCCACGAGCATCAAGAACACTAAAGAGCTCTGTGTCTGTTCCCTCGCCTCAATTTGGTATTGAAAGAGGTGGCAAAGGTTATATTTAGACAAAGGACTTCCCATTTGCTACTCACCGAGTTTCAGCTTTCTTCTGAAAAGTCTGCAGCACAATCTCATGCCCAGTATTGTGAAAACGAAATTGTTTACAAAATCCCATGACTCAGAGATCTCACGCTAGTTCCATAAATGGAACTGTATATACTAATATTATGCCCCAAAACAGTGTCTCTGGGAAAAGTGTTCTAGGATCAAATACATGTCTGTAATACTCAGTACCTTCTTATTGATGTATCATCTTGCAGATGAGCAGATTAGAGCATAACATGACCTTCCCTGGAGAAAACCTATTGAACTTTGCTTGCCTTAGCATTTCTCAACATTTAACCACTGAAGTCTGTTTTTTGTCCCTCTGAAACATTTATTTTTTTAAGATTTTTATTTATTTATTTGAGAGAGAGAGAGAGAGAGAGAGATGGCGAGAGAGCATGAGGCGGGGAGAGGGAGAAGCAGGCTCCCGGCTGACACGGGGCTCGAACCCAGGACCTGGAGATCGTGACCTGAGTCGAAGGCAGACGCTCAACCCACTGAGACACCCAGGCGCCACCCTGCCTTAAAACATTTATTATCATTTCCGAAACTAGGGCTCCACAAAATCTATTTAGGAAATGCTGCTGTAAGCATCACCTTCCACTTGGTGGATGCAGTGGAAGAATCCCACTTCCACTTGCTTCAAAAGGCAGATTCTTCAGCCCCACCCCAGACTCACTGAATCAGAGTCTTTGGAGATGGAGCCCAGAAAGACCAGTTTTCCCAAGCCCTCCCGGCAGCAGCGCACCGGGACTGGTTGAGGAATTTTAGGGATTTGGGAGGCAGTTGGTGCCAGCTTGGCAGACTAAATTTGCCGTGGTGAAAGTATTCACATCATGAAAACTGGCAAATGCTATATAATTCAGGGCTTTTCTCTCTCTCCCAGACCATGGCTTGTGAAACATTTCTCTGCAGTTCGTTGCCTCCAGGTAGGTGATCCTTATGTACAGCACGGTTGGAGAACCAGTATAAGGCATATATGTGATAGTATTCACCAGGTGTTATGTGTCTAAATTGTGTTAAAACTTTAATTGTTAGTTTTTCCATGTTTTTGGATATTTCCAACAAAACGAAATAAAAAATGGTATGCAAAAGAAAGTCTTGTATTTTCTCCTTAAAGTAGGTAGGAACTATCTAGGAATAGAAGGAAGCCAGTAAGCAGAATCTCATAATGAAGAGGAAGTTTTTGCTTTTATAGACTTTGTAAATTGAGGCATGAAATGGACCCTGCTGACAGATATAATTTTATTATGGTCGAGTCTTTTAGTAATCTGGAGGAAAAAAATCTAGAGGTATAAAAATATCCCCAGACTATGGATGGTCACTTTTTCTTCTTAATGTTATAAACTCCTCTTCACCACATTTCACACTGAAAGGCAATATACCACATACCTGTTGAGAATCTCCCAGAGCTCCTTCGTCCCTGGAGTGCCGTTGGTGGGGGAGTGGCATGGTACATTATTTCTTTCTTAAAAGGAACTCCTCTGACAGATCCAATTACAGTGTCATTTCATGTTTGATAATAAACACAGAGCCCAGGGTGATCTTTTCTTCCTGTCTCTGGTTCAAGTGTAAGATCCAATGACAGAACCGCAAAGTACATTGTGAGCCCGGATGGTTTGAGCTTCTGCTTAACATTTGTCCTTTTATTCCCTCTGAAGGTGGACAACCTCAAGGTGATTGCGGGACTAAATACAGTTTTGCTTGAACAGCTTATCTGTCATAAACACACTCCACTAGGTGTCCTATCCCCAGTCATTAGGACCCTGACCCACCACCAAAAAATATTTAATCATTGTGAATCTAGCAGCTCATTCTGACAGCCAAACACAATGACATTGCCTGTCTCTCCTGTAAATGCCAAGTGGTATATGCTTAAAGACAGAAATCTCTCTTCTCCCTGTGCAAGCCTATGACTTCCTGACAGCCCCCAAAATACACCTGAGGCAAAGTGATGACTAGAAAGGAGATGGGGGTGGATCCCATGTTTATTGAACGCTTCACACTTGCCAAGCTCTGCCCAGGCATGTTGTATATTATCTTAAGCAATCTGTACAGCAAACCGAAGAAGAGTATTTGCCCAGTCCATTCTTTTCCTGTCCTTTTAAACTAAGGGTCAAATTCAATGCCTTTGAGACCAGACAGATAAGTAAGGTAAAATAAATGAAATGAGCAAGGTGCCCTAGTAGACACAACGAAAACTGGTGACTTCTCAGTAGTGAGGAGACAGAGGGGATGGCAGAGACTGCGACGAAATCTGATTTTCATGTCAATACTTTAAACTTTTGAATATAGCCAAGTGATTCAGTTAAAAAACAAACACAGAACTCTGTGGGCTGAACAAAACAAATATATGGGCTGGATCTGGCCACCATTTTTCATCATCTGCTTTAGGCACGGTCCACCCCATCACCTACTGCTACCCAGAGACCTAGAGTAACAGCTGAAGGATGAGCTGGTTCTAGGCAGTGGTGCCCAACCCCTCATATTTACAGTCTGTGCTCTAGCTTTGCGTTTTTATGTAGTTCTGGTTCTGGAGCACTGCTCTGGCTCTGGATCCATCCATTTTGATACACTTCCCTCTCCCCTCTTACCCTTTTGGACAAGGTCTCCTCACTCGTTCTCAGCCTAGGGCTCTTTCTGCCACTGTCGTCATCCCATAGTCAAGTGAGAAACTTCCTAGCCCACCCCTGGCCTTATAGACTCTACCCTTTAAACCTAAAACTGGGTTGGAGTGGAGTGGGAAGGATTTCCTAGAGAAAAATTAGGTAATCCCCATTCACAAATGAGGAATCTGAGGTCTACCTGGGTCAGCTAATTTGGCTAGTAAGTAAAGTGGAGGCAATTTGGACCCACATTTATTCTTCCCCAACATCCTTTCCTCAGAGTCTCCCTTTTCCACTAAGCCAGCTCGGAACTGAACAGGAACCTCTAGGAGACCCGAGATGATACATTTTACCTTGAAATGCTATAGAAATGTTGCTTTCTATTCCCTGGTATATTTGTATTTGGGGAGTTTTTTGTTGTTGTTTTTTGAAAGAGAGAGTGTGTTCATGTGCGAGCTGGGTGGGGGAGGGGCAGAAAGAGAGGGAGAATCTCAAGCAGACTCCCCACAGAGCAGAGCCTGATGCAGGGATCGATCTCACAACCCTGAGATCGTGACCTGAGCTGAAATCAAGAGTCCGGCGCTAAACCGACTGAGCCACCCAGGTGCCCTTTTACGTATTTGTACTTATTTTAACAAAGAATTTGCTATTTTTCCTTCAGGTAAAAATAGTGTTTCGGAAATACTTGCTATACCATTATAAGTCTTTTTATTCTCCAGATTTGGAACCACACCTCCAGGGACACATGCACACCTGTCACGTTGGTGACATGGGCATGTCACATCAATGCCATCAGTTCTCCCATCCTCTTCCTCTTCCACTGTCTCCCAGACTCCCCTAACCCAGACTGCTAACAATCACCCCTTGTCAGAAGGGAAACTTCCAACCTGGGGCTCATGAAACTTCTAAAAAAAGCAATCAATAAAATAATTCATTGATTTTTTTTTTTACCTTTAAAAAAACAGTTGAAAACCTCTAAATGTGAATTAAGTAAGTTTTCATTTGTCTGTTTTTTCAGATCAGATATGTGAGCTGAAGGCTTAGTCACTCAAACTGTTTTGTCAGCAGACAATAGGGTGACTGGCCCTAGCCACCATGGTGGATTTGACCACTGTACAGTTTTACTGTGTGTTTATTTTTTGTCACTTATCTTTTACCCATAATGGACCATTGGTTCAAGAAAAAAAAGCATTGAAATTAAAATCAATGTGGAGCCATAACTTTGAATTATATTGTATTAATTCAGTGAATTTATCACTTCTTTTCATCAGATTTAGAGGTTACATGCATCTGATCAAAATGTTATATACTGCATCAAGATGTTTTTAGTGCTTTTAAAAAAAAAAAATCAATGTTAAAAAAATGCAGCAACTTTTATACCCAATTTGGCTTTAAATTTAATGGGAATAGAGACCTTGTACACTGAAATATGCTATTTGCAGAAATGTGCTTTAAAATAACAGCCTGACACTTTCTGTCCTATCAAATACTTAAGGTGAGAAAATAAATTCTTTTAAAAATTTACCAGTTAATTTTTATGGCTCAAATGTTAAGAATGCGAGCATGAGATTTTGAAAAAGAATTTCACCTATTTTCATGTCATAATTTTAAATTTCAATCTATATTTTTAAAAAAATGTTTACTCCTCAAACAAAACACATCACTTTAAAATACATTTTTAACATATTATATTTTTATTTAAAGAAAACTAGGGGTTCCAAGGTAGCTCAGTTGAGCATCTGACTCTTGATTTCAGTTCAGGTCATGATCTTAGAGTCCTAGGATTAAGCACCGAGTCGGGCTCCAAGCTCAGCAGGGAGTCTGCTTGAGGATCCTCACTCTCCCTCTGTCTCTCCCCCAACATGTGCGCACATGCTCTCTCTCTCAAATAAATAAATAAATCTTTAAAAAAACAAAATTTAATAGCTTTTATCACTTCTTATTTATGGAATTAGAAAGATAAAACTTATTTTTACATAGTTGGGCATTATGACCTTTAAAATTAACTTCAAAAATATAATATTTAAGATGATTTTCTTTCAGAAAATTACTTTTTATCATATGCTACACGGAGAACTTTTTTAAAGGAAGTGTTTAAGGTTTTGAATTAATTTGAAAATGGTCTGGAACTTGGAAACATTTTGCTAATTCTGCTTTCATGTAAATTCATGTCACATGAAGCATATGTTCTTTAAAAGCTTGCTATATTGGAATAAGAACCCAAAGAAATGATTCCCAGATGGAAGAGTGTCCAACCCATAATAGGGAAATATTTTAGACGATGAAACCCTTTTGTCAAAGTCTTTTAATCTAACTAGGTAAGTATCTACTTGCCAAGCTATATAGGTTATTACATTTTTTAGGATGTTAACCAAAGTTTCACTGAAGTACCCATATTATAGATATAGGATCCCATATTATAGATATAGGATGTTGACACACTGTAAGTGTAGAGAATTTATAAAGGAAATATTTAAAACCAACTTAAAGGAAATATAAAAACTGTATATAAAAAGTTTAGCTGCTCAGCCAGATTAAAGATATGCAAAGATGGGGCGCCTGGGTGGCTCAGTCGTTAAGCGTCTGCCTTCAGCTCAGGTCATGATCCCAGGGTCCTGGGATCAAGCCCCGCAGCGGGCTCCCTGCTTGGCAGGAAGCCTGCTTCTCCATCTCCCACTCCCCCTGCTTGTGTTCCCTCTCTCGCTGTGTCTCTCTCTGTCAAATAAATAAATAAAATCTTAAAAAAATAAAGATATGCAAAGGTGGAAGACTTATGAAGAAGTTTTCCTCTAGAGAGCTACTGATATACTGTGAGTCCCTTCCCCCTCCTCTACCCACAAGACTTTGCCTTAAGCCTGAAGAAGTCTGGGAACAGGTCACCTGTTCCTTCCACAGTGAAAGGCAAGGGATGTATGAGTGTTTCCCTTAAACAGATATGGGCCATGGGAGAAAGCCCAAGTTGGGTCAGCAATAGGACTTCCCAGAGTACTGGAAGAAAACTATCCACAAGAAGCTGGAGCAGAAAATTGGATGTCCACTGGTTCTAAAAGGAGTTGACAATGACTACCCAGACTCTAGACAAGGCGGTCAGCAAACTCGTTTTGGAAAGGGTCAGACAGTAAATAACATAGGCTTTGGGGGCTGTATGATGTGTGTCATGACCACTCAACTCTCTGTTTGTAGGCTGAAAACAGCTATCAACAAGCCATAAACAAATCTGTAGGGCTCTGTTCCTCTAAAACTTTGTTAACAAAAGCAGGTAGCATGCTGGATGTGGCCCACAGCTGTACTTCCCCAGCTGTGCTCTGGACATATCAGCCTGGCACAAAGGAAGAAGAGGAGAGCAGAGCAGAGCCCGGCTGTGGAAAGGCCCAGAAAGGTCCAAGCTGCTCTAGCATCCTGCCACACCTGCCGAAGGGACGCCAGCTTATGCAACCACCGTGCCACTTGAGAACCTTCCTCACGCCCCACTTGTCCTCCTTTCCTCCTCCTGCCTCTTACCCTAGAGAAGTTAGAAACTGGCTGGCAAGCTGGGGAGGGAGACAAGGAAAAGCCAGAGGAAGAGAAGTAAAGAAGCAGTAGCAGCCACCCTGCGCCCCCCACCCTCCCCCCCCAGCAAGCTGCCAGCCTGAGGAAGACACAGCTGCTGAAGAAGAGAATATTTGAACTCAATCCAATGCAGAGACCTTGGGCTGAACACACTTCATTTCTGAACTCAGAATGCATTTCCTACTCAAAATGACAATAGACCTGTTTACCTAAGAGTCGGAAGAGTCATGGGGTTGAGAAAGGAAAATAAGTTACATGTTGACTAAATCACACTTGCTTTTTCAAACTACTAGTGACGTACACAATCACAGAGTCAAGCATTTTCTTAGCCGAAGACCACCGCCCCCCACCCCCAATTATGGAGAAACAAGTGGTGACATCATCCACCTCAATTGCTTTTTGCAAACTCTTGACACAAGGAGCTCACTAAGAAGGCCACTCAGCAGTGTGAACATTCTGGACTCATTGTCATATCCAGTTCCTCCAGTTGTCCAAAACAGGTATTTGATTATAGAAGATAATTGGGGATTCTTTTGTCCTTCAATAAATATCATAACTAATTTATGTCTTCCTTCAAGTAATGCATGCACATCCACTTTGGATACTTTTAGTTCTCCAACAGGGTTACGTTTCTAAGGGCTCTCCTGCCTTCCCAAGGGCTGCTGGAAAGCGTATTTGTGGCCTGCAATTCAGAGCAAATGGCTCATTATAGGGGGTGCTCATCAGTTTGTTAGTGGCTCCCCAAGTGCTGCCTGCGGAATGCCAGCCCAACCAGCAAGTTTTCGGACTCTACACTAAAGGGGGCCCCTGGAGCATTTGCAGGGATCAGCGGAAAGCTTGAGTCCTTCTCATCTCTTAGACTAGCAAAGACAACAGTACGAGAATCTATCTGACGTTTGTGAAAGATATAGAAGAAAGTTTGGTTTGCTTTGTTTTCCATATTCTGAGCTAAAAAGGTTTTTCAAACAAATGGCGTCATCTTCTATTGATCTCAGTGCCTCTGTGCTAAGAATGTTATAACACAAGGTTATCTAACTCCTACTTCGTCCACGCTTTCTGAAATGTGTAACTCCTCTTTGTTGTCTCCAACTACTACCACACAAACAAACTTTTCTTGATAATGATGTACTTCTATTACGGCATTTTCCAGTGTTTTGCTTTACCCTTGACCACAGTGGAGTTCTCTTCTTAACCTGTTAACTGCTACGAGGGAGAATGGATATGTGTCTATCTCCTAATTTGTACAGTTCTTAGTGTGGTGTAATATGTGTCATATTTACTTGGATAATTTTTCTTCTTTTAAAATTCCATCACATCCTCCCAAAAAAAGGTGATGGGAAAAGAGAGAGAGAGAGAGGAGGAAGTTGATGGTTATATGAATCTTGGTTGACTGCCAACTCCAATGATCATTTTATTTTGGAGAACTTTTTATATATGCAATAGCAATTATTTATCTGAAGTTAGTAGTGAATTGGGTCTACACCTCCTTTTTTGCTTTCTTTTTTCAGCAACTCATTGTCATCAAGAACAAGAGACTCTCTTAATCAAAGTTGAACTTTTGTCTTCAAAAGGATGGGTTATGTGGAAGACTGTCAGAGTGCTATTTTCAGGTTTGAGTTATAATTACCATTTTTAATGAAAAGAAAATTAGGTAAGTATTCAGATTCCCACACTATTCAACATGTCTGTTCTCATTTTCATTCAACAAATACTTAGGGAGAGTCCACCATGTTTGAGAAAATGTCCTAGGCCCTGGGATATGACAGAGAAAGAGACAAGGCCAAGAACATTATCAGAGGGCGATCAATGGCATGCAAGAATGTAAAGTAGGAGGATATAAGACAGTGAACTTGTAGTCAACTTAGATTGGGTGGTCTAGGAAAGGCCTCTCTGTGAAGGTAAATTAAAGTTGATCAGGGTGATGAGAAACAGTCAGTCATGCAAAGATCAAGGAAAAGCAAACACATTCCAGAGAAAAGTGCTAATGCAAAGCACCTACAGTAGGAACCAATTCCAGGGAGCCAAAAGAAGCTTAGTGTGGCTGGAGAGTTGTTGCAGATATGAAGATGCTAAGAGTTGAGCCAGGGAAGGAGGGAGGGCTTGTGAAATGAGGGCTTCCCAAGAAGGGATAAAGATTGGATTTTTTCTAAGTTTTAGAAGAAGTCAGACAAGGAGGGCGTTTAAGTCAGGAGAATAACATAACCATAATCTGATCTAAGTGTTTTAATATTGTGTCTGGCTGCAATAGGAATAATGGATTATAAGAAGATAAGAAAGAAAATTAAGGGGTGTCTGGGTTGCTCAGTCAGTTAAGCGTCTGACTCTTGATCGCAGCTGAGGTCTTGATCTCAGGGTCGTGAGTTCAGGCCCTGCATTGGGCTCCATGCTGGGCATGGAGTCTACTTAAATAAAAAAAAAAAAATTTTTTTAAAGAATAGGAAATTAACATGGAAACTGTTACAGTCCTCCAGGTAAGAGATGATGGTGTCTTGGATTGGGGTGGTAGTAAAGATGTAGAAAAGTGGAAGAATGCAGGGGTGATTTTGAAGTAGAGTTGGTAAGCCTTACTGAAGGATAAATGTTGGAATAAAGGCAATAGAGGAAACAAGAATAATGCCTAGATTTTTGTCTTGTATAACTGGGTGGTGTGGTGGTGCCACTTACTGAAATGCGGCCTAAGGAATAGGAGCAGAGTGGGGGGGTCAGCGGAGAATAAAAGTCATTGTAGTGGTGTTAGGTTTAAAATAACATCTGGAAATCCCAGTGGAGATGTCAGGCACATGGATTTGGGGAAGTCCATGCTGAAAGTCAGTATTTAGGGGTTATCAATATAGAAAAGGTATTTGGTGCCATGAGGATAGTTGAAGTCACCAAATGAAGACCAGAAAGAAAAGTGAAGAAGAAATCCAGGGTCCAAGGCTCTGGGATAGTCCTTTATTTAGAATAAGAAGAAAGAAGATCCATCAAAGGAGCCTGCAGAAAGGCAGCCAGCAAAGTAAGAGAAAAACCAAGCACAGGTGGTGTCACAAATGCCAGAAGAAGAAAGTGTTCTATAACGAGAGGAATAGCTGATGGTACCTAAATCTGTGGAGATGTCACGTGAGGTAAGGGAAGGAGTATGACCATCATAGTCAGCAGGTAGTACCGAAGGCATTGGTGAGCCATCAGGAATAGTCTTAATGGAGAGGTCAGGTCAGAAGCTCAGTGAGATGGGGATGACGGGCATAACTACAGAAAAGTCACGTAGGACATTTCACTGAAACAAGAAACAGAGTAATAAGGAAGTCATCGATGATAATTTTTTTTCCCCAACAAATCTTTATTGGCCAAGTGCTAAGTGTAAGACACTGTGCTAAGTACTGCTGGGGCACAGAAATATAAATACCGTATAATACATGTTTTAAAAAGTCTCACAGTAGATGGTAGAGCATCGGGTGAGTATTAGTAGTCACCTATATTTGTTATCGATAGCCATAATAATGCTACATAACCAACTGCTCCCAAACTCAAACGTGAGAAGCATTTTTTCTTGTTCATAAACCAGCTGAAGGGTTCTGCTGATCCACGTCTGACTCAGTTAGTCTGGGCTGGGCTTGTTCACATGTCTATGCTCGGGGCCCTTCTAGTGCCAGGAACTTTGTGAGCGGGAGAGTCACATAACCATGAGGCTGACCTTGACCACTAGTTCGGATGAAGACCACCTGCCAAAGACGAGAATGAGACCAGCATCCAAAGAGGAACTGAAACAATTATTGAAGAGTCTCAACAATACCACTGAGCCTGAATCCAATCATGCCTGATGTCTTCCATCCTGAATGTCCTAGTAATGTAAACCCCAAACTTCCCCTTTAGGTTGAATAAAATCTGCATTGGGCTCGGTTGCTTGCAACCCAAAGAGTTCTGACTAATACATCCAAGTTCAAATTTTTGGAACTTATATATATATATATATCCACTGATGATTTAATCAAAGATATATATATATATATATATATATATCCACTGATGATTTAATCAAAGATATATATATATATATATATATTTTTTTTTTTTTTTTTTTTTTTTAAGGGGGATTTAGGAAGATTCATTCTCATAGACTGGTTGGGAGAGATAAGAACCTGCTGAAAGGAAGTCGAGCTGGCAGGAATTTCATAATTTAGTTCCTGAGGATAAAAAGGAGAATCCCATTTCCCTGGCCACCAGCTGATACTTAGTTGGTACAAACCAGTATGTACCATGCCCGGTTGTTTAATGCCACAGTCTGTTCTGATAAGGAACATCCACATTTTCCGATTGTTGAGTATCTTATCACCCCTGCCCATCCCCATGCTGCAGTATATTTTCAATAAAGTGAAAGTGCTTCAAAACATTTTAGAATTCTGTTTTCTGTCTGCCTGTGATGTGTGACCTCAATTATTTCTACCTTGGATATCAAGATGCAGCAGAAATAAATTTGCCTGCAGCCTGGATGAACTGGCTCCCCACAAGAGGGACTGACTTCACTTGCTCTTCTCCTTGGACCAAGTTGTGCTGAAATAATCAGAACAGACCTAGGCAGAATGCAAATGGCAGTAACATCCAGACTATCAAAGATACTGACAGGAGGCTGGCCCCTGGCCACAAGGTGCCAGAGGCAGACAGGCAGGAAGGAAGCCAGGGAGAAATTAGAGGTATGAAAACCTGTAAGAATTATGTTGGCAATGCACAGTGTGCCACTGAGTAAACTTGTATTACCCACAAAATCCAGAGGGTCAGGGCTTGTGGAATGCACCCAAAAAGATGGCTGCTCCCTACCTTAAACACTCACCCCACCCACTACTGCTCAAAATTCTACCGCACAAACTTGATTCTTTGGTCTAAGGAAAGAATCAAGCAAATGGGCAGTGATTGAAACTTTATTTATAATAGCAATCATTCGAAAACAATCTCCATGTCCAGAGCTTCCTCTGACTGGCCGAATAAATTATGATGCACCCATACAATGGGATACTCTAATCCCATTAAGCCAAAATTGTGTCACATGCTATTCCTACCTACAAAAGAGTCTGGGGATGAAAATAGTTTTAGTTGAGGATATTACTATTTTGAACAAAATCAGAGTTGTCTTCATCAGAAAGAAAAATGGCTATTCATAAGTGACTTGCTATATCTACCATACGACTTAAATACCCTGAAATATGCGATTGTTTAAGTAATGGTACAGCTGTAGGATGGACTACTCTGCAGCTGTCTGTAGCTATTAGGAAAGATGGAGTAGGAAATTGTATAGTAAATGTGCTGGACATTTTATTTATTTTTTTTTAAAGATTTTATTTATTTATTTGAGAGAGAGAATGAGATAGAGAGAGCATGAGAGTGGGGAGGGTCAGGGGGAGAAGCAGACTCCCTGCTGAGCAGGGAGCCCGATCCCAGGACTCCAGGATCATGACCTGAGCCGAAGGCAGTCGCTTAACCAACTGAGCCACCCAGGCGCCCGTGCTGGACATTTTAAATGAAAAAAACAAGCTGAAGAAATGTAAGTAATATGATCATGAATGTGTGTGCATATGCATGCATGTAGATATCTCCTAATACATGCATAAGAAAGTGTTATCATAGCTACTTCTGGAAAATGAGACCGAAAAAAGAGTGTGACATTTACTTCTCACTTAAATCCTTAGTATTTCTTTTTCTTTTTTTTTTTAAGATTTTATTTATTTATTTGACAGAGAGAGAGACAGCGAGAGAGGGAACACAAGCAGGGGGAAGTGGGAGAGGGAGAAGCAAGCTTCCCGCGGAGCAGGGAGCCCAATGTGGGACTCGATCCCAGGAGCCTGGGATCATGACCTGAGCCAAAGGCAGTTGCTTAACGACTGAGCCACCCAGGCATCCCCCCGCCCCAACATTTTTTTTTAAGATTTATTTCATGAGAGAACACGAGTGTGAGCATGTGCAGGGGGAGGAGCAGAGGCAAAGGGAGAGAGAAACTCAAGCAAATTCTGCACTGAGTGAGGAGTCCGAGGCAGGGCTCGATCTTACCACTCTGATATCAGACCTAAGCAGAAACCCAGAATCAGAGGCTTAATCAACTGCACCACCCAGGTGCCCCTAAATCCATACTATTTGTTTTGCAATTGGAATCATAACATTTCTTAGTATGAAAATACTCAGTTCTAATCTGGTAATTTGCTTCCAGATAGGTCTAAATACAACAACATTCTGGGCAAATCTGCCTCAATTCTGTGCCCTGAGATCATCAGCAAAAAGTGTGTTTACCATGATTCCAGTTCAGCAAAGAAGGCTCATCAAAAGAAGGAAGCATACACCCACCTGAGAGATTCTATCTCAGAGAGAAGCCCACCCAAAGTTTGGAGAGCAGGATATCCATTCCTCTCCATGTTACTTTTTTCTCTAAGGTAAGGAATATACACCTGTTTCTAAATTCACTTTGATGATCTGATTTATTTTTCATCACCCTAATGAAAGCCCTTCTGTGTATTAAAGTTAAAATTCTCTATGCAGCCTATAATTCTGATTCTATTGGGCTGGTAGAAAGTTGGTCACCATCCTCCTCCATGTTGTCATTGAAAACTGGAATGGTTCCTTGGTGGCTAAAAAAAATAGATATGTATATCCGAGATTCAGAAAACTGAACGATAGCAACTGAGACAAAAGCTTACAATTTCTTTTTGTTTTGTGTTTTATGTTAACAATTTGTGAGAATTTTGCACTCTGCTCCACGATATAGCTATAACTGAGTCACATAAAGATTACCTCCTTCTCCCCCCACACCGATATTTAAATAAATTGATGCCCTGAGAAGAGGCATTGTGTCTTTGCAAAGACCACCCTCAAAACTATATTCCCACAGATTATGCTTCCATATGACCTCACCCCACAGACTTCTCAACTTTTAAGTCAACCATTCTAATTCTCTTAACCCATGGACAGGGGCCCTGTATTCAATCCTTCACATTTTCCCATCATTTTTCTCTAAAGCCTATTCTATCTCACCAGTATCCTTAAAAACAGGGTGCTCAGTCATTAAGTGTCTGCCTTCGGCTCAGGTCATGATCCCAGGGTCCTGGGATCGAGTCCCGCGTCGGGCTCCCTGCTCAGCGGGAAGCCTGCTTCTCCCTCTCCCTCTCCCCCTGCTTGTGTTCCTTCTCTTGCTGTGTCTCTCTCTGTCAAATAAATAAATAAAATCTTAAAAACAAACAAACAAACAAAAAAAACATGGTGCTCAAAAATTCACTGCAGCACTCCAATGAGATAGTGTTTTAAAAGGCTTCTATTTATGGCCCTATTTTCTCTCCCCTTATTTGTACACCCCCTACTTATTTGTACCTCTGTACTTCCTGGAACAAAAAGAAAGCACTGAATAATCAAATCAATTAGTATTACTAAGCCTCTCCACTAAAGACTCACGTACCATCACATGGTGCACAATAGGATTGATTAACATGCCAGAGTGAAGATACTGAAAGAATAAACTAGAAAAGTCCCAGGGAATTTTTAATAGAGGACATGAGTTACAGAATAGAAAATCGGTCAGAAATCAGTAAGAGAGATAGGAAATCAAGCAAGTATTGCGTAGAGTGAACAACCAAATGGTAAGTTTCTAAGACCCAGCAGCAGGACCAGTCTACCCATCGCTTCGCATAGCCTGAGTGAGAGGGCACCCCAAGAGGTCCGCTTTGTTCACTGACCAATGCTGGACCATCATGCCTGGCCAAATGCTCCACACTCATATTTTCCAGCCCATTCTTTTTTTTTTTTAATCATGTAGATTTTATGTGCTTTTTTTTTTAAAGATTTTACTTATTTATTTGACAGAGAGATAGCAAGAGCAGGAACACAAGCAGGGGGAGTGGGAGAGGGAGAAGCAGGCTTCCCGCCAAGCAGGGAGCCCGATGTGGGCCTCGATCCCAGGACCCTGGGATCATGACCCGAGCCGAAGGCAGATGCTTAACGACTGAGCCACCCAGGCACCCCTTTCCAGCCCATTCTGATGACTCTACCTCCAGACATCTCTTTCCAGCTCCCGACCCCCTACTCTGTCCAACACCAGATATTATAGCTTCTCTCATACTAAACTTGGCTCCCTGGAATTGCATTCATCCCTCAATCCACATGTGCTCCAGAGAACACCCAAGAATGGTCCAGCACATCCTCCAGACAAAATCCAGGCTGAAACTAGCCAGCCAGCTGAAGTTGCTGCTGTGATTGTTCCAGGCCCTGAAGAGAACTGAACAGTGGTCTGGCAAAATTTCTAACATATTTTAAAAGGAAATGCTTTTGTCCATAGTTGGATTTGAATAATGCATATATGATAGGACTCCACTGATTGTCATTCCAGAACTGGAAATACATAAAGGATTTGGAGAGAAACTAGGAAAGAATAAGCACTGGATAAATACAGGGTAAAGCATGCTTTGTAGCTTTCATTTGTAGATGCAAATTTTTATTTGGTTACAAAGGAAAAATTTCTGATTCTCAGGCAAAAAAATAAGAAATGATTCAGATTGTGTCTTTACCTGAGAAACCTTTAAATAAGATTTCTTTGCTATCCAGAGGCCAGAGTATACAGTAGATCAGTGGTCCCCAAATCTGCTTGATTAACATGATCAGTAAGGAAGAATTTTGGATGCAGATTTCAGATTTAATGAATCAGAATCTTGAGAGAGAACCAGGAAAGTTATTTATAAATCTAAAAATCTAAATCTAAATCTGTTTCTGGTGATTGTCCAGGTTTGGGAGCCATTGTGAGGATGACATCCTATTGCACCTTCTAGATAAGATCAAACTTTTTGTTCTCTGAGGCTGGTCAGTAGTTATAGGTTTTTGTCTTGCTATATTGAACTTTTTTTTTTAACACTTTATTTGAGAGAGAGAGGGAGTGAGCAAGAGAGAGAACACAAGCATGGGGGAAGAGGCAGAGAGAGAAGTAGACTCACTGCTGAGCGGGGAGCCCAATGAGGAGCTGGAGCCCAATGAGGGGCTCGATCCCAGAACCCCAGGATCATGACCTGAGCCAAAAGCAGACGCTTAACCAACTGACCTACCCAGGCGCCCCACTATATTGAACTTTTAAATAATAATCCCTGCTTTTGTTCAAGACTAATATCACACACTTGGGAGTATATTAGCCCCACTTATAACAATTCTTCCTTCTCCAAGAACTTCCCAATCTATAGGGAGGCACCCAGCAGACTTTTTTATATGATACCATCAAATCCCCTGGCCTCCATTTAGTGGAATGGGAATGTTCCAAGCTGAGCAAGTCAGAAGCCCAGCCCCCTAGAAATCCGAAATTGGGAGCAAGAGTGAAAGTCAGTCTGTCCGTGTGGCTAGACCTTGTGAACTTGGAAACTGCTGGCTGCCACCTTCCCCTGGACTGAGATGCAGGAAGAGCTCTTCCCCAAGAAAGAAGACAACAGATGTATAGAAAGATGCAAGAGACCAGCCAGAGTACTCTCTGAATTTCCAACAGGTTTCCAGGCACCATTACAAAGTTCCCCAGGCCCTCGATGCCTTCTAGCTCTCGGGTTCCATAAGCCACCCCTCCTTCTTATAATTATTTTTGTCATTTTAAAGCTACATCAAGATGTAACTTGCAACAAGTGATCTACCTAATGTGCCTACTTACACTTGATAATGAGTGACATATCCTCATATGTTCCTCCCTGCCACGGTGACCAAAGTCATTCTTTTTCCAAGTGTAACAGTTCAGAGGACACATGACAGCTTCCTTTGCATCTGAAGATCTCTATACACTATGTGTCTATGAATATTGGTATGACGGAAAAAATCATCTATGTTCTTTTATTAATATGGAAAAAAAATGCCCAAACATGGTCTGGGACAAAATCATTTTGTAAGATTATTTACAACCTTCTTCTGGGAAAAAAATTACCATTCCTGAATAAACAATGCTTAAACAATTTTCTGATAAACTTTAATTATCTTGAGATCTCTTCTGGGAACTTGCTACCCACCCTTTCAGCTGTCTGTCAGGAATCAAATGGTATTTAACCAGACATTGCTTTTTATTGTATCCAGTCAAACAAAGACTAGCTAGCCCATTCTCTTTTCCTATAAAACATTCTTACCAAAAGAATATCTTGAATTGATCTTTTTGCTTGCAGCAGGTGTGAAATGAAATTTGAAAGCAGCTAATAGCAAAATTGTCTGAAAATCTTTAAAAATCATATTCTTGGGTCTTTATAAAGGTCTTTTTTTTAAGTTATTGCTGAAGTTTACATTAGCCAATTAGCTGTGACTTTAGTCCTCGTTAGACAAGTTTTTTGTTGTTTTGTTCAAAAACATCCCATTCAACATTGATAATGGATTAGAATATCTGGAGCCCTTTTAGAGCTCTTCAGAATCTCACTGCTCTATTACTTGAAATGTACTGTGCTTAAAAATTTTGCCTATCTACAGCCCTCTCACCTTTACCCTTGCTCATCTAGAGTGTGGTTTGGCATCTGATACAACTAATTTGCTCCTCCCAGAAAAACCCTTCCAGATTGTTTTCTCCTTTCTGGCATTACTTAGATCCCGATTGCTGGGCATATTGCAAAACATCACTCTCCTTTTCTTTTGCCAATTAATGTATGTATGTGTTCGTTCATTACTTCAAATCTTTGTTAGTGTCCACAATGTGCAAAATATTCTTTACATTTCCTGTCTTCCAGAAGCTAAGGGAATAGATAATAGAAAAACAAAGCTCCATAATGCAACAAATCCAGACCTCCTCATGTTTTAGGATGAGGCTGCACTTAATTAGACACGTCAGATGACATCTGAGAAAACTTTTAAATATTGAAAAGAAATGCATAAATGTACCCAAGTCTTTCAAAGAAGCAACTACCAGACATGACCTTGTACAACCCAAAGCTGCTGTCCTGAGGATCCCATCCTCCAAACCCTACACCAACTGCTTCCTTTAAGTCTCTTCTCCTATCCCAATTCCAGCAAGGGATTACCTTTCTCTTTCTCTGTCTCAACCCCCTTACCTCAGTCTACCACGGCAAACTGAACCTGTTCTTTCAGAAGTAGCTCCAGGCCCTTTCTAGCCAGTGAAGGTTTTTTGAGCATCTATAGCTTTATTATCTTAAGGAGCATAAGTCCAGGCCTGGAAGCGGTTCCACCAACCAAATGGCCTCCGTCTTTACTTGTGGCTCCAGGAGAGTCAGCAAGACTGTCTATACTCACATAACAATAACTCTGCCTCCAGTAGAGCTGTGATGTGATACAACATGGGATAAGGGCCATGTACAAGTTCAAAGGCAACGAAGGCATCTAGAGGAGTGCAAGCTTGTTTCTGTTTGTGAGAATTAGCCAAGCTTCATGGGCCAAGGGCTGCAAATTAACTCAAAGTTGAGACATGAGTCATCCAGACCACATCAAGCCTGATGACCACGTCGATGTAAGACAGGAATTTGCCACACCAGGCCTCCCTTCCTGACCCTCTGCAGCCTGGCCAAAGCCATTCTGTCTGCATTTCTGTCCCGAAAGCTCAAGTCATTTGCTGAGACTCAGCCAGGGTGGTCATGGGTCAGCCACAATGGCACTGCACAAAGCATAGAAGAGATTCTGCTGATAGAACAAACCTACCGGTGCAGAAAGGAGTTAACACAGCAGGCCTGAGAATGCCCCCCTCTAGAAAGGGCTGCTAGCAAGGTTGTTCTTTGACATGGGAACTTGGATTTCAGGACAATTCCCACCATTCCCAGAACTGGTAAGAATGGCTTACTGTGCTCAACTGTGCAAACCATGTGACTTATGCTGAACACCTGCTTTCTTTCTGGGAGTCTGGAATTGTAGTGTATGCTAGGGAAAGTATGCCTATGTGACCAGTCTCCAACAAAACCCTTGGACACTGAGTCTCTAATGAGTGTTGCTGGTCACAACCCATCACTGGAGAAATCAAGTATATCCTGTGCAATTCTACTGGGAGAGGACTCTTGGAAATGTGTGCCTGGTTTCCCCCAGACTTCACCCTATGCACCATTTCTCTTTGCCAATATTGCGTTGACTCCTTTTGCTGTGATAATCTATAGCCAAGCAAATCACAGAATCTAAGCATGGTTTTAAGACTCCTGACAACATGACCCCTCCTACTTACGCAGTCTCATCTCATTACACTCCTACCCTTGCTCACTCTGCTCCTCTCTATTCCTCAAACAATCCAAGTTCTCTCCTGCCCCAGCGCCTTTGTATGTACTACCTCATCTGCCTGGAATGTTTTTCCCTATAACTTCTTATGGCTTATCCTTCAGGTCTCAGCTTCCGTGTAGCCTCCTCAGAACCTTCCCTGACCACCACCAACTTGAGTTATTACTTCTCACAGCACCTGTTTATTTACTGTCTACCAATCTAACCTATAATTGTCTTTTTTATTTACCTAAATACAATTAGACTGCAGTACCATAGGGCATGGGACTTACCTATCTTGTCCACACTATATTCTTAACATTTTTGACACAAAAAGAATTCAATCTGGATCTGTTGATAGATTAAATAAATAGACCCCTGCATTCAGATCAAAACATCCAAGGGGGTAGGAGAGGACTCTTAGAAATCCATTCCAACATCTTCCATCCTATTAGAAGTCCATTTTACATACACTGGAAGTCCTTTTTAAAAAGAAAAGAAAAGAAAACATTGCTGTTTTCTGTGGGTACATGTCCTTTCAGGGCTGATTTTAGCACTTCTCCTGAAACACAGCAAACATTTTAGTCCCTGTTCAAACAGCTGGCTGGAATTGACCTGAACTCATGTTTCACTGTGAGACTCAGGAATTAGTAATCATCCTGCTTGCTATTGGTGAGAACTCAGATTCTGGCAAGGCACTGCTCCGTCAACATATTTCAAACGCTTACTCCCTAGTGACCTTCTCCTCTTTGCATATATTTACAGGAGTTATAAAACAAATGCCAAATGCTGAGCAATAAAAGAAAAAAAACTTTCAGCTTAGATTTCGAAAGTCAGTGGCTCTACAAAAACACAAAAAAGTACCGCCAAAATATGAAACAAAGAGAAGTATGAACAACTTCCCTAATGACTTCCTCTCTTCCAGGAGCTCTTGGATCATTCAAAGGACCTGGCCCTATCTTCTGAAAACTGTCATTCTTCTTTCAAGTGAAAAAAAAGCAGAAGTCAAAGACCAGGGCCCCTCTAAAATGCACTGCTATTAAAGGACTCCTTCATGGTCAAAGCCAGAAGACTTCAATGAAGTACTATGGCTCATTGGGCTATCTAGGATCAGACTTTAAATTTGCAAAGATAGGGGTATGTGTTAGGTATAGGAGACCTGCTCGTGCATTACACTTGGCTGTCAGAGACAAGATGCAATGTCCTTTGTCTTTGGCATGTATGTCTTTGGTCTTGACCTGAACCCTGCAATCCTTTCAAAGTCATACCTCCTACCACTTTCCAACATATACCTTAAGCTCCCATCATATTGAAATTTTCACAGTTCCTCATATAGGCCAAGCTCTTTTACACTTCTGGGTCTTTGTACATAGCCTTTCTCTATGTATTTCTCCTTCCTTTTCTACCATGAGGAAAACTACACAGTCTCCAAGAAATTGATCAAGTACCACTCCCTTGGTGAAACCTCCCCAAATTTCCCAGTTAGTGGCTCCCTCCTCTGTGTTCCTATTGCCCTTTGGGGAAACCTTCATTATAGCACTTGGGATATTATATTTTAAATCTGTGTGTGTGTGTGTGTGTGTGTGTATTTCTGCCCTGCAGCCAGGCTGTGAATTTGTGGGGGCAGCCAACTTACTCATCTTTGTATCTTTACAGTTTGGTAGCTTCATAAGTGCTGATTAACTAGCTGAAGAATCAGAATTGAGACTTCAGGCGTTTGACTCCAAGTACTAACCTCTGGACTGTTAAGATAAAGAAAACTGAATGTAATATGTTGTAATGTGGATTTCCAATTACAGCATTCTAAAAGGTTCGATAGAAAAAATTTAAAGGACTTTTATATACCAAAAGAAGCATCAACTATGTCCTGTCTTCCTTTAAATACAGACAAGTTGCATATCAAAATTTTCTTCCCTTTAAGGGTATTAGAGCCTATACGCTATAAATGTTGTTTATGTTTTATAGAGTATAGAACCCTCTGGAGCCCAACCCCCACCCCACCTCATCCAGGCCGTGTGTTCAGGAAGGTCTTTACACACCAAGGGAATGTTAATGCCCAAGCTTTATGGAAGATTGGCTGTAGAAAAATTAACTGATGAAGCCCAGGACCATAGGAAGAGAATTATGGTATGTGTGGCTGTTTATCTCCAAGAAGATTTACTGTCTCACCTGAAGAGACATGCTGCTGTGTGACAGGAATTTATTTACAGTTCAAACCTGACCTTTTTCCATGTTAAGGGAGATTGCCTCACTGGGTAGCTTGGGGATTTATTGTCACTGTTTAGCAGCAGTGACATTTCCTAACTACTGGCTGCAGAAGCCCTTCTAAGCTCAAGCACGGAAAATCCTGACCCTCATGTCCCGCCTCTACCTAGGGGCACATTTCTTGGGGGCAAAGTATTAATAGGTTTAAAGGACAAAGTTTCTTGGAAGAGAATGAGAGCACAGGGGACAGCGTGATGCCTTGCCACCTCCCATAGAAATCAAGACAAATAAGTTCAAGTAGACGTGGCACCGACCCTAGGAGCCCAGCAGGGTGAGAAGACAGGGGGCAGATGCAAGGATATGAAACTGCAGGGAAATGAGATAGGACCCCCTTTCCCCTCTCTCCATCTCCTTTGGCATCCTTCTGCTCCATATCTAGGTCACAGCCACACAGTTTTCCAAACCAGAGAAGCAGTCCTCAAACTGGCTTCTGCTCCAATGGCACGTGATCTTTATACATACATTGAATAAACCACCAAGCAGCTCTAAGTATCCAAGGTATATTTCAAATTTCCTTTTGCTAAATCCTCATTTTTCTTTTTTTTCCCTCCACTCTCACCATTTCTATAAGCTCTGGGGTTTTTAAAATATTTTTAAAATATCTCCAAGGAAAGTCAAAATAAAAAAAAATCTCTCAGACTAAGAAAACACAATGTATTGGTAATTGTGATGAATAAAACCAATGTTCCCAATTAAATTAGATAGTGAACTTGATTCAAGATAGGAACACTTTTAAATGAGAGAACTGTTTATATGCACCAAATTTAATGAGTCACTTCAAGTATAGCCTGTTTGACTTCATTAGATTCACAGAGATAAATATCATATGCAGCAATTAGCCAAGAGAATGTCGATTTAACTATCAAATTGCCTTTCCCCCTCTGTAGTGTGTACCATTAATCACAGTCATATATAAAATTTTAAGACACAAATGGACACGAATTACTGTGTTCTTCTGAAGGCATTTCTTTTTAAAATTCCATGCATTTTTTATTCATGTTACAAGTTACTTCTACTGCTTCAAAGTATGGAATGAAAAGACTAGAAAGAGATCTAGTTATCATCTTGGACAGGTTTTTCCAACCCATTTTTTAAGCAGAGAAACTTTATCCCCCCCAAAAGAGGCCCAACAAATAAAAAAAGAAGAGTAGTTTCTCATCAGAAAGTCTTGGAGACCCATTTTCTCTCTCTCTCTTTTTTAAGATTTTATTTATTTATTTATTTATTTATTTATTTATTTATTTATTTATTGAGAGACAGAGAGAAAGAGAGCAGGGGAGAGGTAGGGGCAGAAGGAGAGGGAGAGAGAGAATCTCAAGCAGACTCCAAGCTGAGTGCAGAACCCGACGTGGGGCTCCATCCCACAGCCCTGAGATCATGACCTGAGCAGAAATCCAGTGTCAGATGCTTAACCAACTGAGCCACCCAGGTGCCCCTGGAAACCCATTTCTTTGGGGTCTCATCCCCTCCTTGCTGTTGGCCTGGCCCCCAACCCAAGATCTCCTAGGGTATCAATATAGGCTATAGAAGTGCTAAACCCTGACTCAGGACAGTCTGAAAGCAGATAATCTGGGGGGAAAATTCTCATTTTATGGTCAAGAAAAATGAATCCAAGACAGGTTAAAATACTTTATTAAACCCACACAATTAGCTGTTTGCTAACCTGAACCTAGAACCCAGGTATCTATGACACCAAACAAATTCCCAACAATATCCACATCTCTTTTGGAGCAGACTGCTGGAAAACAAGCCTTTTACATCTGGGTAGAGAAGATGTAATTCGCTGCTGCCTTCATTGCCCAAGATAGAAGTCATTTTTTATTACATAATTTGTATAGCAGTTAATGAACATCTATCAAGCCACAATCATGGAGTTTCTTCTGTTAAAAATAGAACTGCTGTATCATTCACAACAACCAAGGTATGGAAACAACCTAAGTGTCCATCAGCAAATGAATGGACAAAGAAGATGTGATATATGTACATACATACATCTATACACAGTGGAGGATTATTCAGCCATGAGGAGGAAGGAAATCCTGCCAGTTGTGACAATGTGAATGGACTTTGAGGACATTATGAAATAAGCCAGAGAAAGGCAAATACTGCAGTGGTATCACTTATATGTGTAATCCTTTAAAAAAAAAAATCAAACCCATAGAAACAGAGCAGAAAAGTGCCAGGGACTGGAGGTTGGGGAAAAAAAGGAGACGTTGGTCAAAGGGTACCAACTTTCAGCTTAAGATAAATAAGGTCTAAGGATCTAATGCAAAACATGGTGACTATAGTTGATAACACTGTATGGTATAACTAAAGTTTGCTGAGAGAACTTAAATATTCTCACCAAAAATAAATAGATAGATAATAGATAGATAGATGATGGATATATTAATTAACTAGATGGGGGGAATCTTATTGCAATGCATAAGTTTTCTATTAAATCATTATGATGTACATTTTAAATATCTTACAATTTTACATGTGAATTAAATCTCAATAAAGCTGAAATTAAAAAAAATTAAGTGTATTCCACGTGATCTATAGCCATGTATCTCCACCAAGTACATTTTAGTTGTCAAATTTGTAATATGAACAACTAATGCTTAAAAAGCATTTGAAAAATATAAAATACTGCATAATTTAGACATAAGAAGATGAAGCTATTTCCTAAACAGTGAGAACATGAATCCATAAGTCTTGTTGCCTAAATGCCGCATACCTGTCTCCGGACAATGGAGATGCAAGGTCACAAGTAAGAGAGGACAGCCAGTGACACAGGGGAGCAAACATGGTCCAAAAACAAAGTGACCTGTTCAGACATTCAGATGTTCAGAGTGGCTGCTGGCCGTATGTTCCTTGTTTGTTTTCTACAGTAAGCTTATTTTTCTCACCATTTACATCAACCCTGAATTGAAGGTAACTATTTCCTGTTACTGTTCATTTTACTTTGTTTATCCTGGGAAAAGAGAGAAAAGGAGATAAGGTATTCCCAGTAGAGTATAAAGTGATCCAAGCTAATTAAATGCAGTAAGAGCCAAGTGATGGATTAGCCTTTCATCCCATTAGCCCACATGCATAAACCAAAGTCATAAACATTTAGTAAGTTCTTTGTCATTTATTTTAATGCTTTTTAAATGTGCTAAGGAGAAAAAATTTATGATGTGTTCCTCCAGCATTCTGGTTATGAAGGTTCTATTTATCAATAACTAATTTATTTCTATAATGGAATACCAGTTTACCAAGAATGCTTCACAGAATAAATATATGGAATTAATGCATAAGTCTCTAATTATTGAAAAATATAGGTAAGGATATAAGTATTTACTGAATAAAGTATACGTACTGAATGTGCAAAAAGCACTGTAAGAAGGAAAAATGTTTTGGGTATTTTCAGGGAAAGAAGGATTTAAAAAACCACATGGGTGAGACAAATACCTTATGATCTTACTTATATGTGGAATCTTCAAAACAAAACAGAACAAGAAAACCAAGCTCATAGATTCAGAGAACAGATTGGTGGTTGCCAAAGGCAGGGGATGGAGGTGGGAAAAATGGGTGAAAGGACTCAAAAGGTACAAACTTCCAGTTATAAAATAAGTCATAGGGATATAATGTACAGCATGGTAACTAGAGTTACAGTGTATTGCATTATGTGAAAGTTACTACGAGAGCAGAACTTAAAAGTTCTCATTACAAGAAAAAAACTCTGTAACTATGTATGGTGACAGATAATAACTAGCCTTACTGTCATGATCATTTTGCAAGATATACAAATATCAAATATCACACTGTACACCTGAAACTAATACAATACGTCAATTATACCTCATTAAAAAAATAATAATACAATTTAAAAAGTTACATGGTTCAAAATTTTGCCATAAACAGAGCTCCAAAGCTCAGTTTACCACCCACTTATTAGAAACCTGTATTTCAGTCCAAAGAATTTAGCACCACCCCAGCAAATTGACTGTAATAGGATGTGAAGGATTACCACGATATGTCTATTAGGTAAAAACCATTTGCTCTACCGCACACTTGCTTGGAGGTTTATCTTAGTAAACCTATTAAGTCAAACGTAGTCACTTAAGTTTAATCCAATAAATGCAAAGTTTCAAGATCACCAGCAATTTGCTAAAATTGATAAACTAACCTGACATTCAATTGTTAAAAATACCTTAACAGAAATAAAAATTGTAAATAGCTTTAAGTAAGTCACCTGTTTTCCTTGTGTACACGGCTTCAGCCTTGTCCCAGCTACGGTTCACTGGACCTGATGTGATACAACCGGGTTTCTGTGTATAAGATGCCTGAAACTGATGACCATTTTTCTTCTCAATCACAAAGGGTGATCCTATAACTGACCACACAATTTCTCTCTTGTAACCACCTAATAATGCAGTTTTATTTCAGTGTTTATGGGGCCAGTGCATCCTGACCGAAGGAGAAAATGTAGCAGGGAAAAATACTTGACATGTATTGGGGAATATTAAACGTATGTACTAGTGCAATTCTCGACATTCCTTTATGTTGCAAGGACAACCCACCCCCAGGCAATGTGGAAGACCCCAGGAAGAGCCACTAAGGAAGGCACTCCTTTCTCAAGCGTTTCTAGAATGAATATATGCAAAGCTGCTTATAGAAAGTTATTAAACATTTTAAGCCACAGGCGTAATAGTCAAAGACTGTGTTGGTCTGCCCTCCTTTAAAACCATTCCGTTTGAGTCTTCAAGTATTAAACGCCACAGGAAGAACAGTGGGTACTGTAGGATACAGTCTTCAAACCAAAGAAACAGAATTCTATTGAGGAGACAAGATATGCACATTAAGTGCTATAGCAAGCAGGGATGTGTTAAGTAGAATACAACAAGGGACACAGGTCATGGCTGACAGTATTAGGTAATCTCAGAGAGATTGGACAGTCTGAGAAGACCATCTGAGAAAAGGAGGTTTGGCTGGTCCTTGAAGAAGGGAGTGATATTGGAAAGGTAGAAAAACTAGGGTAGGGCATTCCAGGCTAGAAACCCAGAATAGCAAATCTACAAAGGTGGTGGTGACCAGGTCTCATTCAGGAGATAACAGGGACATTTTCCTGTAGAGAGGGCACCCGTCAGGGTGCTGATGTGGGGGGGGGAGAGGGAGGGGCAAGCAGATAATAAAGCGTCTTCATTGCTGCAACGATGAGTTTAAATTTCATTTAGTGGGGCAGCCATGAAAATAAAAATATTAAGTTATGTCAAATATTATGCCATTGATGGTTGAAAAATAGACACAGGTACATATTTATCTACATACAAAAATGCCCAGAAAACAATCTGGAATGATACACAAAAAACTATTATCAGTGGTTGCCTCTAGAGTAGCGAGGAGTTGAAATGGATTAAAGAAAAACATTAGCTTTTTATTGTATACATTTCTGTTTCATGGTTTTTTGTTTGGGTTTTTTTAATAACAGGTCGTATTAAATATCACTTCTATATATCACTGTCATACATTTAAAACACAGGTTTTCAAGAGTACATTTGTGGTGGTTCGTTCAACTTTTAAAACGAAAATGTAACTATAACCCAAAACTTCACTGATTTTTATGTAAAAGAGGAAAGTAAAATCCGATGTCAACCTGCCGGCATAGTCTTTGCTGATTGGAGCCTCATTCTAGGACTCTTGACATTCTAAACAGAAGTGCTTGCTCAGATGCAAGTGTGTATTACAACAGAAGGACACTTAAGCTTGGTGAGGAGAACAGCAACCTCCAAGAGTCAAGGAGTCAGAATTTCAAACAGAATCTGCGGTTTGCTCTCGGCACAGACTCTTGCTTCCGAGGCTCGCCCATGGTGCACCTGCTCCGGAACGCGAGTTTCGGGATGTCCGTTAGGTGACATGTATTGAGTCAGCTAGGTAGGTATTATTTCCACAGATGAGAAAACGGATGCCTGGACAGGTTACATAATGTGGCCCAAATTACGTGAGCAAAAGTGGTGTGCCCACCTCATTGGATTCCTGAGCCTGGGTTCTTAGATCCTACGTCGTACCACCAGGCCCAGCTCCCCATCACAGCCACCTGCATGACCATTCGGCACCTCTCCAAACTTCAGATTTCTCAGCTATTAGCTAAGCATGAAATGAGATCAGATGTTAAAGAACTTAGCATTACTGCTGGCACATATTAAATGCTCAACAAATTGTAGCTGCTATTATTATTCTATAGCGATAGAATAATAATGCCAATCCAAAGACTTCCTTTTTCTGATTTTACCACAAGTTCCGGAAGAAAGGCCTTGAGGGCGCCTCCCATTTGCAGTGGTTTCTGTGCCACATGGGCAAGCTTGGAGCACATCATTCTGGTAAAGCTGGAGTTGAAGCAGAGCTGCAAGAAGGGCAAACATTGAAATGCAGACTTCTCTTTCTGATTCATGCCGCAGAGGTTCTGCCGTCTTACAAGCAAGGAGAAGACCTGCAAACTGTAATCTCTGCAGTATCTACTTTCATACACATCTGCACTTTTCTCCTGGTGCCCCCTCAGATCTCAAGAGGGAGCCATATGGGGGTGCCTGGGGGGCTCAATCGGTTAAGAGCCTGGTCCGACTCTTGGTTTCCGCTCAGGTCATGATCTCAGCGTCCCGAGATCGAGCCCCCCATCCGGCGGGGGCTCATCTGGGAGTCTGCTTGAGATTCTCTCCCTCTCCTTCTGCCCCTCCCCCTGCTCGCTAGCATACTCACACACTCTCACTCTCATAAATAAATAAATAAAATCTTAAAAAAAAAAGATGGGGGGAGCCATATGTCAAACTCCGGTCACTAATCAATTATCATTTTTGGAGGTTGTTTTTTTTTTAAGTCAATTTAACCCTTGCTCATTAATATATTTTCTGTAATGAAAAAAAAATTTTTTTTAAGACTTTATTTATTTATTTGAGAGAGAGAGAATGAGAAACAGAGAGCATGAGAGGGAGGAGGGTCGGAGGGAGAAGCAGACTCCCCGCTGAGTAGGGAGCCGGATGCGGGACTCGATCCCGGGACTCCAGGATCATGACCTGAGCCGAAGGCAGTCGCTTAACCAACTGAGCCACCCAGGCTCCCATGAAAAAAATTTTTTTAAGATTTTATTTATTTAGGGGCGCCTGGGTGGCTCAGTTGGTTAAGCATCTGCCTTCGGCTCAGGTCATGATCTCAGGGTCCTGGGATCGAGACCCGCCTGAAGCTCCCTGCTCAGTGGGGAGTCTGCTTCTCCTTCTCCTCTGCCCCTCCCCCACCATTTGTGCTCTCTCTCTCTCTCTCTCTCATATTTATTTATTTATGGTGGGGGAGGGGCAGAAGGAGAGGGAGAAGCAGGCTTCCCACTGAGCAGGAAGCTGGATGCCAGGATCCATCTCAGGACCCCGGATCATGACCTGAGCCAAAGGAAGCCGCTTAACTGACTGAGCCACCCAGGCACCCCTGTAATGAAAATTTAAATTAAGCATTAATTTAGGCTGTTTTTGTGAGGGTTTTTTTTAAAAAAAAAAAAAAACAGTTTAAAAATGGAAGAAAAGAAAGTTTAAATGCTGTCGATCTGTCGATGGAACTACCCAGGGAAAATGTGTGGGAGGCGAGCTGCATGGTGTTGGTTAGCAGCTTTTGCATTCTGTCCTTTTCAACCTCACTTTATTTTTTATCATAATTTCCTCTGTCAACTGGCAAGCTTTAAAAAGGATTTTTTTTTAAATATCTGTGGTGACAAGTTGCAAACTAACCTAAAAAAGTCATATTTTTTTATTTTCCTCTCTAGGTGATTCTCTCTCATGCCTTTCTGAGAAAATGTCATGAATATTTCATCAAATGTGAAAGAGAAGAATTCTATAAATAGCATATTTTTATTACATTATTTTGTTATTTTGTTTATTACATTATTTTGTTAAATGTCATGAATATTTCATCAAACGTGAAAGAGAAGAATTCTATAAATATGAGCATATTTTTATTACATTGTTTTGTTTTCAACTGCTATTGAATTCTTTTTAATGGAGCATCTACTGTTATTACTCAGGTCCTTCATGACTTTGGTTTTCTCAAGTCCTATCTCCCCACAAGAAGAACCTTCAGTTTCCCAAAGTACCCACGGCCACATTCACAAGGCTTGGAGGTAAGGAAGAGGCTCATTTGGCCAACAACTGCTGGCTTCCTAGATAGCTCTTTGATGATCCCCCATTCCCATTGTCTCATTAACACTTCAGAGATATTGAGCATTTCTCATTCCTACAACTTACTCTGGGCCTTGGGCAAGTTACTTAACCTCTCTGAGTCTTTCTCCTCATCTGTAGTAAGGGAATAATAATACCTATTTTGTGGGTCATTATGGAGATTAAATATCTGTAAAGTTCTGATTGTACTACTAGCACAGAGTAAGCCGGTATTTGATGCCCATTATTACAACTATTTGCCTCAAATTTATCTGGCTACTCTACTTAAGTAAATGAAGGAGGTGCTATTATAGTGAAATGGTTAGAAACAAATAACCCTGCTCCATGGCCCTCCAGGCTGCCCCAGTGGGAAGTCTCTTCCCAGCCTCTAAGTGCCTGCAGGAAGGACTGCTGGGCGCTGTTGGAGGGTCCAGTCATCTGTTGGAAATCATACACCTTGGTGATCTCATGCTCACCATGAGGACAGAGACTGGGATTTCAATGTCAGCTCCAACATTCATGAGCATGGAACTGTGACAATGAAAATTATTCATCTCAGTTTCTTCATCTGTGAACTGGAGATGGATTAGAATTGTATCCACTTCCTGGAGTGACCGCAAGGATGAAACGAGACAGTGTCCTCGAACACACAGTGGATTTCAGTAAACTTTCACTAGCCAGCTTGCTAGCCCCAGTCCAGGTGGTGGTCAGAAGAATCAAAGGCGTGTGGATCTGCTCTCCTTTCAGTCTTGATAATGGCACCCCAGCCCTTGGGGTCAAGACAGCCTCACCGGAGATTGTTACTGTTTTTAATATTGACATGTTCCTATATGGGATCTGCTGAAATTAGAATTCTCCTCTACCTAGTCATCCAAAGACAATCATTCTCACTGGTGCTTACTCACCAGTCCTTATATATATATATAAGCACTGAGTAGCTGGATTTGCACATTAACAATGAGAGCTAAGACTTACCAAGAGCTTCCTGTGTCAATCACTTGTCGTGCATTATGTCATTTAATTTTTACATCAGCCCTTTGAAGTACTGTCCCCATTCTACAAATAAAAAAAAAAAAAACAAGCTCAGAGAGGTAACCTTACCCAGATTTACAGAGCTTATGAGTGGTGGAGCCTGAACTTGAATGTAGACAGTTTCAATCCACAACTACTTGTAGTATGATATACATCCCTCAAAATGTTCTGTGCTTTAAATCACGTGTTAAATACATATACATACATACATATATATATATATAATTTCAACCCAGGTGATGACAGACCTCTTGCTGACAGAGCACCCTGGGGACGCAGCTCCCGCCTGACCAAGCTCTCCACTTCACCATTGCATTGTTCTGAATCTCTGAACCTGAGCCAAACTACTGCCATTGTTCACGAAAATCTTTCCATGGGATTGTGCAAAGGAAACAAAGAGGGAATACTAAAAACCCAGTGGAAATCTCGAGCTTACACACTATTTAGGGAATGGGCATTCTGTCAAGCAAACATTAGAGTTAAATCAGAGGTTTTGGCATTTGTATGGAACATTAAATGCCAGTTTCCAAAGAATCTGCTTATAATTTCTAACCCCCAAACTGAGCATGTTTGCATCTGTCTTTGCCAATTCAGAAGTCATGGGTTGTGTCTCAAGGTCATTATCAGGTATGCCAATCACCTTGATGTAAACTACCAGTGAGAAAGGAAAGCGATTTTTAAATGGGATTTACTGGATCGTAGACTGTATATTGTATTTGACTATTGGCTGAAAGTGTCCTACGTTTCCGTTTCTGTATTTCATCGTATCTAAACCTGAATCCATGAGAGCCCTCAGGTAAGTGAAAACCATGTGAATATTAATCTAGAAGAGTTTACAACAAGTTCATCTGTAAAGGTGCTTTTTTCTGTTGCCTTAGGCTTTGCAGCCTTCCTACAGTTTGATATATTGAACAATGTGGATTTATAATGTGGATTCAAGGATGAGAACTGTGAACACAGAGATGGGCAAATGGAAACGTCACTGGGATCTGTCTAAAAAATTGGCTTAGGAATTTAGGGGAACATCAGAGAAATTTCCCGCTTCTCAGGGTCTCACTTTCCTTTATCCTCCACCAACCCCAGAGAACCCATCCCACTCCCAGTCCTGGGAGTCTTTCTCCACTACCCTATTCTTTCACCTTCCTTGAGGTTCAACTCCAACTTGCCAGGAGACCTTAGTTCTGAGTCATCACTTTCTCAATCCCACTGCCTCAGGTGAGGTCCTTAGTAAAGGCATCTCCAGCTCTGACTCAATCCCTAGTGGACTACGCCACATAAGGGAGTCAGTACTTTGAGAGCTAAGGCAATGCTGATTCTCTACAGATACCTCTAGAATCTCAGCATGTCTGGCAGCATTGCTAAACAGGAAAAGATTATCTATGGGTTCTCCCTTATGTCATATATTGTTGGTTCAAAACCTCAGAAGCTTCCCAGGTAAAATCTAAAATTGGCCCCCCATATGGAGGGCAAGGAGAGGCTCAAGAAAAAGGCAGGCCACTCCACATTGGTAGGTGGCAGTTCTAATAAGCAAGGGAACTTACCAGGCTCATTGTGGGTGGCCACAAGACAAGTAGATCGCCACACCACCTGCCGCATCTTAAAAGTTTATACAGAGGCCTTAACTGGGTCCAGTCACATATACTGTCCAGATGGTCTCAACAACACATTGCTCTCTCAAGGCTGCATCCTGAAAACAGCTCTAACTGTAGGAACCATGGGCAGAATGTACATTCCAAGGATGGGGAGAGTTGAGTTGCTTCCGATTGCCTGGGTCTGGCTCATTGGTCATGTCCTCTTCATGACCTCCTCTAACATATTTCCAGTGACTGTGCAAACACTAAAGTGATTCCTCATGTCAGTATATATATAAATTTCCCTCAGTTATAATATGAAAATCTACTTCTATGTGCTGACTACATACTTTTTTGATCATATAATGGTCTTCTTACAAATTAAAAAATATTAGAAGCAGCATGATGTGGAATTCTAAATCAAACCTTGCCATCCACCCACATCTGACTAAGGAGCCCCTAATGGGTGACCTCTGCTGTATTCACTTCTGTGGTAGACAGAATTCTAAAGATGCCCCCAAGATTATTCAGCCAAACATAAATCTAGGCTCCATTGTAAAAAAAAAAAAAAAAAAATGCAGATGTAATTATAGCTACAGATCTTAAAATAGGGAGATTATCCTCGATTATCTGGATGAGTCCAATCTAATCAGTAGAGCCCTTAAAAGAGAGATATTTCTCTGGCTGCAGTCAGTGGGATATAGCAGCAGAAGGCAGCAAAGGAAAGATGAGGCAGGAAGGAATGGAGGTCTGAGAGAACTGAAGAGAAGATTTGACCCACCTCTGTTGGCTCTGAAGATGGAGAAAGGGAACCATGAGCCAGGCAATGTGGGTGGCTTCTAGGAGCTGAGAAAAACCTCCTGTGGGCAGCCAGCAAAAAAATGAAGACCTCAGTTCTAAACAGCAAAGAACCCAATTGAGCGAACATCCTGAATGAGACTGGAGGGAGAGATTCTTGCCAAAGAACCTCCAGGGAGGAATGCAGCCCTATTAACACCTTGATGTCAGCCTGAGTGACCCTAAAATGAGCTTACCAGACTTCTAACCTACAAACCTGAAAGTAAATAAATGGATGTTGTTTGAAGCTACTGTGATAGTGGAAATTTGCTCCAGCAGCAATATGAAACTAATGAACGAATCTCCAGTGAGGTGTTCATGTCTTCCAAATCCTGTTCCCTATTTGGTTTTCTTAGCGAAATCATCTTTGACTCAGTTTCTCACCTTTTCACTCCCATTTACTAGGATGTAGAGATGGATCCGTAAAGTCCATAGTCACTCTAAAATTGAAATCTATATTCATTATAAGACAAGGGTCATACTGAACATCTGATTGTGTGACATTTCTCTGCCATTTCCACGCTGTTAGAGTGCGGGAAAGTCATTGTATTATAGAAATGCATGCTTATTTAACATACCAGTCAGTTTGGGTAGGCAAAAGAAAGGTTTAAAAATTCTGTCAAATGCATTTGACCTCAGCTTACACCGTGCTTTTATAGGAAAGAGACCCACTTCTGAAAGTCACCTTTAGGTACCTAAATTGGATGTTGGAAAGTCTCAAACGCCCTCTAGAAGTCCCAGGAATAAATACAATATCATTTTTTAATAAAGCCTTGCAGCGGACATCAAGAGAATTCAGTCAGAAATGCCAACACACAGTTATGGTAGACCTTAAGTAAGCCATGGTTTATGGTTTCCAACCACTGTTCCGAGCCTGGAAACCATTTATAACAAGTGTGATGACAAATAATATATATTGTTTAATGTCTCTCAACCATAGTTCCTAAGTGCAATTTGAAAGAGCTGGCCTGATAGTAGCACAATTTAACAGGATTCGGTTTATTGGAATTCATGCTAATGTCTCCGCCTTTGCAAACAACAGCAAGCATGAAAGCCTCAAGCAGCAGTGAGCAGGTAGCCTTACCCCACCGCTGAGGGAAAGGTAGAAGAAAGGGTGTGACCGAAACCTGATATGCCTGAGGGGCAAAGCAGAAGATTGGGTCCTCTTTGTGATCCAATCACTCACCGGGGATCGGAGACTTCTTGGGTGTCGACATGGTGCTGGCATCAAGGCAAAGGCCATTTTGAAGTGGGTTTGGACATTCTGCATTTCTGTTCACCAGAGCAGGCTCTAAAGTCACCAAATGCACTGTGTGTGTTTTGTGTACAGCTTAAAAAATAATAATAATTTCTATCGGCATATGTTTTACTTCAAATCTTATTTTCTGAAACAGTGAGAAAGAAAATGGATTCCAAAGAAGCAAAAGCAACCAATTAGCTTTCAGTGGACCAAGACTCTACAATCTGGATTCCATTTAGGGTTCTACCGGTGACCTGAAATGAGAAAATTAACAACTTGCAGGCCTGGGGGCCTTTGGCATACACTCTCTTTCCCCCATACATTGGCGGACAAATAACGTGGTGCCTCAGGGCACAGATGTCCAAGTCAGACAGCCCCGCCTTCCCATTCCAGCTCTGCCACTTAGGGGTTCTGTGCCTCCACATGGCTTAAGCTCTCCTAATTTCAGTGTCTTTACCTTAAGTGAGTATAACAATATCTACCTCACAAAGATGGTCTGATAACAAAATAACCTGGTAAGTGTAGCACGATTTCTTGCCCATACTGAGCCCTCCCAGGTTTGAACTGTTAGGATTATGACAACCATGAACTAGGACTGCCGGATCCCTTCAGGTAACGCAGGCAACCCATCTTCATCGGGCGTTCCTAATTTCACATTTGTCGATAGCTTTGCATCATCAGAACCGAATGACTGCCAAATAAATTGCTTTACATAATCTATTTCAAGGAAGTAAATCTCCCTGGGCTCACGTGTTTCATGTCCACAACTTTGTATTCCTGACGCGCCTAACCTGTGAACCTGCCTTTCACTGTGTGGATTCAAAAAACGCTGCTTGGAAAAGAAAAGGTGCGGGGAGGAGGTGTGGACGGTGGGAGAGGGAAGCTGTTAGAACAGGGCGAAGCGGACACACAGAGGGCAAACAGAGCACATTTGTCTCTGTCATTGCCACCTGGCCCCGTTTCCTGGGCTCAGAGCCCGTTTTTGTCTGTTCAGTTTATTCATTGGGTTTCAATCATCTACAAAGTCCCCCGCTGTCAGTCTCAAGTCAAGGTTGAGCCCTGGAGTCTCGACGCTTACCTTAGGAGGAAGCTTTCTCAAAGCCACACCTAGGAAGGCTTGTGAGGTGTCACAGCAAGGTGACAGGCCCTGTGAGTGCCCAGGGAAGGGAGGAACGGCGCTTACTCTCAGAGGACCGTCGCTTTCTCTTTGAATCAATCAAGAAATGTTTCAGATAAGTAAACTTGTCAAACAAATGGAAATATCAAAAAAGGGAGCTTACCGTATCTGGGTTTGCTGCCAACACGTATGTTGGCCGAGGAATGCACTAAATAAAAAGCCACATTTGCTTCTTTTGCCACCATTCTATGACTACAAGGAGCTAGACACAGATATGGGCAGTGGTTACATGAACTTCTGAGTCAGAAAATATGGGTTTGGACTCTGGTCTCTGCGGCCTGATCTAGTCAATTAAACGGCTCTGTGGCTCGGTTTCCTTATCTCCAAAATAATCACGATGGATAGATATAGATAGATATAGATATATAGTTAGAGGTATGGGTTTAGATACAGATATAGATACTGATAGATCCCATTCTATAGAGAGATCCTATATATACGAAATGGTAAAGAATTCAATGAGACATCACATGTAAAGCCCCTGACTTTAGGATGTTCTTAATAAATCTTCATGTCCTGCTTTAAGTCTTACCGTGACCTCCACCCGCTCTTGATAATTCATCAGCTGATTACATTGATCAGGCATTCCACAGATCTTTTCTCACTCTCCTTCTCTTTTGTCATTTCCATAGTTTCTAGGCTCTTCATTTACAGTTACCCCTACCAGAAGGGGAAATCAAAGAGGGGACTTAGCAAGCGTTCTTATAAAATATTACAAAAGAAAGTTATTGGTACTAGGCTTAAATAAAGCTTGTGAATTTCATTTTCTAGATTGTCCTTGAAACCTATTAAAAACTTACCTAAATCTATATGAGCAATATAGATAGAAGAGCCAATATTATTCCTTCAGGACTCACTTGGTTTCCAAATAGCAGAAAGCTGGGACAGTATTTCAACAGCAAAATCATTTTGCATTAATTAACACTACTTCAGAATGGTTATTACTTTTAAGAAATATTTTCAGAAAACCTTAATTTCTTATTTTGCCTTTCTTGAAACATCGTAATAAAATTTTCCTTTGACTGCCATGGCCTCGATAGTTACTCAAGTAATATTTGAGCTCACAGGACAGAATCAAATGGCTTCTGTCCAAGTGAGATATTATTCTAGTTAATTATTAGCATTAAAAATCCAATTTAGTGTTCAACACACCAACAGACAGATGGTGCCACTGCCATGGGTCAATGCTTTTGTAAAAAACAATCCCATACCAGTCAGGTATGAAATTACGTGGGAAGGTTGAATGAGCTAATGGCACTGTGTGCTGTGGGTGTGTGCTCAGGACTCCTGGCCCAGAGAGCACAGGCTAAAGCCCACAGAGGTTCCCTGGGGTAAATCTAGGACTTTGGAAAATGAAGTTCATTTACATTCTGCAAATTGTTTCTATTAATAGCATCTAAAGAACAAAATATAGTAAAGGGCACTCTCGGGATTTCAAAAGAAACAGAGAACCTCTGGCACTGAGAGGGGCGGAGAGGGCAGAGGAATATGAATCACATGGAGAACAGCTTTACAAAGCAAGGTATCCCCGTGCCTACATAAAAACAGTTCCATCTCTTTTCATAAGAATTTAGAGGGCTCCAGTCAAAAGATGGGAACAGAGATCAGAGGACTCAATCAGGAAAGTCTTTGAGGGGCGAGCAAAACAAAGGGAGCATTTCAGAAGCAGTAATTGTGGTGTATATAAATGCTCGAGTCAGAAACCAGCAACTTATGTGAGAAAGGAAGGAAATTAAGTGCTGGCTGCAGTGGAAGGTCTGTATGAGATTAACAACACAAGGTGGGGACATCTGAGAATTGTTCTATATTTTAACTGTGAGGATGGTTACCCAGGTGCATACATTTGTCAAAGCTCACCGAAATATAAATATTAAATAGGTGCAATCTTGTAAACATAAGTTATACCCCCAATAAAGAATATTTTGAAAGATAAATAATTTTTTAATTAAAGAAGTTAAATCAGCAGGGGATGAATTTCTTCAACATTAATCTTTTTGTCTTTCCTTTTTTAAAAAAATTGAATTTGACATCCAATAGGGAGTTACCAGAAAGCACGCTTCCCCAACTTACGTTTTTGGAAAAAGACACTCATAAAAAGAAATCACACTTTGGGAATTGGATAAAATTTGATTTAACCATGTATACATTTTTATGACCAACGGCAAACTGAATTTAGAATAGAGTATTTTTTGTTCTCAGCAGCTGATTAAACTAAGATTAGGTCTTCTTGTACATTCTCTGGTAACGTATTTAGACCTTAAATCCTCCATTGTAGATTAATATACAATTTATATAGTCTAAGCAAGTATATTGCCTTTTCTGGTATAAACTATGGTGGGACTGAAGTTGTGAGCCTCCAATCACCAGCATCAGCACCATTAAAAGTGAGATAGGATGTCACAGGTTATAGAGGGCCAACATTCTCACTGCAATAACCAAAAGAAAAACAAACTGCAAAAAAAAAAAAAGATATTAAAGTTTTCTGAGGCAATGAGGTTTAGATTAACTCCAAAATCCTATCCAGGGTAGAGAAAACTCTTCCTAGGTAAGCTGACCATAACCACCTGTTTCCTTCCTTTGGGTCACTTGCCAAGAGATAAATGCCATTGGTAAGAGATCAGTGATTGAGCTTGGCCCAAGTAGACTGAAACCAGCAGAGCTTTTTGTGCTCACACAAATGACAGATTGAAAACTTGAGGAAACCCAAATGCAGGGCCAGGTTCTACCATTGATCATTTGCTGCTCTCAGTCATTTGTTGCATGGAAGATAAAATCCTACCGGAAGGAAGGAGCCTGCAACAATACAACTGGTCTCCCCCTGAAGATAGTTCTCAGGTTTTGAATTTGTATACTTCAGAAAGTTGAAGAGTTAACACCTCAGAATCTTCAAAGAGCAACACTTTCAGGCTAAAGAGATAGACTCCCACCCAAACTTGGGTACAATACAGTTTATGCATGATGTCTTCCACCAGAGGGTTTTGCTTTTCTTCCATTAGGCAGGTGGAGTGACTTATTCCATAGTAACTTTTCTGAACCCAGCCATTCCGCTCCTAGGTATTAACCCACGAGAAAGGAAAGCATATGTCCAAAGACATAAATATCCATAAATTGCCCATAAATGTTCATAGTGGTTTTATTTGTAATAGCTGAAAACTGAAGACAACCCAAATGCCCATTAATAGAAGAATGGATAAACTAATTGTGGTGTATCTATACAATAAAATATACTCAGCACAATATGAATAAATCTCAAAACAATGATACTGAGTAACAGAGATCAAACAAAAAAGAACACATATGATTCCATTTATATAAAATTTTAAGTGCAAACTTATCTACAATGACAGAAAGCAGATCATTGGTTGCCCAGGGATAGGTATGAGAGAGAAGGAAGGGACAGGGAGGGCCAGGTGGTAGGAATTACAAAAAAGACAACAGAAAATTTGTGGTAGTGATAAAAATTAACTTTTATTTCTGTATTCTCAAATGCTTTCACAGTACCTGGCGAATAGCAGGTAATCAATGTGTGTTGCATAAATTAATTAATAAACAAGTGCAGGCTATTTTTCATGGACCTTGGTTGAGAAGGTAAAGAAAATCATAGGATAGCAACTCAAAGTAAGTAGTACATTTGTGTGTGGGTGTTTAAAGATGGTAAATATTTCAGTAGGTTCCTAAACGATAGAGAAGGCAGCAGTAAAGAAGTTGAAAATAAGGAATGAGAGACGGGATAATAGATGGAGTAAAAGTATTTGGGGTCCTGACTTGGACATACTCCCTATAAAATAATTTTAATGGGGTAATTTGAATATGAACTGACTATTAGATGATACCAAGGAGTCATTATTAATTTTGTTAGGTATGATCATGGCATTGTGGCTATACAAGAATATGTGCTTTTTTAAAGATATAACTGAAATATGTATATGAGAAGACACAATGCCTGAGACATACTTATAGATGTGGCCAAATCGAGTAACTGTTGAATTTGGATAACAGATATGTGAGAGTTCATTTATTCTGTTCTCTGTGATTTATACACAGTTTTATAATAAAAAAATACACTTAGTCATTCACATTTCAGTATGAATAGATTCCAACAGAAGTAGCAGAAAGAAAAATGAAGATAAAGTTCCAAGCATGGGGTTCAAGATCAGGATCTAGCATCTTAGAAAAGTCACTCAATCCAAACCTCACCTTCCTCATCTGCACCATAGAGATAAATGGTCCCTGACCCATTTCAAGCCACCGGGTTATTGTAATCTTCAAGTGAGAGCATGTCTATAAGGACGCTTTGAAATAAAAGCTTTAAAGATCTACATCACTGCAATAATAATTAATTTAGGCAGAGCCACTGCCGGCTACATGGTGCTTTTTGTACAGTGCAGAAAGGGAAACTCCCTCCCGGTGGATGAATTACATAAAGGCCCACATGGGCTGCCATAGTCCCCACAATGTACAGTTCCCACAGTGGGAGCAATGGCACCTCTTGGCAAAGAAAAGGGCAGAGCATGGTGGGTGATGCCCAGCAGGACCTCTGCCCAGGCTTGGTGTCTTGGGTTGGTGCACAAACCCCTACCCTTCCTCTGTGGTTCTAGGTGTAGTCCAGTCTTGTCCTCCTAACTAGGTGGAGGCAGTAAACCTGAGTAAGAGTTTAAGTGGGGTGGAAACAAGGAGGAGGAGGAGGGTGCCCCAAACGGCAGTGATGGGCAAGCTCATGGATTCCTTGAGGGCCCTGGCTACTCGTGAAGCAGGTGAGAGAGGATGCCGAGGGGTGGGAACACAGCTCAGAGAAGGAAGAAGGACTCAGCAACATGACCACCACCTCTTTCCTGCAAAGTCTTGCCTTGGGTTAGCCCAGGCTCTCACCTTCCTGCAGGGAGAGCTTCCTTTGGAAGGTGAATGAACTATGTATGCTAACAGACCTGAACCAGAAGCAAGCCAGGGTCGAGCTTCTGTTTCCCATTCTAAATTAACTGGCTCCAAATTACTAAACCAAAGGCCATTATCTCAACATCATAAACCCTATTTCTAATTAAGATGATCTTTGTCTCTTTCAGAATTATACATTCCAATTAGCCAGGGGATGGTTATTCCTATTGTGTCCTGGCACATTAAAATTATCCTGGAAAAAGTAAAAAATTACTTCAATTACATGAAAGGATTACTCTTCTGTCAAGCTTGTTCTGAAATATGGGTTCTTCAATTTCCACTTAATGGAATTAGAACTTCATTAAATATATTTGCTTGTAAAAAAAATATACTCTTCATATTTTAACAAAATGTCCCTCAATGTGTTTAAGTAGCAGCATGTATGTCCATCAGCTGTGAGATCTCATATCCCAGGCTCACGTTATTTGCATCTAAATATTCTCCTGACATTATTACAGAAGATAATTTTACTCTAGGGAGACACACAAGACCTGGCATCAGATTTCCTTTCATATTTCCCCATCATGTAATTATTCAGTGTTTTTTAAAAAGCTCTATGCATTCTATAAAAAGAAGATTCCAGAAAAAAAAAATTGTAACTATGTGTGGTGATGAGTGTTAACTAGACTAACTGTGGTGATCATTTTGCGATATATCTTGTTGTATACCTGAAACAAATATAATGTAACAAATAAGTAAATTATAATTCCGTTTAAGGAAAAGACCGACAATACCATATATTTGCAAGGATGTGGAGCAACTGGAACTCTCATTCACTGCTGGTGGGAGTGAAAATTGGTTTAAACACTATGGAAAGGTGTTTGATAATATATTTAATAAAAATATATAGACACATGTCCTATGACCAAGCCAAAAAAAAAAAGGTGATCCCATTATGCCCCAATATTAGCTCTCTTCTAGACACACAGACCAAAAAAAATTCAAAAATTTGATATCTAAAAGTTCAGGGCTCATGGAGGACATGAGGAGCTAGATTTGAATTCCAGCTCTGCCACACCCTTCCTAGTGGCTTAACATTCTCTGGGTTTAGGTTTTTTTTTTTATGATGTTATGTTAATCACCATACATTACATCATTAGTTTTTGATGTAGTGTTCCATGATTCATTGTGTATAACACCCCGTGCTCCATGCAGTACGTGCCCTCCTTAATACCCATCACCAGGCTAACCCATCCCCCCACCCCTCACCACTCCAGCAACCCTCAGTTTGTTGTTTCCTGAGATTAAGAATTCCTCATATCAGTGAGGTCATATGATACATGTCTTTCTCTGACATATTTCGCTCAGCATAATACCCTCCAGTTCCATCCACGTCATTGCAAATGGCAAGATTTCATTCCT
>NC_138373.1:115187252-115217172 GCF_054177405.1 Leptonychotes weddellii | reverse complement strand
TGGACATTTTGGCTCTTTCCATAGTTTGGCTATTGTGGACATTGCTGCTATAAACATCGAGCAGCACATACCCCTTCAGATCCCTACATTTGTATCTTTGGGGTAAATACCCACTAGTGTAATTGCTCGGTCATACGGTAGCTCTATTTTCAACTTTTTGAGGAACCTCCATGCTGTTTTCCAGAGTGGCTGCACCGGCTTGCATTCCCACCAACAGTGTAGGAGGGTTCCCCTTTCTCCGCATCCCTGCCAACATCTGTCGTTTCCTGACTTGTTAATTTTAGCCATTCTGACTGGTGTGAGGTGGTATCTCATTGAGGTTTTGATTTGGATTTCCCTGATGCCAAGCGATGTTGAGCACTTTTTCATGTATCTGTTGGCCATTTGGATGTCTTCTTTGGAAAAATGTCTGTTCCTGTCTTCTGCCCATTTCTTGATTGGATCATTTGTTCTTTGGGTGTTGAGCTTAAGAAGTTCTTTATAGATTTTGGATACTAATCCTTTATCTGATGTGTCATTTGCAAGTATCCTCTCCCATTCTGTCGGTTGTCTTTTGGTTTTGTTGACTGTTTCCTTTGCTGTGCAAAAGCTTTTTATCTTGATGAAGTCCCAATAGTTCATTTTTGCCCTTGCTTCCTTTGCCTTTGGCGATGTTTCTAGGAAGAAGTTGCTGCGGCTGAGGTCGAAGAGGTTGCTGCCTGTGTTCTCCTTTAGGATTTTGATGGACTCCTGTCTCACATTTAGGTTTTTCAACCATTTTGAGTCTATTTTCATTTGTGGTGTAAGGAAATGGTTCTCTGGGTTTGGGTTTTATCACCCGTAACATGGGTTGCTGAGGAGGTCAAGTAAAATAATGTATGCAAAATTCATGTCACATAATAGGTGCCAATATCACCTTACTCAATATCTAGCCCATGGTGGTTGTTTAATAAATATTCCATCAATTGAAAATGGGAGTTCCAATGAAGTATTTACTGGTTCTACAAATCAGGGATATTCTTGCTAGATGTAAAGTCTGAATAGGCAACAGGCTAAGTTCTGGGCAAAATTTCCAATAAGCCAACAGCCTTCCTTGCTATTCCATGCTGCCTAAACGTATCTTGGCAATCTCTTTCCAACACCACAGAAGCTCCAGAAATCCTGTCCTTCACTCGTGTGCATTATAATCTCCAAGAAGCTTTAGATTGCTGGAAAGCAATCTGGTTCAATCAATTCTTATTAGGCAATGACTAATGACACCTAGAGATATTTGCATTTTAAAAGGAAGCTCAGGATGTTCATTCAAAAGAACAAAATGGGCAGAATTTTAGGCAGCAAATCAAACAGAAGAAATTCTTTTGTATAGGAGAGGCATCTGGGGTAAGAACAGGCTCAGCACCCATACCCTTTAAGTTATTAAATTAAGGGAAGCCCTTATTGGCACAATGGGCAAGGTGATCATTCCTAGGTGTGGCTTCCTTTGGGAGGAGATGATTATTATATTGTGGGGGCTTTTTCTTCTGGAGACCTTTTGGCTATATACTTTTTCCTCCCCCAGCACCATCACTCTGACTCTAAGAAATGTCAGTTTTATTTCACAGAAAAATGTACTAACTTCAATAACTTTAACTTTTCTTCCCCTACAGTAGGAATTTGTGATAAAAGAATATTTTTTCTTCAGGTAAAAAATTATTGAGTTACAGACTGCAAAAGTAATTTGACTTCCAGAAACTGTGAATTACTTGCAGTATGATCACAGATCATCTATGATGGAGACTAGGCACCAAATGGTGAAATCCACAAATAATCCTAGATGTTACTGATGTAAAAATGTTGGGGTTCAGGAGCAAAAGGTCAAGAAAGAATTCCTGAGGTGTCTTAGGTGCAAAAAGAGTGGTTTCTTTAAAGCATAGGGACAGGACCCTTGGGCAGAACAAGCGGCACCGGGGTTGTTAGGAGTGGCTAATTATATACTTTCATGTTGGAAGGGGGTTAGGGAATAGCTTAAGTCTCTAAGGAATTTGGAAGCAAGATTTCCAGGACCTTGAGGGGCTAGCTGTTGTTAGGATAAGGTCATTTACTACTGCCTAGTAAAACCTTAGTGATGAGACCCTTCAGATGTGTATCAGGGGGTCATATGCTTGGAGGATGATTGCTAACATATATTTTAGGGCGGACAGAGATAAAGAAAGTTTCCAAAGGGATTTTTACAGGATCCTGGAGGTCGAGCTAATGTCAAGCTAAGGTTGCTTTTTGCCTCAAGCAAAGTATTAACATCGAGGCAGCTGAGATCCTTGGTCACTCTGCCCATCGCAAGGCCCTGTCAATGGGCTGCACGTTGTAAGGAAGTTTGGGTTTTTTTCTGAATTTATTTTTCTTTTGCCTTTGTTCTCCACATCATTACTTTCTGCTGTCTTTCTCAACCTGTCTCACCTCAAATATTTTATCAAAGATATTGATAAACAAGAAAGGCAACCAGTTTTACAGGTACTAGAACATAATTATTACGACTCTGACGCTGGTGGAAGATCTTAATGAGGAAAGGAAAAGCACAGATAGAGGAGGAAATGGAAAGACCTAGAGAATCTATTAACTGCATGACTTCTGAATGATTAATTATTTATAATTTTTCCTTGAAATAGAACCCTTGACCTTGGCTTTGGCAGAGCAAGAGACAGAATTTTCATATCGGTGTGGTAGGAAATATCTATTACCACTTACAAAACTACTGCTTCCTTTCATTTCTCTTGCCTCTAATGGTTTTTTTCTTCTAATTCTTATAGCTCAAAGCAGAAAATAAAATGATCAAAAGTTTCCTCCGAAAGTACCCAATGACCTTTGCTCAGACTTGTTTTCCCTTTAGTTGAAGCCAGGTGAGGATATCAGGGGAAACCAGAACCTTTTCTTAAGACTCTAGCATTTCTTCTTGAAATATCACTCCCAGTGATGTTTCCCAGTGATACACATTAACTCCTCTGGAGCACAGTGAGAATTTTTCCTCAAAGCTTCTTCACACCCTATCTCAATTAGGGCCTCGCCGAGACCCTCTGGGAACAAGTGTTTTAGAGGAATGAGAATTGCCAACATCAACAGCATCTTCGGAAATGCTGGTGCCAGACCAGCATTTTGAATGGCAGGAATGGCCTCCCAGATAGCGTGGTCCCCTAGAAACGTGAATAAACACAGCTGGTTCTCCTTCACACTTGAGATAATTACACTTGAGATAAGCAGAGAGCACCGAGCCCAAGTCCTCAGCTCCCGGGGTGGAGCGGCACCTCAGGGCAGGGCCACCCCATGCCTAAGCAAGCCCAGAGGCTGCTCCAAGGCCACGCCCCCTTGGCTGCCCTTCTGAGGCATTTCCATTGGCTGCTACGACCACCCCTGATTTCACAATTCACTCTCACTTTCCTCTATCAACCTCTTTTAGTCTTCAAACACCTCCATTCTCCTTCCCCTGCTACATGCCAACCAGCCAGAGAAATACTGAGTAGTTGGATTGTACAATCTTCCCTAAAGCAAGCTAGTGAGGTCCTGAGAGAGGGGTAGCTTCCTGCCTTTGTGAATTGCAGGGTTGCCTCACCTTCCCCCCTTGTAAATTCTCCCAACACCTGTCCAACCAGTGTCCTAGTAAATGCCCCCCATCACCTGTTGCGGGTTCTGTTTTCCTGACTAGACCCTGACCGATGCAAATACACCTCAACAATGGTTATTTGCATGTGCTCCAGGGTTTTGCTGGTATTTGAAGAATGGATGGTCTTTTGTGGGCCTCCACAGTGTCCTCTGAGGTCCCTTGTGTCCCTTCTGGCCTTACGGGGCATTGAGCTGATGTCTGCTAATACCGCCTGTGATCCCAACTGTTTGTCTCCAGTTGACAGGTCCTCAGATTCTGCACTTGTTTCTCTGACCCCAAAGCTCTGTGATTCTCTGGCTTCTGAGCACCTCCAAGTCCCTTCATCCGGGCACACAGGGGCTCTGAGGTCTCCTGCAGGCTGTGGTCCCCCATGGCCTCAGGCTCACTCTCTCTCTCTCACTCTCTCCCATTCCACTCTGCTTCCTTTTCTCTTTTTTTCGTTATGGTGTCAATTTAAATACAGAGTGTCTAGAAGCTTGCAGCCTTCCCTAGGCTATTCCATGGAAGTGGGCCACTGCCTTCAATTTCATTATGTTCCCTCATGCTTACATGGGCATTTGTATACCTCACCCTTCAAGCCTACGAGAGTGGGAGAAAGCAAGGACACTGGGATCTCATTCTCCTCCCTTACTCTCATCCTCCCTCCTGTCTGTCTCCTCCTTAGATCAGAAACATTCTCTTTTACTTTTTTGTCTTATTTGACAGAGACTTGCTCCAGATTACTTCCTTCTCCCCCAAAGTGTTATTTGTATTCACCACTTTCCAAGGAATCATACTGACAAGAAAGGAGTCTACAGGAAAATGTGATTTCAAGTTGAAGGAAAGAGAAGTGAAAAATATGTTCATTTAATACGTTAACATTTTACTCCTACTACATGCTCCCTCTAGCATATCTTTGTGCCCCTCAAAGGACATTTACTCTTATCTGGGTCTCTTCTTTTCGTGAGTCTGTGAGAGCTAGACCCCTTCATTCACCCTGTGGGCCTGTGCTATTCAGTATGGCAGCCACGAGCCCCACGTGACTGTTGAGCACTTGAAATATGGCTTGTCCAAATTAAGATGTGCTCTGAATAGATTAAATTGCATACCAGATATTGAAGACAGAGTGTTAAAAAAGAATGTAATATATTGCATTACTAATTTTTATATTGATTACATGTTGTAAGGACAGTGTGGATATACTGGGATTCATAAACTATATTATTAAGATTAACTTCACTGGTTTCTTTTTACTTTTTTAATGTAGCTATTAGAAAGTTTTAAATTATACAGGTGCACACGTCATAGGTCTATTAGTCAGCTGCCAGCTTCATGAAACTTAGGATAGTTGCTACTTCTTGACTATTGTACTCATGGCTGGTATCCAATGCATTTGCACCAAAGTGCCCATACCAGCTCTTTGCTGATGTTGTCAATTTGGGTCAGTGACTTGCCATCAAATATGATTACATATCTCTCCTGTTACTTGACTGGATGACCACTGGCTAGCACAGTGCTGGCATATAACACCTGTTGAATGAATGAATAAATGAATACTCAGATGAAACTTCCTTCAGTGTCTAAAATTACCATGCCCCTCTGACATGACAGAAAAATACAAAAATCTGCCACACTGACCAGATTTCCATTCTCTGCCCCACGATTGGGAAGACTAAGCTAGAGTGTTACGTTAATGTCAAAACACAAATGGTAAAAACGCCTCCTGCCGTATCTCTTGGGTGAGAGATTTAATTTCCGCTTCCAAATGTGGTAGCAGATGAGGGCAGGACACACGAGCACAATCCGAGTGAGTTTACTTGACTTCCTCCCACGAGTGGGGGTAAAGCAAGGCTACGGTGACAGGGTCTGAGCAGCAGCTGTTTACACAGCATGACTGGCAAGTCCCAGGAGAAACTTCGAGCTCTCAAACGTCTCCCCTTCTTTCCTTCCTCAGCGAGCTCTTCCCTGTTGACTCCCTGTTATGGGTAGAATTATCCACCCCTCCCCCAAAATGTATATCTTGAGCTTCCCCCTCGTAGCTCAGAATGTGACCATATTTGGGAAAAGGGTCATGGTGGATAGAATTAGTTAAGATGAGGTCCTAGTAGAGTAGGGTGGGTTCCTAATCCAATATGACTGGCGTCCTTATAAAAAGGGGAAATTCGGACATAGACACACACCACGTGAAGGTGAAGGCAGGGGTCAGGGTGATGCTTCTCCACGCCAAGCAACACCGAGAATTGCCAGCAAACCACCAGGAGCTGGAAGAGAAGCACTGAATAGAGTCCCCCTCGTGGCCCTCAAAGGGAACCAATCCTACTGAAACCTTGATCTCAGACTTGTAACTTCTAGAAGAGCGAAATAATGAATTTCTGTGGTTTCAGCCACCCAGTTCATGGTGCTTTGTTACAGCAGTCCTAGCAAGTTAAGATTCCCAGTTCTTCTTTCTCATCTTGCTTCCTTCATGGTAGTTACTAAATTTGTAGATATTTTTTTCAGGTGTGTCCGTGTGTGTAATGTCTGTGTCCCATTTTTTTCCAGACTCAGTGAGACACCAGTGTCTGTTTTGTCCACCACTATACACTCAGCATCTAGAAATGAAGAGTCACTCTATAAGCCTGTTACTATGAATACATGGATCTGTCCTACCTACCACTGGAACCAGAAATGCAACAGTTACAGGACCATACAAATCTCTCTTCAGGAAAAAAAGTCACAGTGCCTGAGAATATACACTAACAGGTTGTCTCCAGCAGCCCTCCTTAATACAAGGTAAAAGGTGACATTCATCCATGACCTCTTTGGCACAGGCTGGTCCATCAGATTAACTGGATGGTATCAGACAGGGACTGAGAGTCTGAGATTAAGTTCTAGAAATAGAACCCTATGCCCCTGGAGACAGCAGGCCTATAGAAAGAATCCCAGTACGCATGCAATTTTCAAGAGGTAGGGGAGGATGTTCCCCTAGGATCACAGCAACAAGTAAGCAGAGGGCACCAAGCCCTCGGCAGTGGGAGGGGAGCCAACCAAAGGTAGACAAGCAGAAAGGATCACCGTAGCTACCACATACTGAATCTGAACCAAGTACCATGCCAAATGCTTGACTGACATTATTTCATCCAATTCCCACAGCAGACTCACCAGCAAGTATTATTATTCCCACTTGACATGAGAAAACTGACATTTAGGGAGTTTAAATAATCTGCCCAGGGTCATATTGTTAGTGAGTGATAAGACAGGATTTAAAACCAGGGACTTGCTGTTAAGATCCTCTCCCAGCTTCCCAGTCTAGCATACAGCTGCCCTAGATGACTTTCTTTCATACTGTGGTCACTAAAAGCTGAAAAATCCATGTACTTTAGAAAGTATTATTTACCAATATTTGTTTACCTGTCTATCTCCATCTACTAGACAACAAACATCTTGAGATAGTGGAATTATGTGCATACCCAAAGTTAATTAGGTTTACATTCCCACTTCCTAACACAGGACCCAGCATATAGTAGGAGCTCAAAATTGTTTGTATTATGAATAAATTAGATAAACACTTGTTGATCACTTACACATATTTTAAAAACAATCAATCACTCTTAGGACCTTCTTGTCAGTGAAAGAGTACTTACAAAAGTATTGGCCTGGAAAGAAGCATTTCTCTTTTCCACTTTTCAGTTGTGAAGTACTGCAGTATGGATATATTTTTTGTGAATAAGAAAGCATTCGGGGCCACCCGAGAGAAAGTCCCCATGCTTAGTGGCCAAGCTGCCTTTGGCAGCTGGCCTCTACATACCCATCCTCTCTCTCCTTCTAGATTCTTATACCTAACTCTCCATTGTGTTCCCTTTTGCTCACCTATGCCAATTTTTCTTGGAGTTGTTTTTGCTAAATCGGGAACTTTTTATTTTAATAAAATCTCCAAGGAATCAAATAATTGATATTTTCAAATTAGATCACTCTGAAAGGTAGCTAATTTTAGACAGGCAGCTACTGATGGTAGACCTGGGGATAATTTCTCTCTCCTAATAAGGACATCAGAAGTCAACTGGTAGATGGACGAGCAGGATACAAAATTTCCATTCCCCAACCAAGGTCATGTGAAATAGTTTCTTGGCAAATAGCCTTTTGTTTCTTCTCCTTGCCCTTATCCTAAGCAGAGAAGGGAGGACGGCCAAATACCAACTTGAAGAGCCTTTAGAGTTGCCAGTCCCCAGAGAAGGTCTGAGTTCTCATTAGTAAAGAGTCATGAGATCCCATTTTGCAATGAGATAGCTCACACAAGGCTCAAGTCCTGCATAATTATCCACACTAGAGTAGGCTCTAGAATGGGAGGGCTTTAGGGGCAAAACCTTGCATAGTGTAATTTGATATTTATGATGTTCTATCGCCATCTCCTGGAAGGAAAGACCAAGAACACACACACACACACACACACACACAAAGAATGCTAGGATTTCAAGCTTCGGTGAAGATAATTTTCTTCCATTCTCAAGAAAGGTGAAGACTCTGCAGCCACTGAAGATACCTGCTTATCTCACATTATGAACTAACATAATGTTGGGCAACCGGGAAAGCTAAGAGGCAAACGTTGAGAACTCCAGCGTCAGTTATTTGAGAACAAGAGATAACATCAAACCTCTGAGTGATGAGCCCTTCCAGCTGCCAGTCCCTGGAGAAGGTCTGAGTTCTCATTAGGAAAGAGATATGCGATCCCATTTTGCAAGAGTCAGTTGCACTGCAGGAGCACAGAGAGATGGTAAAAGAATGATTTCCACACTTGGCTCTGAAAGTAATCATCTTTATCTTCCCTTTTTAAAAAGTCTCAGAATTTGGCAAAACTGTTTTAAGGATTTTAAAACGTTATGAATAAGACTAAGCTTTTTTCCAGATTAACTCTTTGTCCCAGGCTAGCTTGTGTCGGAGCTATTTACACATATGGCACAAACACAACCAAATGAATCAAAATGTTTGACTCTCTACCCAAGATCCCATCAGTCTTCATATCTGAAGGTTTCGTTTATATAACAACAAAGGCACATAGTGCAACACTTTAAAATATTGTTTTAAAACACAACTTACTTCTGTTCCTTATGTCTTTTCTATCAATATCCTTATGCAATGAGTGAAAAAAAAAAAAAAACATACAACTTTAGAATAAGAAGAATTTTAGTCCAACCACTTCAGATCCTGAATCACAAGCTACACTCACACAATGAGGGGAATTCTGCAGTCAATTCCCATGAACCACCTGTTCTTTCTGAAATTGTTCCCCCATCCTGCCCCACTATCCTGACTTTTGGGGAGTTTTACAGTACAACTCACCAACATCCTGAAGTAGCTGATTTCCAGGGATTGCTGATTTCTTTTCTGAATAGACACCATGTGGATTCACAAAACGTGGACTATGAAACACAGGTTTGGGGTTTTAGAGCTGGAAGGGACCTCTCCTTTATAACTGATAGAAGTGATTTGCTGGGGATATCTGATGGCCTATTTTGAAAGATGGCAGGTGTGAACACAGCATTGAACTATATCAGGCTTTTTTTTTTTTAATTCAACTTCTCTTGAGGGCTTACCCTATAAAAAGCACTGTGAGGAACCTCTAAAAGATTTCATACCTAGTCCCCAAAAAGCTGACTCTGTTGTCTGAATTTGACTTCCCAAGCTACCCATAAACTGAAAGGAAAAGTATGGCAGTCCAGTAGAAGAGTGGATACAAAGAAGCATCATCCTCCCATGTGCTCTGCCTCTTAACAATGTGTCTCATGCAACTTGATACTCAGTAGGGTTACAGGGTTACTTGACGGAGCCAGTCACCACAGGGGAACTCTTCCCAAAGCTGATGGCTGAGAAGAGAATTAACCTTTGTGACTGCCAAACTTCTTCTTACGGCAGGAACTCTGTTCACACATCATCAATAACAACATTTCAGCATCCCAGCCTCCTATTGAATCCACATTTGGGGGTCAGGAGTTCAGTTTTCATAAATATCAAAAAAATTGAAACGCTTCACTGGCACACAACCAAGTTCCTGGACTCTTTTCAATCCATCCTGTCCTCCTCTTTATTCCTCTTCCTCTCTCCTGGTTCCTGTGACACTCAAGCAGTTTGGGATAAACTTCCTGTTCACCGTTCAGCTAGTTTCCAGCTGAGTGTTTGCAGTTTGTGTTTAATGATAAATCCATAGAGTTCAGACATGTGACCAAGTTATACAGGGTTTTGATACTATCAATTCGGCAATCATCTTTCAACTTCCTGCAGCCGTTCATCAACATGAGCTAGCCACGCACTAACCCATCAGTAAGACTATACAAAAGTAAACTGAGAGGCTGGCTACCTTCATAAAATTCATTTCAAACATTTCACAAGTATATCTCCCTTGCCATTGACCCTTTCCTAGATTTCACCAGTCTCACGGGTTGATTTTAAAGATTTTATTTATTTGAGAGAGAGAGAGAGAGCAGAGCGAGAGAGAAAGCGAGCATGAGCGGGGTGGGGGGGCCACAGAGGGCGCAGCAGACTCCCTGCTGAGCAAGGAGCCCAATGCCAGACTCAGTCCCAGACCTGAGGTGAAGGCAGACGCTTAACCGACTGAGCCACCCAGGCACCCTCATGGGTTGATTTTAGACAATTTCTCATCTTCCAATGTCACCACAAACTCAACTGCACAGAACTACTTGGAAGTTTCCCTAAACATGCCAGGCTCCTTCAGGTCTCTGTGCTTATCCTGTACTCTTGATTCTGCTTCAAATAGTTCCTCCTTGACATCTAGATAATGCCTGCTTGTCCTTTAAACTGCAGCTCAGAAGTTGCTTTCCCTTTATCTCTTCCAGGAACTGTGGAGTCCCTCACCTCCATGCTCCTACAAGGCCCTGTTGACGCTTCCATCTTGGTGCCATTGCAAGCTAGTAAAGCTGTTTGCTTCACGCCCCCCACCCCGAAACCCCCCACCAGCTACAGGTAGGGACTGAGTTTGACTCCCTGAGCATTCAGGACTGTGTATAGCACATAGCAAGCTCTGTGCAAATGTTTGCCACATGGATGACCCAGGACAGCCTGCCAGTTCATACCACTTACTTTCTTCCTTCTCCCTCTTACCATCTATTTGATGTTCTAGACAGTCCCATTTCCCCATCAGCCAAAGTTTTGGACTCACAGGAGTAAATCTTTCATTGAAGTAGTTACAAATCCTCAGCTTTTCCAGGCCTCCCTGGAGAACTACTGGGTCTCCCTGAAGTCCAGGAATGAATGGGCCACGCATACCCATGTGACCAGTCCCCCCTCTAATATACAGGCACATGGCACCATGCCAGGCATACCATTGACACTTGGGTATTATATGAATCCGACTTTTTTAGTCATGGACCTATAATGAACATCAGAGCTTTCCCTCTTCTCCCAACTCCACTCACTAAAAATCTAGACTTCATTATTTTTTCTTCTAAAGTCAACTTCGTTCTGTTTCCAGGATAGAAATTAACTAATCAGTCCATATTTAAAATTTCTCACTGATTCTGTAATGGCAGCATTTCTATATCCAGAGAAGAAGGATATTCAGGCAGATCTTTTAACTTCTAAAGAGCATGTAACCATGGGAAACTACCGCTCCCCAAATTAACATGCTTTGGTGTCAATGTCAGAAAATACTTGGCTTATTAGAATAGACTCGATATATAGTTTCCGATATTATTTATGATCTCAATATCCCACATTATGAACTCTCAGCTTACTCCTTTTACCAATTCTGATGATCTGCAGAGACTGGAGATATAGAAAGGTCAGAATGCACATATTTCAAAATGTCAGTTTTTCTGTCTATTCATTATTAACACTTTGTTCAAATATTCCCTTTCAGGAAAGGCTTTTTTTTTTTTTAAGTCTCCAAGTAATCATTTTACTACATTTTTGCTGTGTTATAATAATAGAGTAATATTTTAATATTGCACCATGTATGTTTCCATTTCCTGTTCTCCCCACCACTGCTGCCAGCCCCAAACCAGTAGCAGCCGGAATTCTTTCTACCTGCTGCCCTTGATTGCAAAAGCCTGGCCTTTCAATTATAAAAGCCAGGACATTGAGAAATAATGGCCTCTTGTTTTTGTTTTTTTGGAAAGAGGGGAGTTGATTTTCTGTCTTATTTTGTTTTTAACTTCTAAAACACTAGGCCTTAAATATATCATAAGCCAAATCTCCGTGGACCTAGAGCACAGACTTTACACAATAAACCCTACAGCATGATGACATGAGTTGCTACATTACTCCCGAAATCAAATTAAGAGTTTGACTAGAGAGTAGAAAAGGGAGAATCAGAAGGGCCGTGACAGCATAAATTAAGCCAGGAGGTCCCTGAGAAAAAAACCGAGCCCTCCAGGCCATAGACTGAATCCTGGAAGCAAGGAGACGACAGGACTACACACTGCAACAGAAATCCTAGGAAAATGTGAGGGGATCCCAGAGCAGAAGCTTCTCAGAGGGTTGCCTAGACAGGTACAAGTCTTAGGAAGAAGGCCACATTTAATCTGGCAGCAATAGACAGAGAAGATATGTAGGCTGTTTTGGGTGGGGTAAGTCCCACCAAGTTGCCCCCTCCTCATTCCCAAGCTTCCTGAGAAGAGTACAGAAGTGGCTGAGAACAGGGCCAGCAGCAACCAAGAGCCCAAGGGGATGCAGAGTGAAGGGAGTGGTGGTGATGACCAGATGCCTCAGTGGGATCAGGGTCAACTCAAGGGCAGTAATGGCAGTAAGGACGGAAGCCCAAGGGACAAACAGAGAGCCACATCTCCAGGGAGACTGGACTGACTTTCAATGCCAGGAGGATGTATGAGGCCTATCATAATCCGTCTGGGCTGCTAGAACAAAATGCCACAGACTGGGCAGCTTATAATCAACAGAAATTTATTTCTCACAGTTCTGGAAGCTGGGATATCCAAGACCAAGACCCCTGTGGATTCAGTGGCTGGTGAGAGCGCTCTTCCTGGTGCATGGTTGTCTTCTCACTGTGTCCTCCCATAGCAAGACGGCTGAGACAACTCTCTAGGGCCTCTTTTATAAGGCCACTAATTTCCTTCACAAGGTCTCCACCCTCATGACCTAATCACCTCCCAAAAGCCCCTACCTCCCAATACCGTCATATTGGGGGGTGATTAGGTTTCGACACAAGAATTCTGTGGAGACACAAACACTCAGTCTCTAGCAAGCCCCTGGGAATGTGGGCCACCTGAGCTTCCTCTGAAAGAGATAGAGCCTTAAACCAGGACAGACTAAGAAAGATCGGGCTTTCCAGTACCCAGTAGAAATGGAGGCTTGTGACTTATATTAATTTTAGTTTTAATAAAATAAATTTATAATTTTTCAAGTATAGTCTTTAAACGTACTTATAAGTATGTTTATACCTTTTTTAAGTCCTTTCTCCATAAAAATGAAAATCCGTTAACATAATTTATTCATTTTACCAAAAATTGAATATTCCAAGCACTATGATGGCAGGTGGAGATATAAAGATAAATAAGATGTCTTTAAGAAATTTATGATTTATTTAGTGCCGAAGACCCTATAATTACATGTGATAAGTACTTTTATAAAGTCATGTGTATTTGTTTTCTGAGACTGCTATAACAAATTACCACAAACTTGGGGACTTAAAGCAACAAACATTCATTCTCTCACAGTTTTGGAGGACAGAGTCTAGAACGAAAATTGTGGTAAAAAGAATATTTACTAAATTAAGAAATCCATGAAGCACTAACACATAATTCACAAATCATATATAAATCTGTCCAAAACAAGCTTCTATAATCTGCCAATCAAACTGCAGTGATTTTTACACATTTTATATCACCATACATAATTAAAATAACTAAACTACAAAATTGATGTGATGAAGCTGATGTTGAAGAAAAACACTATTTTAGCATAGCTCTATGTTTTCTCTGCTGCCTTTTATCAACTGGATTTTTGAAATGCCTGAGTCTTTAAAAAAATTACTTTTTAAATCAATGTAAGTAGCCTACAATGGCATGAGGCATTGTTGTAAACAAATTTTCTACATTTTGGGTGCATTTTATGTGAGAGTATTGGAATCTTTAATCAAGGCATTCAACAAATGGAGGACCAAAAAAACTTCAGCTTGCCAAATGTTTTAGGAAATTTGCTAAAACAAAGATAGCAAACAGAGAAGCAGTGAATTTAGTCCCTGCAAAAGCAAGGAAGTGAACAGATGTAAGAATAAGCATTAAAGCAGTATACAGGATTTAATTTTGAAATTCCGTAATTGCACTTCAAAATGTCTTGACTTGGGGAAAACCTTTTGATGGGGCACATACTTTTTTTTTTTTAAAGATTTTATTTATTTATTTGAGAGAGAGAGAATGAGAGACAGCATGAGAGGGAGGAGGGTCAGAGGGAGAAGCAGACTCCCCGCCGAGCAGGGAGCCCGATGCAGGACTCGATCCCGGGACTCCAGGATCATGACCTGAGCCGAAGGCAGTCGCTTAACCAACTGAGCCACCCAGGCGCCCGGGGCACATATTTTTAATTGGAGAAATCACATTCCGTCCCAGAATAGAATGGGATACAGTTGAGAAGCCTGTACTTTTGAAGCAGCTAATTTTGGTGAAACTTGGGTCGCTCAGTCAGTTAAACGTCCAGCTCTAGATTTCGGCTAAGGTCATGATCTCAGGGCTGTGGGATCAAGCCCGGCATCGGGCTTCAAGCTGAACTTGGGTCCTGCTTAAGATACACTCTCTCCCTTGCCCTCTGCCCCTCCCCTGCTCACACTTGCTCTCTTTCTGCCTGTCTCAAAAAAAAAATTGGTGAAACATTTCAAATAATCATGAAGACAACCTCTTATAAAAATGTATGTCAAAGGAAGGTGTTCTGAATTGAAAGGAAAATATCTGGTTTAACGTTTTTAGTCATTTTAATATATAAAAAAATAGAATTGAGAAGATCTTCAATTTAGCGGAATTTGCTCTGAGCTCAGTAAGTACTCCAGCACCCAGAGAATATAATCTCATTAAAAATAGCGTCCTCAGGGGTGTCTGGGTGACTCAGTTAGTTGGGCAACTGCCTTCAGCTCAGGTCATGATCCTGGAGTCGCGGGATCGAGTCCCGCATCGGGCTCCCTGCTCGGCGGGGAGTCTGCTTCTCCCTCTGACCCTCCCCCCTCTCATGCTCTCTCTTTCTCTCATTCTCTCTCTCTCAAATAAATAAATTTAAAAATCTTAAAAAAATAAGGTCTTCACAGAAAAGCTAATTAAAAGTGTCAAAAACATCCAAGTTATATACCATAAATCCAATTCTGAACATTATAGCCAACTTCATGAAAATTTTAGAGCCATATGGGAAAAAATGAAAGAAAAGGGAGAGACACAGTATTATAGACATACAGACAGATCCAACTAAGAAATTAAATAAAATATGGTAATGTTTCAAGAGTAATTATTATGCTTGTGTTATTTTTTTAACATTTAGATAAATCAATGTCTGCTTTAATACTTTTTAGAGAGACTTTGTAAAACCTGATTTTAATGGAATTGTTTTCTATGTCCACCAATAAACATAAAACCAATTTGTTGATCCAAAAGTAAATGTTTCCAAAGTCACATGATTTTAATTCTTTTTAAAATAATTACTATTCTCAAAAATAGTTTGGTTAATAAATTAGATTCTTATCTAAGCTCAGCCCAAGTTGCAACACCTGAGGGTGGAAAGAAGTCTTTCGGCGCCTGCTGAGGGGCTCTGATTATATCCTGAGAGTTCAGAGGACCAGCGAGGATGCAAGAGGAGAGAGTAGGTGAAGCCAGACAGGCAGACGGGGAGGTTCCCGCTCCCACTTCACCTAGAGCAGCTCAGCCTATACCCATTTGACCTATTGGATTTCTGTGTAAACTCCAATTTGAAGAAATGGTTCTCTGGCTAACAATAAGCCTGAGAACACCGCTGTGAGCAATGGAGTGTCAGGGATGAATTTTAAGCAAGGGAGTAACATGATCAGGTTTGCATTTTTAAGCTCACTCTGGCAACAAGAGGGAGGATGGGCACTTATAAAAAGTAAACAGTGGGGTATGTGGGTTTAGCACATGCATAGAGGACTTCACTGCACTAAGGCTTAATGTCATACCCTTGGCTTTTGCAAAAAAAAAAAATGTTTCTAAATCTTCTAATATGAGATCTACACATTAAATTATGATTAGTATTCCATGAAAAGAAAAGTTCTGTTTCTTTAGAGGACCTAAATGGATGTCAATTACAAATCAACAAGAACTATATTACATAATGTGTTTCCTTTTTTTGATCTAGCTGCCTGGATGCTCAGAAGTAAATTAAATGTTTGACTGTAGCAACTCATTTATTCTAGCTACTTGCAATACAGATTTTTCCTCTACTCTGGCTTTGGGATTAGTGAACTTATTTATAAAATATTGGTGATATCAAGTGACATCTGTTTCTCTTTATCACCAATAAAAGCTTAACTAATCATTTCTGTGTTTAAAAGCCATCAAAGCGTTGAAATAGCCAATTTCAAAAAAATAACTGCTATGAGATAAAGAGGATCACTAGAAGTCACCTCTCTGATCCCCAACTCCCTCTTAGGTAAAATACATACAAAAATGATACTTAACAAGGATGTAGGGAGTTCCAATGAGAAAATTAATGCAAAGTCACATTGAACATTTTAATGCGGCAAACAAATGTCAGTTATTGTTATTCTGAGAAAGATACAATGAAGAGTTCTTTGTTACTGTCTTACACCTCCCATGGGCTCCACTGAGAAGTCCCTCTTCACGATGATTCCAGAATGTGATCGCTTCCCAGCACCTCTGCCCTGGCCTGGGACAGCATCAGCTCTTCCCAGCACGGCTGCCACAGCCTGCTAATGGGTCTCCTGCTTCACACTCTTTCCCCCTTCCACACAGCAGGTAGGGTGATGCTTTTTTTTTTTTTTTAAGATTTTATTTATTTATTTGAGAGAGAGAATGAGATAGAGCGAGCATGAGAGGGGGGAGGGTCAGAGGGAGAAGCAGACTCCCCGCTGAGCAGGGAGCCCGATGCGGGACTCGATCCCGGGACTCCAGGATCATGACCTGAGCCGAAGGCAGTTGCTTAACCAACTGAGCCACGCAGGCGCCCCAGGGTGATGCTTTTAAAATACAATGCACCTTCTGAGGTAGGCAGGATATTGACCCCTCAGAAATGTCTGAGTCCTCATCCCCACCCCCTGTGAGTATGCCCCCTTTCATGGCAAAAGGGGCTTTGCAGATGTGATTAAGTTAAGGATCTTGAGGTGGGGGGTAGATTATTCTTGATTTTCCAGATACAATCACAAGCGTGCTTTTAAAGAGGGAGGCAGGAGTGTCAGAGAAGGAGAAGTGACAATGGATGGAGAGGTTGGAACTGTGCCATTGCTGGAAGGAGCAAAGAGCCAAGGAATGTGGGCGGCCTCTAGAAGGTAGAAAAGTCAAGGAACAGATTCTCCCCTGAAGTTCCCAGAAGAAAAGCAGCCCTGCCATCACTGTGACTTTAGCCCCATGTTACAGATTGAATCGGGGCTCCAAACAGAAATATGTTGGAGCCCCAACCCCTCGTACCTCAGAATGTGACTTTATTTGGAGATAGAGCCTTTACAGAGGTCATCAAGTTAGAATCAGGTCATAGGGTAAGTTCTATTCCAATATGACTGGCGTGTTTATAAAAAGGGGAAATTTGGAAACAGACATGCACACAGGGAGAACGCCCTATGAAGATGAAGGCAGACATCAAGGGGATGCTTCTACAAACCAAAGAATGCCGAAGGTTGCTAGCAAAATGCCAGACGTTAGAGGAGAGACATGGAACAGACTCTTCTTCACAGCCCCCAGGAGTAACCAACCCTGCCCAGACCTTGATCTCAGACTTGGAGCCTCCAGAAGTGTGAGATAATACATATCTTCTGTTTCAGACACCCATTTGTGGTACTTTGTTGCAGTAGCCTTAGCAAACTAGTATACTCCAAAGACCCATTTGGAATGTCTGGCCTCCAGAGCTGTAAGATAATTAATTGTACTGCTCTAAGCCCCTAAGTTTGCAGTAATTTGTTATAGCAGCAATAGAAAACTAATCCATTCTCCAAAGCTTCCCCGTCAGAAGTCCTAAAATCTGAAGTCATCACCATAGCTTAAGCATCTTCCAACCTAACCCTCCCTTTCTGATTTAATCTCCTGCTTCTCTTCCCCTCACTCCCTCTGTCCCAGATCCACTGGCCTTCTTGCAGTTCTTTGACCACCCTTGCTCACTCACCCCAGGGCCTTTGCATCTGACTGAAACGCTCCTCCTCCCTTCATGCTCCCTTACTTCCATCAAGTCCCTGATCATATGTCACCTTATCAGGGAGGCCTTCCTTCAACATTCCATAGAAAATAGCACTATCTCCTTTCTCTGCGTTATTTTTCTTAGCATATATCACCATTTGACGTGTTACGCACTTGTTAATTTGTGACCATCATCTTCCTTCGCTTCCATTAGGACATAAGCGCCTTGACAGCAGGGAGCTGTTGGACTCACTGCTATGTCCCCGCTGCCTAGAACAGGGCCGGGCACCTAAGAAGCATTCAATACATCGTTCTTGTTTGAGTGGAATTCAAATTGCTGCTATCTTCTGTCTCTAAAGTTCTTTCCACTTAAACTGTTTTCAGTATTTTTGTCTTTGGGCATATAAACAATGAAACCACAGCTTCTAAGGTCATAAATCCAATATACTCTCTCCATGTGACCCTCACCAAAATAAATTAGAAGATGAGCTTGCGAGGGAGGCAGCAGCACAGCTTTCCTGCAGAACTTCAAAATCTTTCAAACCAGATAGTCAAGATCACAACGGGGCAGACCCATCCTGACCAGAGAGACAGGTCAGATGTAATGACAGCTCTGGACTTAAAATTAATCTCAAAAGGCTGGCTAGGCAATTAAGCCTGGGTTTGGAACTAGACGTTAAAACATTAATGCACTAAAACATTTTTAATGCACTAATAAAAGGGGGTAGGTTTTAGTTGTTTATAAGGAATTCAAAATTAATCATAGTTTTCAAAAGCTCTCGCATTTCCAACTTTAAATTTTACCTAATAGGATGTGACTGTGGGGACAACATAGGCAGCCTCGCGTTGCGAGTTATAATGTGGGATGACAGGCTGGGGAGTGCAGCTCAGAAGGAAATTGCTGCTCAATCCCACGCTCTTGCGATTTTTTTCCATTAACTTAGAAGTCAGATCAGGCTCCACATCTGAATATAGGGGAAGATACAAGCACTTTTGTTTTAACCATAAAATCATTGCTCTTTGTTTATTTGTATCATCGTGCCCATAGGCTTAGGACTTGCAAAGCCAAACATAAGCAAAGGAAAGAATGGATGTGTCCATTTCTAAACAAGCTTAAAAGACATTAAAAAATGTCTTCCGTTACTTATCACTGCTGGACATACATCAATCCGATACGTAGCATAGAATAAATTCATCTCACATCTTAGAAGATCCTTCTAGACTCCTCACATCCCCAAATCCGTAATTGCCATCATAGGAAGAGGCATGCTTCTGTCCTCCCTAGATATTCTCAAGGGAAGAGGAAGAGCTAATCTGATTGGTCAGAATACAACGCATTTATTAATGTGTTTCAAATAGCTGTTTGCCCTGTGTGAGTCTTTGGCTTTTGTTCATTCTCTAGAGCAGGAATTGTCCCTGAGTCAGGGCTGCTCCTGGGTTCCCACAGTCTCGCTCTTTCCCATCACATGCCCACACCTGTTGGTCACTGAAGAGAGTTCCTCTCCTGGGAGGCCAAGCAGAGGTGATAAGATTCCAAACTTCGGATGTAGGCTTGAGGGGAACTCAGAGGTCCCATTTCAGCCTCAGATTTAAGCCAAAAGCTCCCTCCATGTATGCCATTGGGGTACTGTATTGGTCTAGTCTCCCCTCTCCCCAACAGTGAAGTGACCCTTTGTTTCCCATCTGTTATTGGTCCTTAGATCTATCTCCCTCTTGCCAAAACTGTTAGAACTCTGCCTTTTATTCCGCTCTACATACAATCTCCTCCCTACAGTGTAAAGGGAAACATATCAACTCTGACATGATCCCTTGGGCTCCTGAATAAGCATCAGAACACAGTAGCCATTGGCTAAGAACCACGCGGCCATTGGCAGGGCTTCCTCACCAGTTACTCCACTCTCCCTCATTTAAATGACAAAAATTACATTACAGCAAAACCACAGGAACCTGCAGGACTGCTTGTGAGCGGTCAAAAACGTCTATGTGAAACGCAAGAATGCTGTGTCCACTTGTTATTTTCAGTAATGTCGACCTTCTGTGGATTCTTGCAGGCAGTATTGCTTAAATGCCCAGGGTGAGGAGGTAGGCAGCCTGAGATAGAATTCTCAATCTGCCAATACAAGGTATGGGACCTTGAGGATATTCCTTAGGACTTTGTTTCCTTAACTCTAGAAAGGGAATAATAATACTTACTTGATGGGGCTTTTCTGAGGATTAAACAAAAAGCATTTTGTACAATGTTTGCCACATAGCAAGCACTCAGTAAATGTTAGGAGAGATTGCTATTGTTATCTCATTACCAAAAAAATTAGTCTCCGCAAATGCAGAAATGATGAAGACTCATTTAATAATGTTCTTTAAATTATTACCACATTTGGAAAGGCATCTAAAAATAAAGCGATCTTATAGTTTTATTAGCAGAAATAGTATATATACTGAATAAAACAACCAATCATCACAGTGTGCCCCAAGAACCCCAATGTCATGTTTTGAAGTCTCAGAGAGAAAAAAAAAATTGACCTCAATACAAAAGAATACAAAGCCTGGCAAACCTGGGTGTTAGTTTTCTATTGCTGTACAATAAATTACCAAAATTCAGTGGTTTGAAAGAATGCAAAGTATTACATCACATGGGTTAGGTGTCCGGGTTAGCTTGGTACTCTCCCCTGGGTCTCATGTGGCTAAAATGTCAGTCATGGCCACAATCTCATGGGAGGCCCGGGTCCTCTTCCAACTTCACTGGTTGTTGGTAGAATCAGTTCCTTGTGATTATAGGACTGAATCTTCATTTTTCTCACTGACTGTTGGCTGGGAATTACTCTTAGTTACTAGATGCCACCTTCATAGGTGCCAAGTGGTTCCCTCCAAGAACAGTTCGCATGATTGTTTGCTTCTTCAAGGCCAGCGGGAGAGCATCTCTGCTGCTTGGAATTTCCCTGACCTATAGATCCTCACCCTTTAAAGGGCTTGCCTGATTAGATCCAGCCCACCCAGCACAATCTCCCTTTCAATTAACTCAGTCAACTGATTAGAGACCTTAATTACATCTGCAAAAATCCCTTCAGCCCAACCATGGATAACCTTGATATCCATCACTTTTGTAGTTCTTACCCACACTCAAGGGGAAGGGATTACATGGGGCATGTATACCAGGGGACAGGAATCATGGGGGCTAGTTTAGAATTATACCAACCACAATCTGAAATCAAATACTAAAACCATAAAACAGAATTCACAGATTTACTTATTCTCAGATTGAGTAAAACATTACATTATTTTTAAATAAAGATAGAAACTGAGAAATAATAGACTCTGGAATAAACATAGTGGATTGAACACATTCACTTATTAATGACAGTAAAAGAATAAAACAGTATAAAGCTTCCAGGACAAGGAGAATAAGGGAGCATGAACAAAGATGTTGACAAGCATTTGGAATGGATAGAGACATGGTAAATGGCCCTAGTAGAAGAGAAAAAGCTGAACCCAGGTGCTCACAGAGGCAGATACCAACAAACAGAACCCAAGAAAGACCCAGGGATCAGAGGGCCCATATGGCTGGGAGCAGGTTAAAGAATGAAGAAGAAGCTGCCATCTATACGAAGAACAGTTATAACCCTACATCTCCCTACCCCCCACTCCATATAGCAAGACAACCTTCACAACGCCCACAGGAGATTCTGGATTCAAGGAAAGCAGAGAAACTAAGTGAAATTTTATACATTGTTTTAATTAAGATGTCTCACCCCAACCACCTGCCCCAATATTTTCAAAATTCTGAGAGAAAAATATTGCATTCTAAAATTCTTTACTCAGCCAAACTACCAATGATAAGGGTAGTGTATTAGTTTTCTAGGGCTTCCATTACAAAATCCCACAGATTGGGTGGCTTAAACAAGAAAAATTTATTTTCTCACTGTTCTGGAGACTAGAAGTCCATGATCAAGGTGTCTCCAAGTCTGATTTCTTCTGAGGCCTCTCTCCTTGGTGTGCACTTTTCACTGTGTCCTCATATAATTTTTCCTCTTTATGTGTGTGCCTTATCTCTCCCTGTGTGTCCAAATTTGCTCTTCTTATAAGGACGCCAGTCAGATTGGATTAGGACCCATCCTACAAGCCTCATTTTAACTTCCTTACATCTTTGCAGACCCTCTCTTCAATATGGTCACATTCTGACATACTAGGGGTTGGGACTTAGATATATGAATTTTGACTAACACAATTCAGCTCCTAACAGATAAAATAAAGACATTTTTATAGCAAGCCAAGTCTTTTTTTTTTTTTTAAGATTTTATTTATTTATTTGACAGAGAGAGACACAGAGAGAGAAGGAACACAAGCAGGGGGAGTGGGAGAGGGAGAAGCCGGCTTCCTGCAGAGCAGGGAGCCCGATATGGGGCTCAGTCCCAGGACTCTGGGACCATGACCTGAGCCGAAGGCAGATGCTTAACGACTGAGCCACCCAGGCGCCCCACAGGCCAAGTCTTTAAAAGGAGTTGGTGCTCCACCAAAATGAAGCCCAGGAAACAGAAGCTCTAACATGGGAAAGAGGCAGAGGGGTTTTCCTAGAATGAAAATGAGAGAACTCCTAGGACCATGTTTGTGGAAGAGCAGCTGGACTGGATCCAGGAAGACAAGGAGGGAGCCAGCATGGGGCAAATGGATGACCAGACACGTTTGACTGTATTGAATGTACTTCTATGATTCTAACAATGATAGGTACAAAGAGATCTAAGCAAACCAAACCAGGGGCACCTGGGTGGCTCAGTTGTTAAGCGTCTGCCTTCAGCTCAGGTCATGATCTCAGGGTCCTGGGATCGAGCCCCGCATCCAGCTCCCTGCTCAGTGGGGAGCCTGCTTCTCCCTCTCCCACTCCCCCTGCTTGTGTTCCCTCTCTTGCTGTGTCTCTCTCTGTCAAATGAATAAATAAAATCTTTAAATTCAGGAAAACCAAAGTTGTTAAGGAAACAAGTGTAATCACAGAGTACTGCAGGGTTCAGGAGTGAACAATATTCATATATCCTAATCAAGTAAACACAGAATATTAATTCAACCAAAAGTTGTGATGTAACCGTTTGGGGAAAATAATGGGAAGAAAAGTAGGGAAAGCGGGTGGTCTAAATTTGTTAAATCCACATGTTCCTTAATAAGTTGATAAAGAATGGCTAAAATTGGATCATAAGGAGATTTTTAACATGTTTAAGCATGTTAATGAGAAATCTAAAGTAAATAGAAGAAAAAGAGATGAAAGTTACTACCTCTGAAAATTCAGGGGTCAACACAGGTGCATCCAAGGGCTGACATTTTTATATCACCTTTAAGTTCTCTTTGCCTTTTTAAAACTACTTACATGCATCGCTTTGTAAAAAAAAAAAAAAAATATATATATATATAAAATTTTAAAATATCTGAGACAAAAAAAGGAAAACATTATACAAAGAAAATATGAGAACATCGCCACAGGTAAAAACATACAGAGATATCCACCTCCTATGTTGTATTATTTTGAGCATCTCAAAAACCATTATGGTGCAGAAAGTTACTTATCACTAAAGTAACGGACATGTTAGTTACTCTTTCTGTTTGCCTCCTGTGTTTCCCCGGGCACCGTGGATATGAAGATGAAGGAGAAAATGGATGTGTCCTCAAACAGCTAGAGAAATAAACATAAAGAATAGCAGTTCAATGGGATAGGCATAAAACTGTATGTGGTTTTTTTTGTTTTTTTTTGTTTTTTTTTTAAAGATTTTATTTATTTATTCATGAGAGATAGAGAGAGAGAGGCAGAGGCAGAGGGAGAAGCAGGCTCCCCGCAGAGCAGGGAGCCCGATGCGGGACTCGATCCCAGGACCCTGGGATCATGACCTGAGCCGAAGGCAGACGCTTAACCGACTGAGCCACCCAGGCGTCCCAAACTGTATGTGTTTTTTGAAATCCTAAGAAATTCTCCTGACTTTTTTTTTCTGTCAGAAGAAGAAGCTAAACTCTTTGCTATCTCAAACAGAGCCCTCTGACATCTAATCCCACTATCCTCTCTTTCGAAGCCTACTTTTGACAGGTTTGTATAGGATAGTCTACACTTCCTATTTCCATTTTTGTTCTTATTGCATTTAGCTTTCCAATGTGATGAGGAACACAATATGGAAGCCTTAACTAAAAACTATTCAACATATCTTCAAATCTTTGAGTGCTTCTGAGACGTCCAGTTTTTTTTTTAATTGAGAGCTCTACTACCATTTCACAAAGTTGAATATTTATTTTTGAAACTTACTTTCCTTGTGGCTTCAATGACACAACTCTTTCCAAAAGTTTCCAAAGGTTTGCCTTTGAAATCTCTGGCCACTAAGTCTCCCACCAGCTCATGAAATGCTGAGGTTTCCAGAAGTTTCATACCCAAACTCACCTTACATCTCTCTCAGGTGTCTTCATGGCAATCCAACCACTTCAAATAACTCCAAGGTGACTTCCAATGTTCTCTTTCCCAGTTCCTGCATTCTTGACCACATGTCCCACAAACACATCAAATACAACGTGTGTTTACTTGAGAAACCTGTCCCTCCCCCAGCATGCCATCCATCTATTCGTTCTTGCTAGAAACCCAAGAATTAGCCTCTAAAACAATTCTCATCCATGTCCCTATAGGACACTAAGTCCCATAAAGTCCACCTCCTAAATAGTTCTATACATGTCCTCCCATCTCCATTCCTACTAACATAACTCAAGTTTGGGCCCTTATCATTTCTTTAAGACTTCATTTTGAGAGGGCAGTTTTAGGTTCACAGCAAAAGTGAGAGGAAGGTACAGAGATTCCCCTTATTTCCCCTGCCCCTACAAATGCACAACATCCCCCACCAGAGTGGTACATTTACCACAATTGATGAGCCTACACTGACACGTCATAATCACCCTAAATCCACAGATTACATCAGAGTTCACTTTTGGTGGTGTACATTCTATGGGTTTGGACCAATGTATAATGATACATATTCATCATTATGGGATCATAAAGGGTATTTTCACTGCCCTGAAAATCCTCTATGCTCTGCCCATTCATCACCCCTCCCTGCTACAAACCCTGGTGAACACTGATCTTTTTCCTGTCCAAATAATTTTGCCTCTTCCAAAATATCATATAGTTGGAATCATACAATATACAGAATTTTCAGACTGACTTCTTTCACTTAACAATATGCATTTAAGCTTTCTCTATGTCTTTTCATGGCTTGATAGTTCATTTCCTTTTAGCACTGAATAATATTGCACTGTCTGAATGTACCACAGTTATTTTTCCATTCACCTACTGAAGTACATCTTGGTCACCTCAGGTTTTGGTAACTGCGAATAAAGCTTCTATATATAAACATCCATGTGCAGGTTTTTGTATGTAAATATGTTTTTCAACTCCTTTAGGTAAATGCCAAAGAGCATGGCTGCTGGATCATATGGTGCAGTATGCTTAGTTTTGTAAGAAACTACCAAACTGTCTTCCAAAGTGGTTGTACCATGTTGTGTCCCACCAGCAATAAATGAGAGTTCCTGGTGCTCCACATCCTCACTAGCATTTGGTGTCAGTGTGCTAGATTTTGGCCATTCTAATAGATGATAGTGGTATCTCACTATTGTTTCAATTTGCATTTCCCTAATGACATTTGATGTGGGGCATCTTCTCATATGCCTTCTATCTTTTTTGGTGAGATGCGTGTTAAGGTCTTTGGCCAACTTTTGGAATCAAGTTTTTTAATTTTTCAGAGTACCGAATTCTAAGTTGGCGTTTTTTTTTTTCTCAAAGCATAAAATATTTCACTCCACTCTCTTTTGTTGACATGTTTCTTAGCAGAAGTCAGATACAATTTTTATCTTTGTTCCTCTACAGTTAAGGTGGTTTTCTTCCCCCCTCTGGTTTTCTTCAGGATTTTTTCTTTATCCTTGATTTACTTTAGTGTGAAAATGATATACCCAAGTGTAGCTTGTTTTGTTTTTGTCTTGGCCATTTATGCTGCATGGTGTCCTCTGACCTTCCTGGAGCCATGGTTTAGTGTCTGACTTGGGGGAAATTCTCAGTCTTCATTGTTTCAAATATTTCTTCTGTTCATTTCTCGCTTTCTTTTTCAGTGGTATTCCCATTATGCATATGTTACATCATTTGTAGTTGTCCCACAGTCCTTGGATATTCTACTCTCTTCAATCTTTGTTCTTTTTGCTTTTCAGTTGTAAAGGTTTTTATTGCTATATCCTCAAGCAGAGTTTCTTCCCTCAGCAGTGTCCAATCTACTAATCAGCCCATCAAAGGCATTCTTCATTCCCTTTGTGTTTTTGATCTCTAGTATTTTTTTGCTTGTTTCTTGGGATTCCCATCTCTGCTTACATTGCCCATCTGTTCTTGCATGCTGTCTACTTTATCCATGAGAGCTCCTGGCATACTAATCATGGTTGTTTTATTTATTTATTTTTTTAAAGATTTTATTTATTTATTAGAGAGAGAGAGACAGCAAGGGCAGGAACACAAGCAGGGGGAGTGGGAGAGGGAGAAGCAGGCTTCCCGCTGAGCAGGGAGCCCAATGTGAGGCTCAATCCCAGGACCCCGGGATCATGACCTGAGCCGAAGGCAGACGTTTAACGACTGAGCCACCCAGGCGCCCCAATCATGGTTGTTTTAAATTCCCTGTCAGAGAAAGACAAATACTGATTTCACTTACATGTGGAATGTAAACACCAACAAAAGCAAACAAAAAACAAATGAAAAAACAAAAATAGAAACAGACTCACAAATACAGAGAACTTGTGGTTGCCAGAGGAGAGGGGGTAGGGAACGGGTGAAATAGGTGAAGGGCATTAAGAGGTACAAACTTCCTGAACTTCCTGTTACGAAATAAATAAGTAAAGGTAATGAGAAGTTTAACATAGGGGATATAGTCAATAATAATAATATAAAGTAATAATATAAAGTAATAAAATAATATAAAATAATAATTTTATATGGTGACTATACTTACCATAGTGAGCATTGTGTAATGTATGGAATTGTCGAACCACTATGTTGTAATTAATATAATATTGTTATAACCAGAGTTCAATTAAAAAAAATCCCCTGTCTGATAATTCCAACATCCTTGACATGTCTGGTTCTGATGCCTGCTTTGTTTCTTCAAATTGTGTTTTCTGCCTTTCTATATGCTTTATAATTTTTTTCTTGATAGCTGGACATGATGAACTGCAATAAACAGGCTTTTAGTAATGTGGTTTGAGATGGGGTGGGGTGGGGAGAGAAGCATTTTGCAGTCCTATGATTAGGTCTCAGTCTTTTAGTGAGCCTAGGGACTGTGCACTTCACAAGTGTTTCTCGGTTCTGCTCCCCTCAGGTGGGACAGGATGGCTGGATTGGCTGAAGTTGGGTGTGTTCCTTCTCCCACGCGGAAGGCCAGAGCCAGCTGGAATTGGGTATTTCCATTCTCCCTGGTCAGTTAGGCGCTGATAATGACCCCAGCAGGTTAGGATCTGGTTAATTAGTTTCCCCTGAAGGCAGGCCTTATTAAGAAGAACAGAGTGCTCTTGTGTATTTCAAAATGGTTCCTTTTGCCCTCACCCTGCTGGAAGCACTAGACTTTTCTCCGACATTTACTGTGAGAACCTGGCCAAACTCCTGGACGTAGGGAGCGTGGGGGCCCCCCGGTGACTGGGTCCACCTGGAATTCTTACCTCTCAGAGTTGTCTGCACCAAGCTTCCAGCAATTCGCAGTTACAGTTCGAATTTTCCTACTCCAGCACTGCCTTCCAAGATGGTTTCCACTTGTCTCTGTTCAGGTAAGCTGTGACTCCCTGCATTTGCCTGTCTCTCCAATCTTAGGGGCAACTGTTTGTCCTGTGTCCTCTTCTTTCTTACAGATCCTAGAAGAGTTAATTCTTCAGTCTGTTTAGCTCTTTACTTCAGGTTCTTGTCAATTTTCATCTGGTCTATTAAAATTGATCCTGTTTTCCTTTTCTCCCATGTTCTCTTTTTCCTATCCATCTTTCCACATCCTGCAGTTTAGCTTTCTCTTTTATTCCTCTATGCCCCTGCATATGCTATTTTCATTTTCCATTACTTCTATTATCCACCTATCAAAATCTTACTGCGTGAGTTAAGATTCCAGTGGTTACACGTGGAAGCAAAGAGAACTCAAGCGGGCATAAGTATAGGAAGGGAATTGGTTGGCTTATGGGGCTGAATTGGCAGGGTTAGCTGGCTTCAGGAATAACTGGATTGAGGGCTCAAAATTTGTCATTGGGACTCTTTTTCTTCATCACTCTGCCTATCCCTGCTTTTTGACATGTGTTGATTTAATTCTCAGTGATACTGCACTGGCAAGTGGCTGTGATAATTCCAGCCTCCTATTCTTGAGGCTTAAGTCCAGCCAGAATGAGATTTATTTTAAGATTTATTTATTTGAGGGAGAGGTAGAGAGAGCAGCGGGAAGGGGCAGAGAGGAAGGAGAGAGTCCCAGCCGACTCCGTGCTAAGCAAGGAGCTCCACATGGGGTTCCATCTCACGACCCTGAGATCATGACCTGAGCTGAAACCAAGAGTCAGTCGCTTAACTGACTGACCCAGGCGCCCCCACTATTTTATTTTCTTAGGACTCAGCTTAAGCATCCCCACTAGATTGAGGACCCTCTTTGAGGTCAGAGGTTATATCTTTTTCATCCTTGAACCTTAAGGCCTTAAGCATATTAAGCAGTCAATAAGTATGTGTTAATGAAGAACATGCCTATAGGAAAACAGTAGGGGCATCAACTAACTGCCTGGGGGAGTTGAGGAAAGTTTCAAAGAGAATGTATCACTCAGACAAGTCTGGCAGATGAGTTTGGGTGCACCGGGAGTGGGGGAAATAGCAAGAAGGACATTCAAAAAAGAGTAATAGCTTATGAAAATGCATGGACTAGCAGGGGATGTTTAAACCTAAATCATCTAGATTAGAAGAAGTGGGAGATAAAGTGGCAGGACATGGGACAGGACAGGGAGATTGGGGAAAGCTTGTAAAAGACAAGAAAACAGTAAAAACCTTAAGATTTATACTTATCTGTAAGCAATGGGAAATTACCGTGAGATTTTAACTGGGATGAATACAATCAAATAATTTACTTTAGAAAAACAACATTGATTTCTTCTTCCGATCTATCCTCCCCACTGCTGTGAGAGTCAAAAAACCAATTAGAAGACTGTTACCAAATCAGGCCAGAGAATATGAGGGAAATCAAAAGTATTTTTAGGAGATAGAATTGATAACTGATGGTGATCACATCCATTCAGAGACGGATGCAGGAGAGAATGTAGATTATCAGATTGTCTGACCAGGTAGGTGGCAATGCTATGAACAAAGATAACAAATACAGAAAAAAGAAAGGCATTCTCAAATCTGCCTCCTCTCCCTTCTCTTTGCTTTGCTGTCCCGTGCTGTTCTGCTTTGCTTTTCGATCCAAGAAAACCTTTAACTTGTACCATGTGCATCACAGTTAGGCAAGATCTCCCCCCAAGTTGATAACTATCTTGCCAAGGCTCTAAGGACAAACATGGGGTGATGTTTCTCGAAACCTGTAAAGAGGGCTTCTGGTGTAAATTCATCTGCATGGATTATAATTTTTCCCAGGAGAGAATGATGAGAAATAGAGAGTTTGAGAAATCTGACCACAGAATCAAGTCCTTGCAAAGGAGAAGGTAATGCAGGAAAGCAGGAAGGATGAGATCTAATCCTACATTTGCTGCCAGTAACTGCTTTTGCTATTGTTGGAGTGTTGTGTTTCAGGACTCTCTGACAGGTCAGTCTGGGTACTAAATTTTTTTTTTTTTTAATTTTCTTTATGAGGTTTTCTCTAGCTTTATTGTAAGAATACAATATATAATATAACACACAAAATACGTGTTGTTTATGTTATCGGTGAGGCTTCTGGTCAACAGCAGGCTATTAGTAGTTAAGTTTTGGGGGAGTCAAAAGCTATATGTAAATTTGTGACCATGTGGGGTCAGTGCCCTACCCCCTGTGTTGTTCAAGAGTCACCTGTATATGGATAGAGAG
>NC_138373.1:115111512-115186752 GCF_054177405.1 Leptonychotes weddellii | reverse complement strand
GAGAGGCAAGTGGAAGGGAGAGAATCTCAAGTAGACTCCCTGCTGAACACAGAGCCAAATGAAGGGCTTGTTCTCATGACCCTGAGATCACGACCTGAGCAAAAATCAAGAGTCAGATGCTCCATGGACTGAGCCACCCAGGCACCTCTGTTTTGTTTTTTAGATTCAAGATATAACTGAAATCATATGACATTTTTCTTTCTCTGCCCAACTGATTTCACTAATACCCTGTAGGTCCATCCATGTTGTCACAAATGGCAAGATTTCATACTTTTTTGTGGCCGAGTAATAGTCCATTTTATATATAATATATATGCACACACCATCTCTTCTCTCTCCATTCATCTATTGATAGATACTTAAGCAGTTACCAAATTTTGACTGTTGTAAATAATGCTGCAGTAAACAGGAGTGCATCTCTTTTTGAAATAGTGTTTTAATTTTCTTCAAAATATACCCAGAGGTGGAATTACTGGGTCCTATAGTGTTTTTTTTTTTTTATTTTTTGAGGCACCTCCATTCTGTTTTTCACAGTGGTTACACCAATTTGCATTCCCACCAACAGTGCCTAAGGGTTCCCTTTTCTCCACATCCTTGCCAACTCTTATGTCTTGAGTTTTTTATACTAGTTATTCAGATTGGTGTAAGGTGATATCTCATTGTGATTTTGATTTTGATTTGTATTTCCCCGATGATGAGTGATGTTGAGCATCTTTCATGTGTGTGTTGGCCATCTGTATGTCTTCTTTGGAAAAATGTCTATTCAGGTCCTCTGCCCATTTTTGCTTTCAGTTGAACTATTTGGGTGTTTGGTGTTGATTTGTATGCATTCTTTATGTGTTTGGGATAGTAACACCTTTTTGAATATACTATTTGCAAATATCTTCTCTGATTCAGCAGGTTGCCTTTTCCTTTTAGGAATGGTTGCCTTCACCAAGCAAAAGCTTTTCTGTTTGATGTAGTTTGTTTATTTTGGCTTTTGTTTCCTTTGCCTGGGCAGATGTATCCATAAAAATATTGCTAGGGCTGATGTCCAAGAGATTACTGCCTCTGTTTTTGTTTAGAGGTTTTAAGGTTTCAGATGTTACATGTAGGTCCTTAATCCATTTTGAATTTGATTTTATATATGGTGTAAGAAAGCCACCCAGTTCCATCCTTTTGCATGTAGCTGTCCAGTTTAGCCATCACCATGTGTTGAAGATACTGTCTTTTCCCCATTGTGTATTCTTGCCTGCTGTGTCAGAGATTAATTGACCATATAAGCGTGGGTTTATCTGGGCTCTCTGTTCTGTTCCACTGAACTATGATCTATTTTTGTGCTAATGCCATACTGTTTTGATCACTGTAGATTTGTCAGATAGCTTGAGTTCCAGGATTGTGATTCCTCAAGCTTTGTCCTCATTTGAGAAGATGGCTTTGGCTGTTTAGAGTCTGTTTTAGCTCCATACACATTTCAGGGTTCTTTTGTCTTCTTTCTCTGAAAAATGCCATTGGAATTTGGAAAGGGATTGCATTGAATCTGGTTATTACTTTGGGTAGTATGGACTTTTTAACATTATTAATTCCTCTAATCCATGAGCATGGCATATCTTTTATTTGTGTTATCTTCAGTTTCTTTCAGCAATGTCCTATTTTTCAGAGTACAAATTTTTCACTTCCTTAGTTAAATTTATTCCTAGGTATTTTATTATGTTTGGTGTAATTTTCATTGGGATTGTTGTCTTAATTTCCCTTTATGATAGTTTGTCATTAGTGTATGAATACACAACAGATTTCTGTATATTGATTTTTGTGTCCTGTGACTTCACTGGATTTATTTATTCTAATAGGTTTTTGGTGGGGTCTTTAGGATTTTCTATATGTATTATAATGTCAAGTGCAAATAAGACAGTTTTACTTCTTCCTTATCCATTTGGATGCCTTTTATTTCTTTTTGTTGTCTGATTGCTGTGGCTAGGACTTCCAGTACTATGTTGAATAAAAGCGGCGACAGTAGCCATTCCTGTCTTGTTCCTGATTTTTTTTTTTTAAGATTTTATTTATTTATTTGACAGAGAGAGACACAGTGAGAGAGGGAACACAAGCGGGGAGTGGGAGAGGGAGAAGCAGGCTTCCCGCAGAGCAGGGAGCCCGATGTGAGGAGCCCGATGCAGGGAGCCTGATGCCAGGACCCTGGGATCATGACGTGAGCCGAAGGCAGATGCTTAACGACTGAGCTACCCAGGCACCCCTCTTGTTCCTGATCTTAAAGGAAAAACTTTTAGCTTTTCACCATTGACTATGATATTTGTTGTGGGTTTGTTTCTATGGCCTTTGTTATGTAGAAGTATGTTTCCTCTATACCCACTTTTCTGAGAATTTTTATCATGAATGGATATTAAATTTTGTCAGATACTTTTTCTGTATCTATTGAGATGATCACAATAATTTTTATCCTTCATTTTGTTAATGTGTACTACCTTGATTGATTTGTGGATAATAAAACACACTTGCATCCCTGGAATAATGATTGAGGTGAATTATTTTTTAATGTATTTTTAAATTCAGTTTGCTAATATTTTGTCAACAATTTTTGCATCTATGTCCATCTATTCATCAGGGATATTGGTCTGTAATTTTGTTTTTTACTTTCTTTTTTTTTTTTTTTGTAGTGTCTTTATCTGGTTTTAGAGTCAGACTAATGCTGACCTCGTAGAATAAATTTGAAAGTATAACTGTCTTCTCTATTTTTTTGGAATAGTTTGAGAAGGATAGATATTAACTATTCTTTAAATGTTTGGTAAAATTTATCTGTGAAGCCATCTGGTTCTAGATTTTGTTTGTTGGGATTTTTTTGATTACTGATTCAATTTCATTACTAGTAATTGGTCAATTCAGATTTTCTCTTTCTTCTTAATTCAATCCTGGAAGATTGTCTGTATTTATTACTTTATAGAGTCTGTATTTATAGAGTTTATTTCTGCAAGGTGGTTTAATTTGTTGGTATATAATTTTTCAGTCATCCCTTGTAATCCTTTGTATTTCTAGAGTGTTGTAATTTCTCTTTCATTTCTGCTTTTGAGTTCTTTTTCTTGATGAGTCTAATGGTTTATTTTATTAATTATTATTTGAAATTATTAATTTCAAAAAACCAGCACTTAGTTTTATTGATCTTTTTTACAGTTTGGGTTTTTATTTATTTATTTTTATTTTTTTGGTTTCTATTTCATTTACTTCCTTTCTGATCTTTATTATCTCCTTCATTCTACTAACTTTGGCCTTTGTTTTTTACTAGTTTAAGTGTAAGGTAATATTGTTCATTTCAGATTTTTCTTGTTTCTCAAGGTAGGCCTCTATACTTCCCTCTTTGGCTTTCATTGCATCCCAAAATTTGGAACCATTGTGTTTCCATTTTCATTTGTTTCTGGATATTATTTATTCTCTGATTTCTCCATTGATCCATCGGTTGTTTAGTAGTATGTTGTCTAGCCTCCATATGTTTGTGATTTTTTTCCAATTTTTTTTCTTGTAATTGATTTCTAAAGTCATAGCATTATGGTCAGAAAAGATGCTTGATATGATTTCAATCTTCTTAAATTTATTGAGACTTAATTTGTGGCCTAACATGTGATCTATCCTGAAAAATGTTCCATATGCACTTGAAAAGAAAGTATATACTGCTCTTTTTGGATAGAATGTTCTGTATATATCTGTGAAGTCCATCTGGTCTAATGTCTTACAAAGCCACTGTCTCCTTATTAATTTTCTGTCTGCATGATCTATCCATTGATGTAAGGGCGTATTAAGTCCCTGCTAGTATTCTTATTACTGTCAATCTCTTCCTATAGGTCTGTTATTATTTGCTTTATATATTTCAGTGCCCCAAGCGCATAGATATTTATAATTGTTATGTACCCGTTGGATTGAACCTGTTATCATTATAGAATGGCCTTCTTTGTCTCTCATTACAGTCTTTGTCTTAAGGCCTATTTTGTCTGATATAAGTTATACCCCAGCTTTTTTTTTTTTTTTTTTTGCTTCCTTTTGCAACATTTATTTTTTCCATCCCTTCACTTTTAGTGTGTATGTGTCCTTAGGTGTGAAGTGAGTCTCTTGGAGGAAGCATGTAGATGAATCTTGTTTTTCTATCCATTCAGTTACCCTATGTCTTTTGATGGGAGCATTTAGTCCATTTATGTTTGAAGTAATTATTGATAGGTATGAGCTTATTGTTGTTTTGTTGATTTCTGGCTGCTTTTATAGTTGTTCTCTGTTCTTTTCTCCTCTTGCTTTCCTCCCTTGGGACCTGATGACTTTTTTTAGTGTTATGCTTTGATTTATTTCTCTTAATTTTTTGTGTATCCATTACAAGTTTTTGGTTTGTGGTTATCATGAAGGGTACATGTTGGGGGAGTAGGCAGGAGCTGTGGCTGCATAGTCCATGGGAAAATCAGCTGGATAACCAATTCCTTTGGCATTTGCATAGGGAACTCCAGAAGAACCAGGGCTATAAACAGGATTCATGATTTCAAGAACAGGCCATGTTGGAGGTGGTCTGGGGCTCAGTGACCAGCATATGCCAGCCCAGAGTGGGCTCAGGAAGGGGAAAATGCCTTGGAGGCTTACTCCAATGGGCAGCTGAGCTGCGAGACCCCCTGTCTCTGCCACCACCTCCCCCTACTGTGCTTCCAGTCACTCCATTCTGCCCAGCCCACCTCTCCTGGCCTACAACGTTCCTGCTGAAAAATCATTTGATGACCTTACAGTGTTTTCTCTCTTTTTTTTTTTTTTTTAAAGATTTTATTTATTTATTTGACAGAGAGAGAGAGAGCACAAGCAGGGGTGTGGCAGGCAGAGGCAGAGGGAGAAGCAGGCTCCCCGCAGAGCAGGGGGAGCCTGATGTGGGATTCGATCCCAGGACCCTGGGATCATGACCTGAGCTGAAGGCAGTCGCTTAACCAACTGAGCCACCCAGGCGCCCCAGTGTTTTCTCTTGAATGTAACAGTTTGCTTTTCTTTTGCTTGCTGCTCTTAATGATTCTCTTTACTTTTTGCCATTTTAATTATTATGAGTATTGGTGTGGACATCCTTGGGTTCATCTTGTTTGGGGCTGCATTTTGGCAGAAATTTTAGGGTCCTCTGTGTGTAGAGTGTATTATCTCCTGTGAATAGTGACGGTTTTCTTCTCCCTACTACTGTTCCTTCTTTTACTCACCTAAACGCTATGGCTAGGACTTCCATCATTACGTTGAATAAAAGTGGCAAGAATGTGGGCATCATGGTCCTGTTCCTTCTCTTACAGGAAAAACATTCCACTTTGTACTTTTGAGTATGATGTAATCACTGGCATTGTGAGGTGTGGCCTTTATTGGAGTACATTCCCTCTCCCAATTGGTTGAGAGATTTGGCTATAACCAGATGTGGAGGTTTGCTTTCAAATGTTTTTTTCTGAATCTGTTGAGAGGAACATATGATTTTTATGCTTTGTTTTATTAATGTGGTGTATCACATTTGCTGATTTATGGATGTTCAACCATCCCTGCATCACAGAAGAAATCCCCATGGATCATGGTGTACAACTATTGTATGTATTGTTGAATTCGCTTTGCCAATATTTTGTTGATGATTGTTACAGCTCTGTTTGCTGGGGACCTTGGCCTCTATTTTTCTCTCTAGGGGTGCCCCGGTTTCGCTATCAGTGTGATGCTGGCCTTGTAAAGTAAGTTTAAAAGTGTCCTCACATCTTCTCTGTTTGGCGACAAGTGTGAGAAGTTGTTTTCTTCAGTAGAATTGGCCAGTGAAGCTGTCTGGTCCTGGATTTTTGTTGGGGGTCTTCTGATTACTGACTCAAGCTGGTACTGGTACTCTGTCTATTCTCATTTTCTATTTCTTGAGGATTTGGTCTTGGGAGGTTATAAATTTCCAGGAACTCATCCATTTCCATGGTGTTCCCTATTTTCTGAATTATAGGAGTCTCTTGTGATCCCTTGTGTTTCTGTGATACAGTTGGAATGTCTTCCCTTTCATTTCTGAGTTTCAGGCCCCTCTCTTTTTTTTTCTTGGTGGGTCTAGCTAAAGGATGTGTCAATTTTGTTTCTGTTTTCAAAGAACCAGCTTTTAGTTTTATTGATCTTTCCTATTGCCTTGTTAGACTCCGTTTCATTTATTTCCATGGGGATTTTTGTTATTTCCTTCCTTTGCCTGACTTTGGGATTCATTTTTGTTCTCTTTCTGGTTCCTTGAGGTGTTGTAAACTTTGGATGTTTATTTGAGATCTTCCTGGTTTCCTATGGTAGGCACATATTGCTATGAACTTCCCTCCTAGAACTGCCTCATCTACACCCCATCAGTTTCAGTATGATGCCAATCCATTCTCACTTGTCTCAGGGTTTGTATTGCTTTGTTTAGTTTTTCCTCTTGATTTCTTCCTTGATCCATTGGTTACTCAGGATCATGCAGTTTAATCTCTACGTAGTTGTGAATTTCCCAGTTTCCTTCTTGCACTTCATTTTGAGTGTCCTGGGATCGTGGTTGGAAAACATGCTTGACATGATTTCAGTCTTCTTAAGTGTATTGAGGATTGTGGTGTGAGCCAACATAGGTCTATATTGGAGGATATTCATTGTGCTTATGAGCAAAAGTGTACTCAGCTGCTTTGAGATGGGGTGGTCTGCACATATCCACAGAGTCCATCTGACTTATGTGTCATTTAAGGCCGATGTGTTTCCCTATTGATTTTCTGATGGATGACCTATCCCTTGATGTAGGTGGGGTACTAGTGTCCCCTGTGGCTGTTCTATCACTCTGTTTCTCCCTTTGGCCCTTTTAATATTGACTTAACATATGTAGGTGCCCCTTTATTGGGTGCACGAATATTTATAAACATCATCATGTCTTCTTGTGGGATTGACCCCTTTATTTTTATATAATGCGCTTTGTTGTTTCTTGTTACAGCCTTCCCTTTCAGGTCTATTTTGTCTGATAGAAGTATAGCTCCTTCAGGTTTCTTTTGGTTTCCATTTGCATGGAATATATTTCTGCATACATTCACATTCAGTCTGTGTGTGTCCTTATATCTGATGTGAGTCTCTTTTAGGCCACAGACAGATGGGTCTAATTTTGCCAATCATTCAGCCACTCTGTCTTGTCATTGGAGCATTTGGTCCATTTACATTTCAAGGAATTATCAAGAGGTATGTGCTTATTGTCATTTTGTTATTGACTATTTTCTGGCTGTTTCTGTAATGCCTCTCTGTTCCTTTCTTTCTCCCTTGCTCTGTTCCTTTGTGGTTTGATGACTTTCTTTAGTGTTGTGCTGATACAGTGGATCCTTAACACAAGTTTGAACTGTGTGGGTTTACTTATACTTGGATTTTTGTGTTTTTTTTTGTGAATACAGTACTCTGTATTTTCTCCTCCTGATGATTTCCTTTTTTTAAATTAAAGTACAGTTAATGTACAGTGTTATATTTTTTGCAGATGTGCAATGTGATAATCGAACAGTCCTACACATTTTACTGTGCTCCTCAAGATAAGTGTACTCTTAATCCTTTTCATCTCTTTCACCCATCCTCTCTCCCTCACCCCCACCCCCCATCCCTGCCACCTCCATCTGGCAACTATCAGTCCATTCTCTGTATTTAAGAGTCTGTGTTTTTGTGTTTTGTGTGTTTGTCTCTTTTTTCTTTGTATGTTCCTCTATTTTGTCTTAAATGCCACATTTGAGTGAAATATGGTATTTGTCTTTCTCTGGTTAACTATTTCATTTGGCCTTATACCCTCTAGGTCCATCCATGTCGTTGCAAATGGCAAGATTTCATTCCTTTTTGTGGCTGCACACTATTCTATTGTCCATAGATACCACATCTTCTCTATCCATTCATCTGTGATTGGACATTTGGGTTGCTGCCATATCTGGGCTGTTGTAAATAATCCTGCAAGAAACATATGGGTACCTATATCTCTTGGTGTTAGTATTTTCATTTCATCTCCTTTGGGTCAATACCCAGCAGTTGAGTTACTGGAGCCTACAATAATTACATTTTTAAGTTTCTGAGAAACCTCCACAGCATTTCCTGCAGTGGCTCCCCCACTTGGCATTGCCACCAACAGTGCATGAAACTTCATCTCCACATCCCAACACTTGTTATTTCCTGTGCTTTTTAAGTTTAGCCATTCTGACAGGTATGAAGTTGACATGTCTTGTGGTTTTAATTGGCATTTCCCGGGCGCCTGGGTGGCTCAGTTGGTTAAGTGACTGCCTTCGGCTCAGGTCATGATCCTGGAGTTCCAGGATCGAGTCCCACATCAGGCTCCCTGCTCAGCAGGGAGTCTGCTTCTCCCTCTGACTATCCTCCCTCTCATGCTCTCTCTCATTCTCTCTCTCGCAAATAAATAAAATCTTAAAAAAAATTAAAAAAAAAAATAATTGGCATTTCCCTGATGATTAGTGATGTTGAGCATCTTTTCATGTGTCTGTTGGCCATCTGGATGTCTTCTTTGGAAAAATGCCTATTCAGGTCCCCTGCCCATTTTTGTTTTCATTTGAGCTATTCGGGTGTTTGGTGTTGAGTTGTATGCTTTCTTTATCTATTTTGAATTTTAACCTCCTTGGCCTTCAGAATCAGGTGACAAATAGCATATTCTGGTCTTAGCCATAAAAACTGATGCCCTCATCAGGTTTGTGCAAATCTCTCCCTCAGGATATACTGACTGTGTTGATAGTGGCAGAAGCAGATCATGAAGATGACACTTCCTAAGATAAAAAGATAAAAAATAAACTGGCTCTTACTAGTTCCTTTGTTCTCAGAGTATCTCAACACGTCTCTGCCCCTACCAATTATGCTTTAAGATTAGCCAATAAATCTTTTTCACATAATAATGTCTGAGGACCCTTCAAATGGCTGCTTTTGTGCTGAGCTTTGGGATGAGTAATTCATGTGTTAGCCCTTTCAAAGGCATTTCTCTGCTGTCTCCTTTGGGTCTCATCAACATACGTGCTGTTGGTTTTTAAAGCCAGATATTTTGAGGGGTCATCCTCATGTGTAGGTGATGAAAGTTTGGATGCCTGATGTAGGGTACAAATTCTTCACTCCTCAGGGAGATGTTCCTCATTTGTGCTTTTCCTCCCAGTTGCGGGATGCTGCACCAGGGTTGGGGTTATGGTGAGACCACGTCTCAGCCTCTAATACCCACCTTGATGTGGTCCCCTCTTCTTGTTTGCCAATGTGAATGAGGTGCTCAGCTAGCTTTCCAGTCTTTTTCAGAGCAAATTTTTTCATATGTAGGTGTAGATTCAATGTGTATATGGGAGGAGGTGGGTGTAAGACCTTCCTTCATTGCCGTCTTGGACCACCCTCTCTCTTTTTTAAGTAATAGCATTCATTACCTTTTCTTGCTTTGTTTCATTTTTTTTTTTTTTAAAAACCTCCAAGACAATGCTATATTATAATGTTGTTAATTTAGTACCTGGCTCTAGCTCAAATTTGTTTTAATGTTTCACCATTTAGGATACTATTTGTTATCATTTCTGATAACTACTCCATAGCTCCATAGTTTTACCATTTTAGTTTTCTAGTATCATGATTTATGCTTATATAGTTTAAATATTGAATCATCCTAGCAGTCTCAAAATTTGCTGTAAAATGTTCTCAAAGTGCATCCCTCCCACCCCCTTTGGAAAAGCTCAACTAGTTGGCAATGGGAGTAATTTAAGGAAAATCCATAAGTGAACTATATTAAGCTCCTATAGCCGTTCATTTATGAACAAATGTAATTTTCAAAATATATTTGAGTGCTAAATATGTACTATAGTCTATGGTGTGGGTGGGTGTGTATGTGTGTGTGTTAACCTTCTTAACAATCTTTTGAGGCTGGTCTATATAACTCTATTTTACTGATGAAGAAACAGACCTAAGGACATTAATAATTTGGCCAAAGTCCCACAACTAAGTAGTGGTAGAATCAGATTTGAACTCAGGTTTACAGCCTGAGCTTTTAACAACTGTTATAATGTTTCTCATTAATGCATTAGAAAAGAACAAGAAATAATAGAAGCTGCAAGATGGCAGACAAATGTCATATAGTATTTAATCAGTTTCAGAATTCTACTGAAATGACAGCAAACATTTGTAAAATATAAATCCAAACAATATAGAGAGCAAAAGAGAACGTCCAAGTATTTCAGCAACTCTGGCAAATTTCTAGAAGACAGAAAGCAGGGGGCATCAGAATAAAGGAAGTCACAAACCAGACAAAACAGGAATCCTTTTAGGCCAGCCAAGCCCCAGAGAGGACTCCAAGCTGTGAGACATTAGGTGGAGTGGGCCGGAGAAACTGGCAGTATTCAGTTTTACATAAAGGCCTATCTGCGAACAGTTGTTTCAGTCGGCTCTTCCCTTTACCCTCCCCTACTCAGCAATCATAGGCATTGGCACAAGGAATAGCAGTACTCTGTGTCAACAGGTGCTTTTTAAAGAAACTGGACTATATTACATGTATAAAAATGGGACAGGCTCCAAACATGGGAGTTGGCCCCTAGATTATGCCCTCCTTGTCACTTGGCAGGAAGGAAAACATCCTGGAGTCCTTGACTCAACCTACAAGATAGCATCCAGCCATATAAAGGGAAGAAAAAAACCAAGATATTCCAGTCAAAGGCATATTTTAAACCTGAGCAAAGGTATGAAGGTAAGGAACAACATGGTGGCTCAGGAAAATATTTCTTGCTGGAGATAAAGTTCAGTCCTAGATGTGACAGATACTAACGCTAGAGGGGCAGACAGTGGCCAGATCTGGAGATTGTACTTGCCCTGGAGGCAAAAGGGAACAACTGAAGGATGTACCGCAAGGAAGCGAAATGGTCAAGACCATTGTTTTGGCAACTGTGTAGAAAAAGGGAGTTGGGAATGAAGGCTTTCTGGGTATCTTAATATAGTCATTCCCAAAGTGTGGCCTGGGAACTTATGAGAAATACAAATTATTGGGCCCACACCCACCTACTGGACCTGAACCTCTGGAGGCAAGGCCCAGCAATCAGTTTTAATAAGCCCTCCCGGTGACTGTGATTCATCCTCATTTGAAACCACTCTTCTAAGGAACACCTCTTGAGGTAAGAGGTGTTCCTTACTTCATCTTGTCCATGAAACTTTTCCACCCCACCCATGTAGAATGGATCATACCCATCGTTATCATCCCCTCTGTCTCCTACACCTACTTCTGCAGTAGAATTTTATGGTGATGCTTTAGGTCAGTTTTGTTGTGGTAACCAGCACACTTCTTTATATCAGGTACTATCTCTCGCCTGCCTTTGCAGGTCAGCAGGACCTAGCAAAGCACTTAATAAATTAGTTTGCTGAATGAATGAACAGAAAATACTTATTAGGAGGTATTTGCAGTAGTCCAATCAATAGACAAGGAGGAAATGAGGTCTTGAGTCAAAAGTAGTTGGGATGGACCTGAGAAATATTTAGGAAATAAAATGGGCAGGATGCTAATAAGAGCTAACAATTATATAGCACTTACTGTGTAGCAGGCAGTTTTAAGTGCTTTACAAGTATTTCTATTTAATCCTCACAATAATCTTATGAGCTAGCTACTATTTTTATCACCATGTTATAAATGAGGAAACTGAGGCTAAGTAATTTACCCAAGTCAAACTAATATTCAGCTGACATTCAAACCCAGGCGATGTTTGGCAGCAGAATCCTCATTCTTTGCATTATTCTGCCTCCAAACTTGTGCTGAGATTTTGAGTGATTGGGTTGGGTAAATGGAGTGCTTTCAGCAAAGACATAAAGACAGGAAAAACCAGGGGAAAATGCTAAGTTCAGCTTTAGATATGCTGTGTTTGAGATACCTTTACAAGGTGTCTAGCAATGGTTTGATGTAATAGTTTGAAATATAGGGGCATGGACTGGGCTAGGTATACGGATTTTTTAAGATTTTATTTATTTGAGAGCGTGAGCGAGAGAGAGAGCGCACGCGCCCGCTAGCGCGCACAGGTGAGGGGGTAGGAGCAGAGGGAGGAGAAGCAGACTCCCTGCTGAGCAGGGAGCTCAAGGGAGGCTCCATCCCAAGACTCTGGGATTTTGACGTGAGCTGGAGGCAGATGCTTAACCAACCGACTGAGCCACCCAAGTGCCCCTAAGGTATGCGGATTTTAAAATCAACATGCAAACAATGAAAAATGGATGGGATGACCTAGGAGGTATTTGTTACAAGTATCCCTACTTTTCAAAAGTTCATGTTACCCCACTGCGCTTTTAGGAAAGACCTACATTAGTACCTGTTTTCACTAACCAAAAGAAACCCTAAGAGGATTTTTGCATTTGCGGAAAAGCAAAAATAGCCTCTGTGGTCGTTTGGCAGCAAGCCGTTATAGGGGCAGTGAGCACTGCCAGTGGTGAGCCGCGCTGACTCCATTCCTGTAACCACACTCAGCATCTGTGTCAGGCTGCCACAGCTTCGAACAGTCTGTGGGCATCTGTGCTTTCTCTCCATTTGTTTTGTGTAACTGTTAGCAAGATGCGTCCTAAGGTGTTAGAAAAGCCTAAGAGGTTATTTTTGGGTCTGGGGATGCTCACAAATGTTTCCATACAAATTCACGAGAGTTGCATCTTCATTTTACCCCGTTCTGACTTATGAAAGGTTTCATAGGAAGCTCTACTTTCAGATAGCAGGGGAAACCTGTGTATATGAGACCTGTGGGCTGAAAGCCCTGGTGAATGATACTTGAGGGAATCTACGATGCAATGGCCTCAAGAGGTATAAGGAGATTCCAGGAGACAGTAGAGTCCCAGAAGCCAAGGTAACAGGTAGCCTCATGAAGGGAGTGATGAACAGTACTAGTATCAATTAATTCAAGTAAGAAAAAGACTGAAGGCCATTTTGGCAACTAAGACGTCACTAAAATTGGCTTGCTATGATCACCAACAGAGGGATGAAAGCCAGGTTAGAATATGGTAAGTGAAAAGACAGCAAGAAATGGGGAAAGCAAATCTCTGTCCCTGTAGATACAGGACATCTTGTGGAAGATGCAATAAAAATAAGTTTTTTAGATGAGACCTCAGTGTACTTTTGAGTGGAGCAGATGGAACCACTGGAAGTGGTATTGAGAATAAAGGGAAGAAATGAAGAACCAACTTAACGAACCAAAAACCTGGGAGAGGTTTGTCCTGAGCTATAGGGTGGCAACTCAATCTCTGAGATGAGGACATGAGTGAAGACAGGAATGGATGTGAGAATTTTAGGTGGAGGGACAACCTTAATTTTACTGATAAAATGAGATTAATGGCAGTCCACTGGGTATGGAAAAGAAAGCTAAGTGTAAAACTTAAAGGAAGATTTAGGGAATGGAAGAGTAAGCATCCTTCAATGCAGTAAGAGGACAAGTAATTTTATAAATAAGCCCTTTCTAAAACCAACCAGGAGGTCAATGCTAGGTGGAAAACTGAAGGCTAGGATGGACTGAGAAAATGTGGTGGGAAATACAGACTGCAGGACTCTATGAAGTCAAAGATCAGGTTAGGGCCAGTGAGCACAGAATTTGGACAGGAAGTTGTAGTTAGAGTAGGTTGTTACCAAAGGTTAAGTTCAAGTAGCTCTGAATTGAAACAGCTAAGTTGTAGCCCTCAGAGTGGTTGGTTGAAATAAACTTGATAAAAGCAAGAATCATAGGGTTGGAATATTGAGTAAGAGTAGCTACGAATATATGTTAGAAGACACCAACATAGCTGGCACTTTTAGGGTGTAGTTTTGTTTGCAAAAATACACTTGAAATGGCGGAGTGGGGGTAGGGACTTGAGGTAGGTGATCTATTTCTCATTGGCCTGGGTGCCAGTGTTAAAAGTGGGTAACAAAATCTGTTACTCTGGAAAGGGTGAGGGTAGTTATGGAGGATAAAGAAAAGATGAGAGCAGTCAGGCACTGGCACTGAGCAAAGGAAAAGCTTGAGAGAAATTCAGTGGCAGGGTGATTGAAAACAACTTGTAATAGAGGTAGGGACATCTAATTTTGAGTTGTTTGTGGTGGGGCATGCAAGATGACATACCTCCTCTACCTCCCTTGCCTCTTAAAAAAAAAAATCACAGCTCAGCTGAGCTTACTATTTTCACAAATGCCTTGTGAGTGAATGTTCAGCTATTATTTATGGCCGTGACTTCTTGCCCACCAAAATGTGATCCTTAGTGATGTGTCATTGTCGGGCACAGGCAAGAGGAGAGACTGATTCGTTCACTTTCCCTTTGCCACGGCAATGGACAGCATTCCAAATGGTATCTTGGTCCTGCTGGGTCCCAGTGAGATGGGAAGCCACCTACAATAGACATGTTAACTAATTAACAAGTTGTCCTAAACCCACTTTGGAGAATGTTCATATTGCGGTTTTAGTTGTATATACTTCCGATATCCAATCAATGGCTCTCCTGTCAATTTTATTTCAAACATCTTGACTTCCTCTCCAAACTATAGTTGTTTGGCATAACCTTCCTTCCTACCTGCATTATCCCAATAATGTCCCAATTCATCAACAAATGTCTTACCTTCCTTTTAATCCATTCTCTAAACTGTAGCTAATTTTTCAAAAATACAAATCCGATTACATGACTGCCAAGCTTTTCAATCTATGGATTTAATTTCAGGGATGATGACAAGCCGAACTATTTACAAGGCCCCATGTAATCTGCTCTCCCTAGCCTCTCATTACTCTCTCGCGAACTACAGCCACTCATTTCTAAATACACCATGACCTCTTGTCTGTATGCTTTCGCCAGTTCTGTTCCCACTGGAGTACACAGCTTTCTTGGCTTAGGCTTGTTCTGAACCCCAGACGAAGAACCTCTCTGGTGCAAATCATACAGAACCCTGTATTTCCCCTATTACAACATTATTTCATAGTACTTATGCAGTGTGTCTTCCCCAATATCAATCACATAGTACTGAAGAGTAGGAGGTACTAAGGGAAGGAGGGAAAAAAAAAGGTAATTAGCTTTGCCTTGGATCCATTTACAGAAATGGAAGCATGGTAATAGATAAATCTTGCCTGCAGAACATGTGAGCAGGGGCTACAGATCAGCAGCGGGGCCTCTTATCTGGGCAGCGGCACATGGCCATCTGGTTAAAGCCTGACTGTACTTTAGAGGGCAATCGATGCTGAAACAAATTTCTAAATATTTTAAATGTAAATTTTAAGGACTGAATGATTTTCAAGGTTATTTTGGACTTAAACTGTGAGCCAACCAACCTCATTAGTATTTCAATAATCATGTAAAAAGAAAAGAAACTTTTTTTTTTTTTTTATGTCTGTCAGTTCTCCCAAGTGGTACTGAAATGGTCAAGAAGCTTGACAGACTAGTCGCTCAATGGTCTGCTTTTAGTTTTGTGGTAGTTTTTCTGTCACATGCCTACCATCATCAGTCTTTAAAATCCCATGTGTGGGTATCAAGATTCATACAGAAGCATTTTATTGTCTCCATACACCAACTAATCCTAGAAAAATAGCAAAAATCTGCTATAGTCAGCTTAAGTTTAATAATGGCTTTCAAAGTTCAAATATATAGTTTTGGAATTATACAAAATAGCACTATTTGGCAGGACTTCACATATTATAGCTAAACAGGAAATTACCTGTACTGGGAAACAAGTCAATTGACTACTCTCTTGCAGAGAATATGAGCAATTTTGAAAACCTACATTTTAAGAATTCAAGAAAAATGTACTAGTTGCGCATGGCTACTGTGCCTACATTTTTTATACAGTGCATCGATCCCAAAGCACTCCAACTGCTTCATACTCCCCTACACGGTAGCAGCCCCTTTATACTATTTCTGCCAAGCATGCAGAAAACATTTTATAACCAGAGAAAAACAGTACGTTAAGGGATTTAAGACCATCCATTTCCATCAGAGGAGGTTATACAGTAGAAACCTATTTCCACTAAATCAAGAGTTGTACTTAATGATTAAGAAAATAGGTTCATTAGAAGTGGTACTTAAGATAAATGGACACAAGAATGTCTGAAGTTTTGTCTGTTGGTTATAGCTGCTAGAAAGAAATCTCTGAAAGAGTGGTTCTTAATTGGGGGCCATTTTGCATTAACCTACCACCGACCTCCACTGGGGACATTTGGCAATATCTGAAGACAATTTTGGTTGTTAAAACTGGGGTTGGTGATGGTTCTACTGGTAGTATCTAAGTGGAGAGAGGTGAGGGAATATCTTAACATGCACGGGGCAGCCCTCATGACACAGAATTATCTAGTCCAAAATATCAACTGTGCCAAGGGTAAGAAATCCTGATCTAAAGATGTATTTTTCCACTGAAGTCTAAATTCTGGAGGAAAGATTGGATTTTTATATCTAGAATAAGGAGCCAGTTTTTTCCAGCCCTTTTAGGAAAGCCTTAGTTCACAGACGATAATGATTCCAAACAAAATACACATTTGCATGTCTTCTAAAAATACACTAGGATTATAGTAAGCTACTACCATCATAGTAAGGTAGCTACCCTTACCTAAGGAAGTTCCTAAGTTGGATTTATACTAAACGTGAAATGTCTGTGGAACAAGTAAAATACCTCTTCAGAGTAACAGGGTTAGTACAGGCTATTATAAACATGAGGTTATTATGGTACCATACATCACCCAGTTCTGGAGTATAATTCTTTAGATTTATGTCGGGGAGAGAGAGAGCATTCTAGAAAAAAATCACTCAATGTGCATCAACCATTAGTTATTGATAATGGCTAAATACACACAAATTCCAATATTTCCTAGTCTGGAAAATTTTCAGTTCACAGAATGTAAGCTTTTTCTCCAAGACCTAAGTAAAACAATTTGCCAAAATCATCACTGATAATCATTTAAGATCAGAATTAAAAGGTATGAAGAGGTCAGGATATTAAGATTCCCTCTACTAAAAATTTTATTCTGAAACCTGACACGCATTGACATCACAGGGTCTAACAAGGTAAAATTACTTGCAATATTCCCTCCAGTAGTTTTAATTCCCTCCAGTTGGTTTTTATGATATCCAAAGAAAAACAGATCACAATTTGAATTTAGAACTAACTTTCTAAGAGCACAAACACGTTGCTCATAAATCTTGCCCTAACTTGCAGTAGAGGTGTTCACAAAAATCGTATTTTTCTAGTAATAGGAAAAGCAGTAATTTTCACTGTTTATCTCTTAAGAAAATGGCCTTATGCCACCAAATACTTCTGTGTTCCATTTTTACCACCAAAGGTATCAAAGGAGTTTTATATTTAATTAACTGGAAAAGTCAGTTAAAACCAGAATATCCTTTTTCCAAACAGTAATATGAAGTGTTACTATATTGTCCATTTTCCACTCTACAAAGGATTAAATAAGATTTTAAAAAGATATGAATCTGGGGTGGCAGTGATTTGAAAAATAAGATTCAAGATACAGCTAGAATCCAAAATTTGCTAAAAATTTAAAGCTCCTTAACATCAAAACATTTACTAACCATAATATATGTAGAGAATGGCAGTTAATTTTAACAATTTAAATTTTTGGTAAAATTTAATGTGGGCAGAAAATGTTACTTCAACTTTTTAATTGTGAAGTATTGCCATATACTTTGTCATGTGGCTAAATAAAGCTTACATGGCTTATTAACTGTTTCAATGACCAGGGATTTTGAACATTATTAATGAACTTCGATCATGCCTATGTAACTGTATTATTTGCTGTCCAAGAGTGAGCTATAAAGTATCAAAACATCCCTTAGAACTGGTTAAATTAGATATGCCCCTATTATTTACCATTTGGTTAATTATGGTTACATAAATTTTTTGGTAAATATTCAAACATTTGATGAAGTCATTATACTCCTACCTTTTAAGCATTCTAATTCCCAATGGTTAGGAAGCTTTAGACCTCACTAACGTGAAGACCTGACTATTTTTAAGAATTATCATTCAGTGCTATTGATTTTATATGTAAGTTTTTACATTAGGCCTTGCCATACCAAATTTCCTTTCCGCTTTAGTTTCATAAAATAACCTCAAAATGCAACTCCCCATATTGAACTTTAGAACTACCTGGCTTTTTTTTTTTCCTTAATAGTTGATGTGTCCTCAAGAAAATCAGCAAACAGTTTTTCTATGAACTTGTAGCTCTCCTGAGAAACCCACATATGGAGAACTGCTAAGCAGAACTTCCTAATAATATGTAAGACTGATAAGAGTAGTGTGAGTGGCAGACTATGACTGGACTCCACATCTTGCAACCTCCATTCTAGTATTGACCTGACCACTACAAGTACACAGTTAATCAGTAGGACTCAGCGTTTAAAATTTGCATTTTCTTCTCCGTTACCTAATTTTGTCATGTACATAAATATATATATATGTAAATATATATATATTTTAAAAAGCACTAAAATCATATCTACTACTAGAAAAAAGTGTGATCTATTTTTGTATTAAAAGATAGACTTTCAGCTATGTTAGAAAAATTAGCCATCTTCCAAGACTTAAAAAACCATGCCCTCTTGGAAGTTTAAAAAAAAAAAAAATCCAATACATGAAAAGTATTTGGATTTAACTTTAGACAATTAACTAAGACATTCACACAACATATGCATGTCAGTCTCCTATATGGTCCTAGAGCCTGCAGTATTTTAATTTATTGTGAAACCATGTAACCAAATACTTAAATATATCCACAACATCTATACCACGGTAATGCATAGTACATAATATACTGACATCTCAAAATAAATTTCTATTACAGTTTTATGCAAATTATGGTATAAGATTATCACCTGCCACATTTTTGAAATGGCACCAACTTCATGTAACGTTCTATATTAATGTACTAAAATCCTTACTGGTAATGATGTCTTATGCATTATCATCTGAACATTTGAAATCAAGCTGTTAATCTAATAACCACAGTATGTTATCAATTAAAATCACTGCATATTCAGATGTTAAAGCAGGAAGTTATACAGCAGGAAAAGTATTTCTAATTCACAGTTTCAAAAATAAAGGGTGCAGTTTTCAAATATGATTGCTTAAATTGGTCAATTTAACAACTGCCTCCTTCAATACATGTAAACTATGTTTGCACAGCATTAGGAGATGTCTTTTATTTCAGAAATTAGTTCTTACTGTTACAGGAGCACCACAAATTTGAAGGAAGAGGCTACAGTGTGAAATGAGCTCACTGAAGGGTATGGTAAATAAAATTTTAACTACAATATAAGGTACTGCAAAGCTTTGTTTCCCCCCAGCACAGACCCCTTAATGAGGAAAAGTAGCCAACACTTACCAAATACAATATGTAAATTAGCTCTACAAGAAGGGAGGGGGAAATCTAACCCAACCAAAAGAAAATATTATATTAGCTAACAAACCTGTGATAGTCAGCTTCAGAATTTTCCTAAAAATAAAATTCAAAAGCATACACAGTATTTGTATCCTTCGATAAGGATTGCAGGGATCCAAAGGGAATGAAAGAAACATCTGGTTTTAAAAATTTCTAAGTGGAAACACACACACACAAATGGGTAACTGAGAAAAACTGAGTACTTAAATATTCAAATTTTAAATGTGTAAGAAAATTTATAATAGAAAAAGTGGCAAATTGTTATTGTGACTTGATTTGCTGAAAACATCTGCAAATTCACACTGGCATTAAGAAAACCAAAGTTTCAAAAATTTACTCCTCTCTCTCTCTCTCTCTCTCCAGATATGTTTTCTGTGCAAAAATAAATATCTGAAAATTGCACTAATACAATAATACTTATTTTAACTTTTGTTATTATGAATAATCTGCACATGCTGCTTTACAGACAATACATATTTGTAAACTTGCTCATGCAAAATTAGTGTGCGCAACAGGGATATCATTAATCCCCATACTTAAAAAATGATACCTTATCTTTTTAAACTGCCAAACCCTTTGAAATGTAACAAATCTTACACAGATATTGTCTGCCAGCTAAAAATCAATTTATGTTGCTGAAACAAAAAGTTATACAAGAAAAACATGGTTTTCATCTTGCAGAATTTTTGATTTTTAAAAGAAAATTTATAAAAGAAAGAAATTCATGGTCACAAAATTTTAACATTTTAATCCTAAACATTACAGGGCAAATAGATACTGGACCCTATCTCCATAAATCCTAACTTTTAGTTTCCATTTTTTAAATGTTGCCCTAACCACTAAGACATTAGTGGTTTTACAACCTCTGGAGATTGTGGAAATACATGTTTCTGAAAGAAATGCTACAAAAACAACAATGGAAGAAAGCCAAACTGTCTCTGTGAAGGAAAAAAAAAAAATGGAACATTTTGAAGCCTTAAATACTTCTCTTTCCATGTTTTCTGATTAACCTGTCAATTCAGTGCATCATATGGTCAATATAATGGTCCCCATGTTGAACAAACATCTAACTAGTGTCCATTGATTCCAAGTTAGTAGATGATGAATCTTTTTGGATACTTTCAAAGATGGCCGCCAGCTCAGGGTTAGAACTGATCTGTGACTGGAATTCACTCATCAGTGGACTCTTCTCTGCTTCTGGAATGGTTAGCAGTGCTGCTACTGCTCTCATGGCAGATCGCTTTAGTTCATCTTGCTTTTCAAACTCCTGCTTTACTGAGTTTGCCTTCACCTGTAACATTGAGTAAATTTATACTGTGTGTTACAAAGACAACTCTTGAACAAAATTTAAGCATGTAGAAATTTCTGGTAAATAAAGCAAAGCTATTGTTTTATACGTCCAAAAGGTACATTCTACTCTAAAGTTATTTTAAAACATTTTAGCAGTAACTGTTCTTCCTTTGAGGAAACATTTTATACCAACCCCCTTATAAAACAGAAAATCCAGAGCCATCATGGTTGAAACAAAAAATGGGACCCAGAGCCTTATCTTACCTGGTCATCAAGTCCTACTCCAGCCCCCAAGAACTACTCCTCTAGCTACCCTGTTTAGTCCTTATTCTTTAAGAACATCATGTACTGACCTCTCTGTGCCTTAATATGTATAATCATTTTTACATGAAAAGTCCTGTTTCACCTTCTGAATCTAAAAATAATTCGGACTTTCATTTTCAAGGTCCATTTTAAAAGTCATCATGCTCATAGAAAGCTTTCTCTGACTCCTTCCCCTACCCACCTCCACCAGAATTCATCATTTCCTCTTTTGTGTTCCTATCACACTTTATCCTGTATCAGCACTTCATCATATGTATCATATTATTATAACATTAAATAAAACCTTTTAGGAGTAGCATTTAACAGTGCTAGTAAGTGTTTTTGTTTTTTTGCTAGTAAGTTTTCTAATAGGTTAACTTTTAAAACCAACTGCTACATAGGGTACTAGCATGGTTAAATTTGGAAAACTAGAGTACAGAATCAACTAGGAATCTTGAATATACCCAGTCTGGCCTCAGGTGATGTCAATCAATGATTACCTTAGTTGTACATGTGGCACGTAATGGCTCAACAAGTCGGTCCAACCTCTGTAGTACTGCACTTGGACAAAGGGTGGAGAGTCTCACCAACATTAAAAATGTTAGCATCTATTAGAAATTAAAACAAAAAATTTAGACTTTGCATGATTTTCTAAAGACAGTATTCCAAATTCTGACAAAGTTCTTAAGAGGAATGACTAGTTTCAAACCTTAGCTGAGGAATATTAGTTACAAGCATTAGACAGACCTAACCTATAACGTGGTCCTAGAGTAGAGAACAGTGGTTCTCAAACTTGGCTGCACATTAGCACTGCAGAGCTTTAGAAATATGCCCAATTCCTCAGCCCCTTTCCCAGAGATTTTTACCTAACCTGTCAGGATAGGGCCATAGATGCAGTAAAAAGCTTGTGTGCACCAGAATGGAAAATCACTGAACAAGAAAATAACTGAACTAGGAGAAAATCTTCAAAATAAGTTTCTACTGTCTTAGCAGGTATCAAAAAGACTGGTTATTCAGATTAATCCAGTACCCATAGTCTTTTTTTTCTCTTTAGACTATAAACTGTGGAATGAAACAGGAGGATTCTATTATTTCTTTTGGGGATTTGTTCATTGAATTCTGAGAGGATCAGGTTACTACCACATATGGAAACAGAAGTTGGGATTCTGATAGTATGCTCAATTACTGTTCAGCTGCCACTTTGGCCCTGCTTGACTAAAGGAAGGCCCCGAAGAGCAGAATAGAGACAATGCACTTTTTTTTTTTTTAAATCACCCTTTTATAGTTCATATTTAAAACAGACGTGAGCAAATAAAACAAAGAGCAATTATGAGTAAAGTTCCTGCTCTAAACCTAAAAAGCAGTGTGATTTCTCTCTAGTTGCTTCTACAGATTGCTTTCTATAGAAAACAGTCCTTTTGTGTAAAGGATTATCCTTTAACAAAACTCCTGACATTAAGCCTATAATATCATATTGGAAAGTAAAAATCCCTCATTCCAATAAATAAAATGGTTATCATGTAGAACAGCTCTAAAGACAGTCCAAAGAATTAGCTAAGACAATGATGGAAGACTACTATCCAATATTAAGACAGGACAAAAATATCATACTCTAAACAGCAAAATTTGTCTGGACTCTTAAGTAAGGGAAAGCTGTAGAAACTATGCACTAAAGCAAGCTGGCACAGGGAATTTCTTAGAATTTTCCATCCATAACGTAGACTTGACTTCCTCCTCCAATGAGGTTTCTGGATTTTTCCTGTATGTCAACTGATGTTACATTGCATCACTATTACTTTTGCATATTATAGTTTATAACGCACTTACTAAAATCATGACAAGCAAACCAGTTTTTCTTAATAAGCAAGAGTAAATTACAAGGGTGAAAGTGACTATAGGAAAGTCTTCTTCTAAAACAATCTATAAATAGGCACAAACATCTTACCTTAATATCGTAATGGTCCTTCAAACCATCTTCAACATGATTCAGAAATTCAAAGATATCTAGTCTATCAAGACAACTGTCTAAAAGTGTGTACATACACTCAAAAGCTGCCTTTCTAATATCCAGTCCATCATCAACTGTATGCTTAAATGGACCCATTTCTACCTGTTGAAACAAAACAGAATGTGTGGATATACTTAAAAATAAAAGACAAGCTTAGATAAACAGTAATGTAACTAACTTACCTCTCTTATAAGCTCCTTTCTAACTTTTGTTTCATTATAAAGATGTGGCAGAACAGTATCTAGAAGATCCCTTATTAACGATGGTTTATTATGTGCTGCTGAATTGAATGTGACCAAGGCTACTCTTCTTACATTCAAATCTGGGTCTTCCAATGTTTTTAGGAAATCACCTGAAAATTTTAAGAGAAGCAACATACAGTCATGGTAGGCTTAAAATAAAATACATATGTTTTTCCTATATGGGTAAGTTTATTGTTGATATTATTTCTTCAATGCAGGTCACGGAAGAATATGATGATATAATAAGTGAACCTTAGAGCTGCTTTTAGCAACAGGTAAACTACTGATTAAACATAATTACATTCAGACATGATAACCGACTCTTATAAGCATTCTGTAACGCAGAGGGCATGGAATGAGAGAGCCCAAAAAATTCCCTAATTACTTCTACTGATATATTTTAAAAAAGTAGGTTGCACAGAGAAGTGATGGAGCCAGCAGCTACAAAAATAACATAAATGATTCTACTCAGAGTTCAAAATTAATATTTTCACAAAAAGCAACAAAAACAGAATTAAAAACATTGAGTTCAAAATAAGATAAATAGGATGAGGACTAGATCCATTACTTGATAAACTGATTACTACTAACAAGTATACAATTTATCAGATGATAAAAGAGAAATAAAACATTTCTATCTTTAATAAGAATATATAAATTGGTAAGAGGGTTAAAAATACAAAAGGAGGTAACTGAAACCTAATATAGGACAAAAAGCAGAAATTAAGTCTGGTCTTGCCAATGTGGGGAAGAAATTATAGTGCAAAGATGTTTGGAGTCACACAGATGGTGATCCAAATCACTTCATTTGCCGATTGTATGACTTTTGGCAAGTTACTTTAGGCAAGAGCCTCAGTTTCTCAGTTTACAAAATGAGAACTATAAACCTTCAGGCTACATGAGTAGAATAAATTGCATGTATACTGTTGAATAGAGTCTGGGACATTGCTGGTATTCACATGGAGTTATTGTTCATCATTATGTAATCACAACCTTACAGTCAGCAATGTTTTGGAATACATAAAGAGGTGCTAAGACTTGAATGTATCACAACAGCAATTTGAAAAAACGGGAAGGAAGTAATACTAATATTTTAGACACCATATACTGGTAAATTCAAGTCTGACCACCCAGGAAATTTCGGATTACAAAAAGCGTTCAGGAGGTACCTTGGAATCAAAAAGAATTTAAATATACCAGACTAAACCTTCTTACCCCTCTGTTTGCTTACAATTACTAACACAGTAAATTAGAATAAAGTATTTGCTTTCAGAAAAGCATCTAAAATACTGCTATTACTATGGACAAATGGTGACATGCACTAGGATTACCTATCCCCAACTCTTTGGTTTAGTTATTACAATTTTTAAAAGGCTTCCTAGGTGGTTCTGATGTTCATACAGTCACAAATAATACTAAACTAGATCATAATTCAATGAGAATGACCATCATCTGCTCAAATAACTATACCAATGATACACAATGGTTGACTTGTCAACCTGGAAGTATGTCTCTAGAGATGTGGCACAGGACTCTTCTCCTTTGTCCTATCTTGTACGACACAAAAAATGTCAAATATATCAAAGCGGGGTGCCTGGGTGTCACAGTCAGTTGGGCAGCCGACTCTTTAGTTTCGGCTTGGGTTGTGATCTCAGGGTTGTGGGGTTGAGCCCTATGTCGGGCTATGTGCCCAGGGCAGAGTCTGCTTGGGATTCCCTCTCCTTCTGCCCCTCCCGCTCATGCTGGCTTGCTCTCTAAATAAGTCAAACCAAAAACAGATGAGGAGAACAAAAGGCAAGAATCCTCCAATTCAGACCTTATGTCTAGGTCCCAACAATAGCATCCATTTATCCCTATGTCTCTCTTATTCTGAACTGATAATCCATTTTTGTAATTCTTTTAAATTGTTTTTTTTCCTTTCTGGCCTACTGCAGAATGACACAAAACTACAAAGCTTCTTTGCCATATCCTTCTATCCTCTCTGCAGCTCTGTCTTCAAGAAAACACCAAACTAAGCTCTGAAGGTCTTTAGTATTACCAACTCTAGGAAAACTGATGATGAAAACAACACAGGGAAGTTGTAAAATCAATAAAATAATCCTAAAAGCTAAATCTTGTCCTTGTCGATGTAGAGACAGCCCTAGTCTCTCCTGGCTATCTCTTAGTTCTACTTTTTTTTTTATTCTTACATTGTCTCCACAGATCTCCTTGGGAGCTGGAGGGCTTATAAGAACAGAAAATTGGGGCAATAACAGATCAAGCAAGATTAATTTATATCTGGTCAGATAGACCAAATATGTAGACAACTCTGAAGCCATCCCAGTGTATTTATTTGCATAATTATCTGATAACTTCAAACTAAAGGATGATAAGTATGTAAGGTCACACACTGTCAATTATCTTTTCAATGAAACAATTACCAGACCCTTACAAGCATTTTATTTTAGTTCCTTGGTAATATTTTTAGTTACTGAAATTATTAATCAGTATGTTTATCTGTTTCCACTTACCTATGCAGTTCTTTAACAGGGGATCAATAGGCTGTGGATGATCAGAAATAGTAAACTTCACAGCTGTAACCACTGAGCTTCGGGCATATGATGAGCCTAATTAAAAAGAAATTTTAAGTCTATTGGTATGTAAATACACTAAAATCCATGGATATCTTTATCATTTTCAAACCACTTCAACTGACACCAGTGTCCTCAACTCCCTAAAATTCTCTTTGGTCAGGAGTACCACTCATTGCTCTCAGGGCAGGCAAAGTTTACTCATAAAACATAATCCCATTAGATTTCAAAAGAAATAGTATCTTCTGGGAAGGAGAAGACCTGGGAGAGCAACAGTGGAGAATCTAACCCTCACAAAAGGGAAGTGTTTAAACCCATAAATAGTTTACAAGACCTTCAAGTGTTTTCTTAAAAAAGCAGTTTCTAAAGAAAGCAATGGCTATTATTACCCACTACTTGGTCTAAAGGACTTGACACTGGTAAATGTGAAAACAAAAGTCTTCTAGGATCCTTCATTTGAACTAAGTTCACTAATATTAGTACTGTAATTAGTACTACCAAGTTCCTTAGTATGTATTAATTCAAGAGACATTTGTCTTTTCCACATTTTAAAAGAGTTAACATTAAAATATAATGAACAATAGGAACTACAACAGATTTAACCATGATCTTATTACTCTATCCTTTTTAAACAACAAAATGTCCTTTGAATATAGCTCCGTATTGCAACACAAGGCAACAGGTTCTGCACGTAACACAATACAAAAAGGCTTTAACTTCTGCATTAGGCATCTTTCAAGGTTACCAACTGCTAATAATTTTTTTTTTTTTTTTTAAGTAAGAAAATCTAGGTACCCACCTGATATCAAATACCCCTTAAGCCGTGGAAGGAGAGTTTCTGGATCAATTAGAGTGAGTTTTCCTAGACATTCAGCAACAACATTTCTGGTTCCTTCTTCTGCACACTCACAGTGCTTTAGCAGTAAGGCCCAGATGTTTTCAACATATGGTTTAAGGCCCACTACTGATGCAGAGCTAATAATTTCCTTCAAGGAATGAAGCAGAAGATACTGCCTTTTGGGCTGACTGGTTATTTCTTGTAAGACAAATGGTAGATACTCAGGAAGGTTGCCCACACTAATGCTGCCTAAAGCATAGGAGGCGGCTGATTTAACTTCTTCACTAGGAGATGAGAAGGCTTCTAATATTACAGATTTTAGTTCCAGCTGCCCACTTAAGTCAATATGATGCCCAACCTCTCCAAGAGAAAGCAGAGCTAAGAGACGAATGGAATCTGTAGACCTTGAGTTCTTGACATCTTGAATAAACTGACCTACTACAGCTGGTCCTTCTTTAGGGCATGCTCGAGTAAGGGCAGCTACACATTTGGCAATAGAATAGTAAGACTGCTTGTGAGTAAGAGCGGTGCTCTGAGAATAAACTGGACCAGTCAGCATGCGCAACAAATCCATGTATCCTAGATTATTTGTTCCAGTGACAACCAGAGCTTGGAAAAAGTCTAGCATGGCGCTAAGAGCTCCCCCCTGTAATAAAGGTGATCTCACAAGTCCAATAAGTTCATTGAGAATAGATCCACTTATCTTTGAAAGGGAGGAGGGATACACTTTTGCCAGTGTGGTAAGGAAACTGATAGCCATCTGTGAAACATGCATATCACTTTCACTGATAAGAGGTGGGAGCTCATCTAGAACTGCATCAATCATGGCAGCTGTCAAGCTGTCACTATAGTTTTTAATTAGAATATCTAGGGCAGAAAGGGTACCCAGTTTCAAAGCTCTCTGGTTTTTCCTGAGAAATGAAGCAAGGATAGGAACCCCTTCTCCCAGGACAGGCCTCAAATCTATCTTCAAAGGCGACCCAGCAATCAGTGTCAACGCCTTCACTGTAGTTAAGCGGGTAATTTCATTCTTTAGTCTCTCCAAGAAAATCTGAAGTGTATTAGGCAAATCAGAACCCAAATTGTCTCCAAGGTTGCAAATAATTTGTCCCATACAAGAAATAGCCCTTTCCTTGACCTCCTGATCAATGTCAGCTGCTTTCAACCTCTTAATGGTACAGGTAAATAGATCTTTGATATAAGGAGTTGCATCAAACGAGGAAGGCTGATCTAAAGGACGAATTACTTTGACAAGCTGCTGGGTAACAAGAAGTGCTTCAGATGTAATCTTGTAAAATGGGTCTCCAACACAAGCCACCACCGGAGGGACCAAAGCCTGAACGTGAGGATGGAAGACTTGAGGAGAGTGGTTACAGAGGATTACATATAGACACGACAAAGCATCAATCTTCAAATTTGATGAGCTTGATTTATCATTCAGTGAGAAAATGATTCCTAAAAAGCCAACAAAAAAAGTCCAATAATTTTTATGTATTTCTAAGAAAGAAAAAATTAAAAACTAATCCCTAAAATTTTATCAAAGTTTCTACTTAATCATACTATATCTCTAAAGTAGTAGAAATTCCACAATCTATGATAAATATTAGAGCCAAAAATTTTAAGCTAAGATTTTAACCTTTTTACTTGAAAATTTCTAACTTTAGGTGTTCAAGATGGTTCTATGTGCAAATTAAGTTGTCACAAATGACCTTTTTGAAGGAAACAACTGTTTAAGCTTATCGAAGACTTAATAAAGTCTATAGTAAGTCGCCAAAGTGATTTACTATTTCTTTCATACCTGGCACAAGTACAGGAATGTGTTGCGTTAGGGCCCCAGGTAGTACATTTACCAGTTCAGTTAACATGTTAAAACAACACTGTCGGGTCTTCACACTTTTTTCTTTCATCTGTTTGTGCAGAGCTTTAACAATGTTGGGAACCTGTAATTATCACACACACATTAGTTGGTTCAGCTAGTGGTATTTCCTCAGTACACTTAACACAAATTATCAGGGATGGGAAGAGAGGGAAGAATTTAACAAGATTGTTAGACACAAATTTTGTCGCACCTATTAGATAAGGTCTCTTGGAACTCTATTTGCTCTATACTGATAAGACTATACTTTCAGGGATCATTTCTACAGTTTGTATCATTAGCTCTCTACAGAGCAAGAAAGTCTTCCTTGATTAATTTTAATTATGAAATGCACAAGACTAAATAGAAATCAAACCAAATTTTCAAACAAAATTTTAGGAACATAATTTATAAATGGCTTTTTGAACAAAAATAGCACAGATCTGCATTAAAAGAAAAGGGACAAATTACGGAGAAGAAACCATTAAATGGGTCTTTGACTTTGCTCTCACAATGAAATAGACCTCACTTAAAAATGTAGCTACAAGCAGCAAGGTTATGATTCAAAGACATCTGCTTCTAAACTTTCTAACGTTTTGTTAGTTGGTAAAACCTAAACAAAGTATTTACTAATCTTACAGATATGAGGATACATACAGACACATGCCATATCGAACAGTGATCTGAAAGCTAGAGACAAAAGAAAACCACCTAGTTCATTACATCATCAGAATGTCCCATGTTTTTATCTGACTTCTATACACTTTTTCTCATTTCCTTCTACAATTAATCTTCAGTGTTCACCTTTAAGTTCACCATGATTTTTTTGTTAATTTGTACTACTTGAAAGCAAGACAGATATGTACATCCCCCCTGGGTTATGTGTTCAGTACCTCTCAACATCTGTTTTTGTAATTTATAAAAATGAACAAATATGTATGCCATTGGGCTGCTGTAGGGATTATATATAAGACAGAAAAATGCCTAGCATGCATTAAATATTCAGTAAGTAGGAGCTATATAGTTCTAATCTTTAGATTCTTAGAAAAGATGTCCTACAGTGAAAAATATCTATGCCAGCTGTTATTAGTAAAATAATATGGACTAGGCACCAGACTGTTTACATAAATCACCTCATTTCTCACTACCGTGGGTAGACCATTCTAAGTAAATAAACTGTTCTTACAAATGAGAAAAGTGAGGTTTAATAAAATGACTAACTTGTCCAGGATCACACAGCTAAATGAGGAGTGAAACGAGGTATGAACACAAGTAGTGTGACTCCATAGCTCTAAGATTTCTCTGTTAATATCAAAGATAATTTTACTGAACCTTAAAATTATTTTAATATTATCTAGTAAAATCAAGAATACCTCAAATCAGAATAAACTATTTACAGGTAACATAATATGAATATACATAAACTACTACATAAACATATCCCAGAAGTATGCTTTTCTGAAGATGTTCTGGGACTCAGATTTCCATATAAAAAAAACAATTTTAAAATTTCATATTTAGAAGCATGACTTTCAACCATACTTTTAAACTGACCTGACTCTGAAGCATTGTTAAAGGTGTTTCTCCCTGCTCCATTGCATCAGGGTCACATAGCCAACTTTGGACAGGACGAGTTTGCTTCAAAAGAGAAAGGTATGCATGAAAAACATCTGCCTTTACATTCTCTTCACGCTCTTTAAATCTGGATATCAGTGCAGGAGAGACAGTCTTGTAGAATTCTGGAAGCATTTCATGCCTTGTGCTAACTACAGCATCCAAACACTTAGCAGCTGCACGTCTCACTTTCCAACTCATGTCATCGTCGTCACTGTATTCATCATCGCTCCCTAAAGAGAAGTTTTAATGTGAACAGGCTATTAATCGTAAGAAAAGTTTATCATTTAATACAGAAAGTGAACTGATACTCAAACCCAGTTTTATAACTTTTCACTAACACACAGCAATAGAGAAGTTTTATTTTTTCTTTTTTTTAATAGAGAAGTTTTAAAAGATTAAGTACTTAGACTCTATAAATTTACACATAAATTAACCTCTAAAGAAAATAATCATAACTGTTTTTAACTTGTTAATCATCTTCTCACTTACTGTGGGTAAATGAACAGCTTATCAATCTTTATAATGATTAACACGTGAAACTTCTTTGCAACATAAATATTTGTAAAATCAGCCTTTTAAAACAGTATGAAAAGAAGTTCAAAGGACTCATTTGACACTATAGGAAAATCAATCAATCAATCAAGGAGTTAATAAGATAAACCAGGAAATAAGATTGATGACTATAGATGAGGTGTTAAAAAAAAGCACGGTTACCAATCCCAGGACATGGGGAGAAACAAGAATCCTGACATCAGCTTTCTTTGTGGCTGTAAGGCTTTTTACTAAATTTGTTGATGGGCTATTAGGAAATAATATGTATATTTTCAACCTTTCAACATATTCTCTTAAGGTAGTTTAAAGAAACCGTACTTCCTCAATTACAAGAAAATTCTGGTAACAACAAAGCACCATGTAAAAACAGAACACCATCTTCTCCAAATTCCTGTTACACCTTAAAACAATAGTCCAATGCTATTAACTCCATTTCACTCATGTATACTTCACTGACTTTCATGTGTGTGAAATCTCTGAAAATTATTTCCTTCTAATACTATAAGGCTGAATCAGTTGGGTAACAAAGTCAGGAGGATGGCACAAATACTAGCAGTTCTCAGGACAGTCTAAAATTATCTAACAATAATTTTGTTATTCTTAGATAAGATTATAGCCCTGAAATGCTGATTCCTCACTGGGGGAAAAAGATGTCTCTTCATTGGCTTCTATTCCAATTAGCTTAGTGACAGCTAAATGTAGCTAGCTATGCCTTAGAAAATCCTAGGATTATATAATAAAATCTTCCAATCTCCAGAAGGTTTAATTTCATCATAGCACATTATAGGAAAACCCAACAAAATACTACTAAACCCAAGGCATTTGACTTATTCACCAATACATATGTGAATAAAAATTACAAGGTACTGTATCAAAATGGACTATTTAAAAGCAAATAAATAAATGAAGTTTTTCCCACGGCAACCCAACTATGGGAATTATTTTGCAGAAATACACTTTGTTGAAAAAAGGGTTATTAAAACATTAAATAACCTAATCACTGAAATTATGTTGCTTTTATGTTAAATAACACTATGGTAGAAAGGTAGTTATTAGGTATGATCCATGCAAACAGATAAAACAGCTGAAGGACTTGGTTAGTTATTCAACATAAGTACTTAGCACACTAAAAACCAACAATCAAAAACAGGAGCATATACTGCTACTGCTTTTTTCAAAGGATACTCTCCTGTTACAATCCCCTCAATACAGCACATTTACTGAGTGTCTTCTGTGTGTCAAGCACTATCCTAGGCACTAGAATAAAACAGTCAATAAAGAGGATGAAAAATCTGTCTTCATGAAACTTACATCCTAGTGGGTGGAAATTATTACAATATGTCAAAAGGGATTAGTTATAATAAAGAAAATAAAAACGCTGAGAAGGAAGACTATAAGTAAGGGGAAAGCCCTGAGATGTGAGACTGAATGAAGAGGGTGTGTGAGAGGAAGTAATTAAGTACAACCCCAAAGTTTTTGGCCTGAGAAACTAAGACGAAGGTACCATTCTGAGATAGAAAAGGCTAAATAAACAGGTTAGGCAGGAGATGGGGGAAAGGGAGGGGTAGGGGAGAAGATACTTTAGACACCTAAGCAGTAAATCAATTAAGCAGATGAATATAGAAACTTGAAATTCACAGGAAAAATGTGGAATGCAGGAAAAAATTTGAGTTTTCAGCATATTGTGATATTAAACTCAGTAGACTAGATGAGATTAACAAGAATTAAAGAGTATCACAGAGAAGTCCAAGGCCTAGAATACTCCAAAGTTTAGTGTTCAGGATTATGAAGAGCAACCAGCATAGAGACTGAGAGGGAGTAATCACAAAAATAGGACTAATATCAGTAGAGTGTGGTATCCTGGAAATTAAATAAAGAAATGCTGCGGATCTGAGTAACAGACAAACATCTGAGGTCACTGGTGATCCTGTCCTGAAAGACTGGATTCATGAGAGATGGAGAAAAAGGAACTGGAGAGCATTCTTTTTGAGTTCTGTTGTAAGAGAAACTGGCAATAGCTGCCAGAGTGTAATATCAGGTTAAGAGGGATTTTTTTGTAATTGTTTCTGTTTTCTTTTTAAAAGATAAATGAAATTATAGACTTTGGAGGAACGTAAATTCATTCAAAGAATCAAATTTAAAAGTATGAAAAATATCAGGAAATCCACCAACCCACATACCTTGTAACTTACCCATTTAATTATCTCCATTATGATCTTTTTTTTTTAAGATTTTATTTATTTGACAGAGAGAGACACAGCGAGAGAGGGAACACAAGCAGGGCAAGTGGGAGAGGGAGAAGCAGGCCTCCCGCCGGGCAGGGAGCCCGATGTGGGGCTCGATCCCAGAACCCTGGGATCATGACCCGAGCCGAAGACAGACGCTCAATGACTGAGCCACCCAGGCACCCCTCCACTATGTTTCTTTTAATACTAGCAGAAACAACTAAACATGAGCAACCTCTATGTCCTTGAAAGTGCTATTCCTTTCCAAAGTAAATACTACAAATCATAGCACGATCAATCTTAGGAGCCTCAGAAATGTTTAGATGAAGCAAAAATGAACTTTTGGAACTTCATCTAGATAAAAAGCTTCTGCACAGCAAAGGAAACAGTCAGCAAAACAGAGGCAACCCACAGAATGGGAGAAGATATTGGCAAATGACACTACAGATAAAGGGCTGGTATCCAAGAGCTATAAAGAACTTCTCAAACTCAACACCCAAAAAACAAATAATCAAGTCAAAAAGTGGGCAGAAGACATGAACAGACACTTCTCCAAAGAAGACATACAAATAGCTAATAGACACATGAAAAAATGTTCATCATCATTAGCCATCAGGGAAATTCAAATCAAAACCACATTGAGATACCACCTTACACCAGTGAGAATGGCAAAAACTGACAAGGCAAGAAACAACAAATGTTGGAGAGGCTGTGGAGAAAGGGGAACCCTCTTACACTGTTGGTGGGAATGCAAGTTGGTACAGCCACTTTGGAAAACAGTATGGAGGTGCCTCAAAAAAATTAAAAATAGAGCAACCCAATGACCCGGCAATTGCACTACTGGGTATTTACCCCAAAGACACAGATGCAGTGAAAAGGGCCATATGCACCCCAATGTTCATAGCAACAATGTCCGCAATAGCCAAATTGTGGAAAGAGCCGAGATGCCCTTCAACAGATGAATGGATAAAGAAGATGTAGTCCACACAGACAATGGAATATTACTCAGCCATCAGGAAAGGATGAACACCCAACTTTTACATCAACATGGATGGGACTGGAGAAGATTATGCTAAGTGAAATAAGTCAAGCAGAGAAAGTCAATTATCATACGGTTTCACTTATTTGTGGAACATAAGGAATAGCAAGGAGGATATTAGGACAAGGAAGGGAAAAATGAAGGGGGGGAAATCGGAGGGAGAGATGAATCATGAGAGACTATGGACTCTGAGAAACAAACTGAGGGTGGAGGGGAGGGGGGTGGGCGGATGGGTTAGCCTGGTGATGGGTATTAAGGAGGGCACGTACCCATGGAGTCTACCCATGGAGTACTGGGTGTTATACAAAAACAATGAAGTGTGGATCACTACATCAAAAACTAATGATGTATTGTACGGTGACTAACATTATAAAATAAAATTAAAAAAAATGTTTAGATGATTCATGAAAGTTAAATGGAGCCTCAAACAATATCTAGGATTTTTCATGAAAGTATGTATAAAACCAACCATACTGCTGAATATGTATATCTACCATACAGTTTTAAAATAACATTCATTTCCCTCCTTACAAAAACCCTTTGCAGAAAATCTGAATAAAGAACAAAATTCTCTTGGCTAGCAATTATAAATGTACTAGTAACATTTTTTTGTGTGTATTAAAAACAATAAAACTGGGACATAATTTTTGTTACCCACTTTTTCACTCAACTTATTAATAACTGCTTTAATATTTTTCTAGATTCTGAAAGTGCTGCATAGCAGTTCAACACATGAATGCCCCATAATTTATTTAATCAATTTTCTATTGTTGAATATTGAGGTCATTTCCCTTTCACTAGGTAAGGATCATCTCCATCTATAACACTGGGCCTTTCATGAAAATTTAACAAACTCCTTCTGTTTAATTTGAAATACCTTGGTCATCATCGTCACCACCATCTGCATCCATGGCATTTTCATCTTCATCTTCATCATCATAATTGTAATTTGGATCATAGGTAAGATATTTAAGACAAATATTTATAATGGTAGAAACATGAGGATATACTTCCTTAGGACATCTGAAGAAAAAAATAAAAGCTGCCTTGAATAACTGTACTTTTCTTGATTCACTATCTGACACATTTTATTACCAGATTTTTTTCTTCCCTTTAACACAGCATAGGAAAACTGATCCCCAGCCTTTCAATACCAATGACTCTGCATATTTTAAAATATTTACTTTTCAAATTACACTTAATTTTAAGATGAACTTTTCCCATTTTAACCCCTCTGAAGTCAGGATGATTCTTACAATAACTGATTTATCATGGTTAATGTGGGATAGTATAGAGAGAAATCTGTATATGCTCTAACTTCTCAACATAAGATTAGAAGACCAAGCCCAAGTGAATGTGCTCTTCAGCAACTAGGACTGTCTGTGAAAATGCCAATGCACATACTTCTACGCTTGGTCTTCTAGCTATATGCTGAGAGAGAGAACATAGAAATCCCCCACAAGAAAGGAATAATTTATATTTCTCAATTAAAAGAACAGAAACGAATCACACAACTTCTGATTTTAAGAATTTGGTATGACCATAAAGCTACTTCTTAAAACCATGAGTGGGGCAAGGGATTACTACAGATAACAACCAGTCAAGTCTCAAGACACTATGCTATACCAAACTGGCAATTTTAGCCAAAGGCAAAAAAATCTGCTCCTCAGCCAATTATGGCCTTCTAGTACATAAATGAAGATTTTATTATTAGAACCAAGGTTTCCAAATTGAGACTCACTGCCCTAGCAAAATGGATGTGACAAACTTCAAAAAATGTTAGAAAGATATAAAATTCACTATATAGTTTGGCCAGGTAATTAATTTACCCTGCTGCTCTTTAAGACAGTAACTACATTATTAAATTAAACCAAAAGACAACCATAAATACCTTTACAAATTCTTTCAAGTCCTAGCAATGAAAAGGAAACATTTCAAAATAAATCTAAGGACCGTATTTTGAAATATAAGATCACATCCACTTCAAATACTGCACTGATTTATCAGTTACTGTTTAATGAGAATTTAATCAAACACATCCGAAACCAAAATTCATCCTGGCTGTCAGTAAAATAACCCATTTCTCCTCACCCACCTACTCTAGATCTTAATTATTACTCTATTCTTAAGGGAAACTTTTATTTGAATATAGAGATCCTGAAAACTTACCTTCTCACAAATGACTCAAAGGCTTGAATGCAGTACTCTCTTAATTCATCGTCATCTACATTACAAAATTTTACCACCAAAGGAATTATCTTCTCAAGGTATTCACCTAAGAAAAGCATATTGGTTCTTAAAAACATTCATTTTTTTTTTTAATTAAAGAAAATTTTAAAGTATTTAAACATTTCTTACCTATTCTATGACCAGCTTGCCTACTAATTGCAGCAATACATTGTATGTAGGTTCTTGTTGTTGACATGGAATCATTTTTGGATAATTCTGACAACAGATGTTCAATAAGATCTACAAAAACTATATTTCCACAGCTCATAACCAGATGGCCAAGAGCAATAATGGTTCGTTTCCTCACTGCAAGTCTAGGGCTGGTCAACTGGGGGAGCAGACAGGTCAGAATTGAAGGATGGAAATTAACAAGAAGTCCTCCTTGCCTTAAAATAAGAAAGAAAACCATAAATAAATTCAAGATTTCTGAGCACTGAAATCTCTGGCCTCTGACCTCAATGTATTCAAACAGTAAAAATTTAGATGACATTAATCCAAATTCAGAATTAAAGTAAAACTAAATTCTTACTTTCTCTAGCAACCCAACTGAAAAGTTAAGTAAATGCAGTTTTGAAATCTGTATCCCAAAATTCACTTCTAGAATCTAGAACCATATCCCCATCTATAAGATATCCAACCAAGCTTGAGAATACATCAAAAAAACAATGGTCTTGTCACTTTTCCCTTCCAGATCTCTAAAGTGTTTTCCCTATTAATAGCTTTTTCTCTATGATAGCTTTCTGGGAGTTCTTAACACTCAAAATCTCAGAACCTCTTGACTATCCCCTCTCCCTATGGTCTTTCCTCAACATACCTATGTACTAAGTTGCATTGACCCTGTTGGTCCAATCCTCTCTTCCAAATCATTTCACATGTGCAGTTCAGGGAGTCAATAGCAGTTAAACATCTATGTGCCAGGACCCTGCAACTGATCCAGTAACACAGGACAAAAAGTCTAACTGAGTATTTACTACCTACGAAATTAAGTATAAATTCCTCACCCTCTTCAACATGACCACAACCTATGAAAATGATTTCCTACCACTTTTCTATTCATTCCATATATTCTGGAAAATGAGAATACAATGTTTCCCAACTCTAAGACTACTTATGCTGATATATTCTAAGCCTGGGCACAGGCACCTATGCCCTACCCATTCTTCAAAACTAAATTCAAATGCCATTCTTTCCATAACAAACTTTCTTGGAATCCTCCATTTTAAACCCCAAAACACACCAACAGTCTCAGTATTTAGTTCCATATTTGTTCTTATCTCCTACAGTAACATATAAGTTCTTGTGTGTGCCAGAATGACAGCTCTTACCTTCTACTATAACTATGTACCATATGAAGGCACTTGATTATTTTCGAGCTGCAATGAATCAGGCACAAGTAATACACAAACAATGAAGACATACAATGATTTTGAGAATTAGGGATAAACTGAAACTGACAGGTCTTCTAAGGTATTTTCCCCCTTGGAGTTAATTAGATCTTCCTATCTTCCCAAGTTTGACTTCCAGAGGAAAGCAAACAAGGAACAAATGTATAAAGCCAAGCTCCCTCCTCCCCAAACATGCAGTATAATTATGGTTGCTGAAATTTATGCCATTATTTTAACTGGAAAATTTGCTACTCCTACCAGTGTATCTCTTTTAATAGAGAAATCACTGTAATCAAAATATATGAGTAAAACAAAACATAAAAACTGTGCTGAAATATTCAAATCACAAATTTTATTACTTTTCAAAACTACAAAAAATGCCTGCTATGCAGTATTACATGATAAATATTAGCTTACTTCTCCCCTTACCCCTACCCACATATTTTAAAACAGCCACAATTTAAACATGGACAATTTTAGACCAAACTATATTTATCAAAAGGTGTTTTTAATAAATGCACATAGTTTTTGTATTACAAATAATACAAATGATAGGCATGTTTACCTGCTCAACATATCAGCCATAATATCCAAGGCTTCTAGCTGAACAGAGACATCTTCCTGCTTCGCTATTGCACTGGTAAGACGTCCAGTAATCTTTTTACATACATTAGCAGCTAATGCAGAGCCTACATGAATAATCCAAGAATAATTTTAAGGCAATTATACTGACTCTACCTTATATTCATGGTGGTTACCAGATACTCAACAACTCTAAACTTGATTATAATTGAGACTGACTTAAGAGATCCATGTCAGAAAAATATTTCAAAACAGGTTGCTTTCCAATAAAATAATTTATTAGATATAAACAAGAATAAGAGTAATAACTGTAGAAGGAGTATATGACCCAGGCAAAACAATAATGATTCAACAGTCTGTTGAATGAACTATTTCTACATACTGACGTGACGGCCGACTACGGAGCCAGCGGCAGCTACAGTGTCTGCGCCTCTAGACTGGAAAACAGAAATGAATTTTCTTCTACTTGAATACTCTTTACTAGCAACCTAGACTTTTTAAAATTTCAGTGAATTAAAAACCAAATATATTCTGAGCTCTAACAACATGATCTCTTAAAAGAGAGAGCTGTAAACCTGTAAGAGCCTTCCTATTCCAATCCAAAGATTCCAAAACTTCATTATGATGAACTAGAAATGCTGTTCCAGAGAACTCATAAATCAAGGTTACTACTATTCTGAAGTAGATCTGTCTTATTACTGGCAAGTGGGGGAAAAAAAAGGAACATGAAACTAATCTAAATGGTTAATAAAATTCTTGTTTGAACCAGAAATCGGCTAAAAACAAACGTGTTTCAATGAAAAGAAATGAGAAAAATATCAATATAATACAATTATAAGAAATATTTTATTGAAATAATTAATAAGACCAAAGTAACATTGGTAAGAAACAGTTGAAAAAGCATCAGCTTTGGATTAAAAAATAATGGAGGACTTGAATCTTCACACAAATAGGTAATCACAATTTTGGGTGCATCAACCTAATCTCTCTGCATTTCAATTCCCTCATCAATAAACTATGAATATTAAGACCTCCCATATGGCTGACGTTTAGACTAACTGAAATAATACACACAGATCATCTAGCATGATAGCTAGCATAGCAAAAGATTAATATATCTTTATTAAGTAAATGAGTAAAAACTACATACTTAGACTACACTATTACAAGTCTACATCTTTCCATGAAATAGATAATAATTTCACTCTATCTGGAGATAAGACCATCAATAACTTTAGCCTGCTGATTTTAGCAGACAGCTTAGTAGTTAAGATCAATTCTAAAACTTGCATTACCTAAATCCCTGTGTCAGAGACCAAAATCTAATTGACAAATGCACTGTCGTTTTAAATTGTTTAAATTACCAAAGTAGCTATAGAGTCAGCCTTAATAAAGATACTAGTAAACTGAACTATTTCACAACTGTTTTAAAACAGTATTAAGTTTCGGGGCGCCTGGGTGGCTCAGTCGGTCAAGCGGCTGCCTTCGGCTCAGGTCATGATCCCAGGGTCCTGGGATCGAGCCCCACGTCGGGCTCCCTGCTCAGTGGAGAGTCTGTTTCTCCCTCTCCCTCTGCCTGCCTCTCTGCCTACTTGTGCGCTCTCTCTCTCTGTCAAATAAATAAATAAAATCTTTAAAAAAAAAAAAAAACAGTATTAAGTTTCATACATCATAAATTCTGATGCAAAGCAAAACTAATACTGAAAATAGAGAGCTAATCAGAAATAACTCAAAATGTTGGTTATCTTTTCCCTTAGTGCACAGGTTGGCATTAACTCTATTCTGTAGTCATGGTACATACAACAATAAAAAATCTTGCTATTCCTACGAGATACTTAAATTCAATCAATATAATATTCTTTAAAACTGGAAACTGAATTTATTTTTAAGCAAAAATAAGACTCTGGACTTTTTTCCCCTTATTTGTTCTAAGAGATGCTTACAAAGATCCTTTGATAGACACTGCTCTCCCTCCCTGGCCAGGAGGAAAAACAAATGGAGGAAAAAGAGCTCCATGTAGAAAGGAACTAGGAAGAAAAAGTGCTCTTGCTTACCACTTGAAGCTGGAGGAAGTTCTCCAATTACTGTTTTAAGGCCAATACTTGAAATATCTCGAAGTTGTTCCTTATCAGAAAGCATGTTAGTGCAGAGGGTATCTACAATTGTCTCTACTTGGTATTCTTTCACTTTACTCACTAAGGGGCCAAGACTGTAATATAAAATAGAAAAAAAAATTTTAATTTACATTAAATACAAAAACAGAAAAACAGACAAAAGCATTATTTTTTTCTGCCTAGCAACTGTCAACACAAAATAAATACACTATGCCTGTTTCATAGATAGTATATGAATATGGGTTTAAAACAAATTTGGATAAGCTCCTTGCAGTTGGTTTCCAGTGTTTTTCCACTGATTTCCACCATGGTATCATGAAACTTAAGATGCTCCCAATCCTTCATATATACAAAACATTTTTTAGTACTAAAAAGGCTAATTAGGGGTCTGCTCCTAACAAGGATCCTATGGTTTACCTGAAATAGCAATTCTACCCAATATATCACTTTGCCAACTCTGACCCTGCCTTCCTTCTATCATCTGTCACCAACACCACCTTGTGAACCGAAAGAACAGGACAGAAGACTGCACTAAGGGACAGATTTTTAGGTACTGGGCTAATGGGATATTGTTAGAAAAGAAGAGCATTTCAAATGGAAAGATCAGAGACCAGAATGAGTGGAATGTGTATTTTAAAAAATGAGGAATGGGAAACAAAAGCAAAAATGAACTACTGGGACTTCATCAAGATAAAAAGCTTTTGCACAACAAAGGAAACAGTCAACAAAACCGAAAGACAACCTATGGAATGGGAGAAGATATCTGCAAATGACTTATCAGATAAAGGGCTAGTAGCCAAGATCTATAAAGAACTTACCATACTCAACACCCAAACAACCCAAATAATCCAGTCAAGAAATGGGCAGAAGACATGAACAGACATTTCTCCAAAGAAGACATACAAATGGCCAACAGACACATGAAAAAGTGCTCAACATCACTCGGCATCAGGGAAATACAAATCAAAACCACAATGAGATACCACCTCACACCAGTCAGCATGGCTAAAATTAACAAGTCAGGAAATGACAGATGTTGGCGAGGATGCAGAGAAAGGGGAACAGTCCTACACGGTTGGTGGGAATGCAAGCTGGTGCAGCCACTCTGGAAAACAGTATGGAGGTTCTTCAAGAAGTTAAAAATAGAGCTACACTATGATCCAGCAATTGCACTCCTAGGTATTTACCCAAAGGATATAAACATTGTGATCCGAAGGGGCTTCTGCACCCCAATGTTTATAGCAACAATGTCCACAACAGCCAAACTATGGAAAGAGCCCAGATGTCCATCAACAGATGAACGGATAAAGAATATTCCACACACAATGGAATATTACTCAGCCATGAAAAAGGATGAAATCTTACCATTAACATCGACGTGGATGGAACTGGAGGGTATTATGCTGAGTGAAATAAGTCAATCAGAGAAAGACAATTATCATATGGGTTTTACGCATATGTGGAATTTAAGAAACAAAAGAGAGGATCATAGGGGAAGGGAGGGAAAAATAAGACAAAATCAGAGAGGGAGACAAACCATAAGATTCCTAACTATAAGAAACAAACAGGGTTGCTGGAGGGAAGCAGGTGGGGGGATGGGGTAACTGGGTGATGGGCATTAAGGAGGATCTGAGATATAATGAGCACTGGGTGTTATATACAAATGATGAATTACTGAACCCTACATCTGAAACTAATGATACACTATATGTTAAGTAATTTAATTTAAATAAAATAAGATTTAAAAAAAATGAGGAATGAAAAGAACTGTTTGATACAAAAGGCACATAAAAGACAACAGGAAAGGTAGGCCCCTGGGACATTATGGAGAACCTTTAAAGTTAGGCCGGCAAATTTAAATGTGATGTGGTAAAACTGGGAGCCAATGCATTTTGTCAAGCATAAGTGACATGAGAAAAATAGTTTAATTTGATAAATGTCATATCAGCATTTATCAAATACAGATGTTCAATAAATTGCTAACTGCTTGATTGGAGAAGCCACAGGCAGCGCAATTTGGGGAATTAAGAGAAGGAAAAAAAATAAACAGAAAGGTTGGAGAAATCCAAGAACAATCTAATCCAAAATGATGGCAGTGACAAAGAGACATGGCATATGTGTAAAGACCTAACATGAAACAATGAAAAAATGTGGAGTGAAAATAAAAGGGATTCCAAAAATGAATTTAAAGCGTTTTAGCTTCTGGTAATGGCAAAATAGCTTTGTTGGACCAAAAGACTGTAAACTCTCTAAATCTGTATTTTAGAAAAACAACAATCTGAATGCCAGATAATGATGTAACTAAAAACAGAAAGGTCTACCTAGAATTCCAAATCCACTGAAATTATCTCTTAAAAATGAAAATAAAGACAATTTATGATAAAAACTGAAACTATATCACTACCAAACCTATACTGCAAGAATTGCCAAAGAAAGTTCTTTAGGCTAAAGAAAAATTAAACCAGATGGTTACTCGGGATTTACAAAGATCACCAGAAATGTAAATGTGTGTATACATAAAAGGCTATATTTATCTTAAATACTAGATTGGAGTATCTTAATTACTACACTGGGGTACCAGGCTGAATCAACGGTAGAGCATGCAACTCTTGATCTCAGGGTTGTTGAATTGATGACCCATGTTGGGTTTAGAAATTACTAATAAATAAGTAAATAAGTAAACTAAAAAAAAAATAAAAGACTATATAGTTTTTCTTCAAACTATAAATAATACTGTATTATGGATACACATACATGCAAATATATAAAAAAACAGTAGCATAAAGACAGGAAGAAAGTAAACAGAAAAATGTTACAAGATTTATATACCTTATATCAAGTGGTACAATATTAACTTTTAATAGATTACCATAAATTTAAAATGCAATTTATAATCCCTAGCCTAGAGTGACAATTCAGAAAACACTAAGAGACATATCTAAAAAGTCAACAGAGTAAATCAAAATTAAATATAAAACAGATTCCCAACCTTTTGGTTTCAGGAACCCTTTTAACGCTTTAAAAATCAATGAAGACCCCAAAAACTTGTCTTTATGTAGGTTGTGTCTGTCAATACTTACATATTAAAAATTAAAAGTAACAAAAATAAACCTATCACATGATAACATAAATATTTTTAAAAAATTAACTATATTCTCAAAAAAGCGAGAAAAATAGCACTGATTTATATGTTTGCACTTAAAAAAAACTGTATTCTCATATCTGATTTTGCATTCGGTCTGTTGTGATGATCACATTATGTGGCCTCTGGAAAATTACATTGTGCACTTACAAGAAAACTAGAGTCAAAGGGAAAATAATTATTCACATGATAAATTCTGATACTTTCAGAGGGTCACAGGATGTTCCAGGGTCCGTCCCCCCGAATCAAACTTTGAGAACTGTTGCTATAAAAGATTTGCTTAACCCAAAAGAAGGCAGGTGGGGAAAAAAAAAACCCAGACCAATAACAACAACAAAAGCAAAAAGAAAATAAGAAGAATGACACACCTAAATCCAACCATATCAAATATTTATAATAAACAGCAAGGGACTATATAAGCACTCCTATTTAAGGGCAAAAATTATGAAACTGAATCAAAGCAAGAATTAACTATTTGCTGTCTAGAAGACATCATTTAAAAAGATTAAACTGAAAAATAAAAAAGGTACACTATGCAAACACTAATCTTAGAAAAGTTGGGGTGACTTTTCCATAGTAACATAATAGAAAACATATTTGAAGATAAGGTATATTTAAAAAGAAACATTTCATATTCATAAAAAGGTCAAACATCAGGAGGACATAAAAATGTGTATGCATTTAGTCATTAGGTTTTAAAATACATGAGCAAAAACTGACATTTATCAAAGAGAAAAACAGATAATTTGACAATCATAGTTGAAAATTTTAAACACTTGTCTCTTTGGGGTATTTAATACCAAAAACAAAAACAAAAAAATCACAAAGAATATAAAATCTAAACTTGATATATCAACTACCTTGACCTGACATTTCTACAACATTATGCCCATCTACCACAGAATATGCTTTCTTCCAAGTATACACTGGACATTCATTCACCAAGATGCACCATATGCTGAACTATAAAACAAATCCAAGTAGACAAAACAAACATCCTGAAATTTTAAATATGGTTCTCTGACCAAAATGGAATTAAATTAGCAATAAAAATAAACATCTAGGTAACCTCCAAATATTTGAAAATTGCTTCTAAATAACCCATGGATCAAAGGAAAATCACAATAGAATTAAAAATATTTCAAACTAGGGGCACCTGGCAGGCTCGCTTAGTCGGTGGAGCATGCAACTCCTGATCTTCGGGTTGTGAGTTTGAGCCCCACGTTGGGTGTAGAGATTACCTAAAAATAAAATCTTTAAAGAAGTATTTCAAACTGAATGATACTACCAGAATTTGTAGAATGTAGCTCAAGAAGTAATTAGAGAAAAATACATACCTTTAATTGTTTAAGAATTTGAAAGGAAGAAAGTGAGCATTATAATAAAAGAAGAAATCAATGAAATAAGGCAACAAACAATAGAGAAAATTAACAAACCTAAGTCAGTTCTTTGATAAGTAAAGTTGGTAAATCCCTAATTAGATGAATTGAGGGAAAAAAGAGAAAAAACACAAATTACCAAAATCAGGACTGAAAGAGGGAGCTATTCACTGATGACCCCTATTTAGGCAGAAAATCCCAAGGAATCAACAAAAACTACTGTGACTAGTAAGTAAGTATGAGATACTATGGTTCACTGTTAAAAAACAGTATTGTTAAGATGTTGATTCTCTTCAAAAATCTCTACAGCTTCAGCACAATCCCAATCAAAATTTGAGCAAGCTTATTTTTTTTAAATTGAAACTGACAAACTGATTCTAAAATTCACAATGGAAATACAAAAAAAAAAAAAACCTAAAAAATCAAAATCCTCTTGGAAAAGGAAGAATGAAGCTAAGAACTTAAACTACCCTACATCAGACTTCCATAGATCTTCTATACCTTTGTTTTCAACAAAGGGCAATTTTTACCCTCCAATAGATAGCTGGCAATGTCTGGAGACATTTTTGGTTGTCACTCCTGGGAAAAGAAGGAATGCTACTAGCAAATAGTAGCTAAAGGCCAAAATGCTGCTAAACATCCTACATACACAGAATACACAGGATAGCTCCTCACAACAAAGACCTGTCCAAAAAGTCAATAGTGGCAAGGTTGTCTAATATACTACATTACACTAATACAACAGTTTTGTACTGGCATAAAAATACACAAAAACACCAATGGAACACAAGAGAGTCGAGAAATAAACCCACACTTTCAGTCAACTGATCTTTGATATGAATGCAATTCAATAGGGAAAAGATGTTTTCAATAAATGGTCCTTCAACAACTAGATGTTCACATGAAAAAACTGAACTCAATTCCTAATTCAGAAAAATTAATTCAAGACAGATCACAGGACTAAAAGTAAAAGCTGAAACTATAAGGCTTTTAGGAAAAAAACAGGAGAAAATTGTTGCAACATAAGGTAAACAAAGGTTTCTTAGGACATGGAAAGCAATTACCATAAAAGAAAAGTTGAAATTAACTTATAATCAAATGAAACTAAATTTAAAAAAAAACTAAAGTTAAAAACTTAAGCTCATCAACTTGGGAGAAAATATTTATAAAATATATGTATCAAAGGGCCTATCTAGAATATATGAAGAACTCATACGATTTGATAATAAAAAAAACCACCTCAATTTCAAAAATTGGGAAAAGTCCAGGAAAAAAAAAAAGTCCAACAAACACACAAAACAGCACTGGACTATATTAGTCATCAGGGACATGTAAATTAAAACTACACCTATACACTTACTGGAATGGCTAAAATTAAAGGGTGACAAAACCAAGTGTTGGTGAGAGTGTGCAGACAACTGGTACTTTCATGTAAAATGATACAAATACTTTGGGAAACAATTTGGCAGTTTCTTTTTTTTTTTTTTTAACATTTTATTTCTTTGACAGAGAGAGACACAGTGAGAGAGGGAACACAAGCAGGGGGAGTGGGAGAGGGAGAAGCAGGCTTCCTGCCAAGCAGGCAGCCCGATGCAGGGCTCGATCCCAGGATCCCGAGATCATGACCTGAGCTGAAAGCAGACACTTAACGACTGAGCCACCCAGGTGCCCCAATTTGGCAGTTTCTTAAAAATCTAATTGGAGAACAACAATTCCATTCTTAGGTATTTACCCATAAAAAAGACCCATATCCTAAAAAGAACTCATACAAGAATGTTCATTGTATCTCTATTCACAATAGCCAAACTCTACAAAGAAACCAAATGTATAAACAGACTGGTATTTATTACTGGCTACTAATCAGTAATAAAAAGTCAAGAAATACTAATACACCCAACATGGATGAATCTCACAGATATGAGTACGACAGCTAGACACAAAAGAGCACATACTGTATTAACTCTATTTATATGAAGCTCTGAAACAGGCAAAACTAATTTAAAGTGAAAACAACCGTGACCTTCAGTAGGGATGTTGTATGTGAGGTAAGGATACAATTTTATCTTTTTCAAATGGTTATCCAGTCCTTAAAAAAAAGGGGGGGGTCCAACTTTCTATCATGTACTTTCTATTTTACTCTGTTTGTCCATTAATGCCTCACTACTGCACTGCTTTGATTACAGAAACACAATAGTCTCTTTTCCTATCTAGTAGGGCTAAGCAACAACTCCAACTTCAGCAACTGTTAACACTTTTTCAGAGTTTTCTTGGCTATCTTGAGCAAACACCTGCCCCCTCTCCCTCCCACCAAAATATACTTTAAAGTCAACTTGTCTAGCTTGTGAAATAATTTTTACAATTAAGTTAGCATTAAATTAGCTTGAAGAAAACCAACAACTTTGTTGAGTTATCCTATCCAAGGACATGGAATGTCTTTCCATTTGTTCCAAGTACATTTTTGTTAGGGGTCAAGAATATTTTAAAGTTTTCCTTAAGTTTTGAAAAAGATAAAATTGTAACCATACAATACCCTCACTCAAGGTCACCATTGTTACATTTCTTGTTACATTTAATTCTTAGGCATTTTGTCTTTCTGTTGCTGTAATAAACGGACATTTGATTCCATGAGATCTTCCAATTGGTTGTTTATATGAAAACTACAGATTTTTGTTCATTACTTTCACATCCTGTTACTTCACTGAATTCTTACTGTCCACATTAAATTTTTTTCTTGATTGACTTGGATTATTCTCATGTACCTTTTCCAATGCTCATGCATATAATTTTATTCTTCCTTGTCCTACAGTGGCTAATACCTTTAAAAAGAATGTAGTGGAGACAGAAACCCATCTTTTCCTTGTTATCGACATTAGTGTAAAGGTATCTGGTAATTTACTGGCTTTTGGGGAGAGGTATGTGTATGTGTGTGTATTTCTAACGTTAAAAAAGGTCTTATCTTGGGGCGCCTGGGTGGCTCAGTCGTTAAGCGTCTGCCTTCAGCTCAGGTCATGATCCCAGAGTCCTGGGATCGAGCCCTGCGTCAGGCTCCCTGCTCGGCGGGAAGCCTGCTTCTCCCTCTCCCACTCCCCCTTGCTTGTGTTCCCTCTCTCACTGTGTCTCTGTCAAATAAGTAAATAAAATCTTAAAAAAAAATAAAAATAAAAATAAAATGATCTCTCTCTCATTTAATAAAATGTTTCCCTTGAAACAGTTAGTGAATTCTCCCTAGTGAGATAAAGCATCCCTGACCTGTTCTTCACTCCAGGGACGTATTAAGTACGATGATGGTCCCTGGAAGGTGTTTCACTCCTCTAATTACACTAAGTAGCCTAAATAAGTGTTGTGCTTTGGCGTTTTTTTTTTTTTTTTTTTTAATCAAGCACCAGGGCGCCTGGGTGGCTCAGTTGGTTGAGCAACTGCCTTCTGCTCAGGTCATGATCCCAAAGTTCTGGGATCAAGTCCCACATCAGGCTCTCACCTCAGCGGGGAGCCTGCTTCCTTCTCATTCTCTCTCTCAATTAAAAAAAAAAAAAAATCTTTTTTAAATCAAGCATCAATGTTGAATCTTATCAGTGCCTAGACAACTGTTTTTTTCCCTCTTATCTACTAACATAATGAAATATATTAACAAAGCACATAATATTGAACCGCCCTCATGTTCTTGGGATCAATCTCACTTGGTCATGGTATGTTACACTTACTGTATTGTTGGATTATATTTTGAACATTTAAATGGTCTGTAGTTTTCTTTTTCAGTGTTATCTTCAGTCACAATGTATTATCAGTAATTGGTTTAAATAAAAGACTGGGAAGTTTTCATACTTTATGTTCTGGAATAGTACTAGAACTCTCCGTACTGGAGTTATCTGTTCTTTGAGGTTTCAAAGACGTGTGTGAAAGATTTCTGAGCCTGAGTTTCTTTTGGGTGATGAGTTCTTTGACAATTTTCCCTATTTCCTGATAAGGCTAGTTAGTAATTTATCTATTGTGATTTTCCCTCCTCCAAGAATCAGTTCTTGGGTTTTATCTCCTACTGTATTACTTTTGTTTATATCTTAATTCCTTTATTTTTTTCTTGAGTATATGCCATTTCTGCCCCCAACCTGTTAAGTTTTAAGAATAAAAGGTCTTCAAAAGACCAAAAGCTCAGGTCCCTAATGAGTAAAGATTCCTATGCAAGTGAATAAGACCTATGTTCCTCTCAACTCTCAATTTCGGACAAAGACTACTTTTTATTACCACTTTTAAAAGCTGGTAAATGTTCATCATATATTTTGAACAATGTTTAATTTTATTAAGCACAGGCCAAAAAAAATAAATAAAAGATGAAAAATAAAGTAAATTATACTCATTGCATTATTCTGCAACCTATCTTTTTAAGACCCATTTTATTTTAAACTTGCAAATGTCCCAAGTTAAAGAAATTGTACTGCATTGTCTAAAAACTCTATGCTGACCAATGATTTCTCACATTTTTGCCTGTTTTTACAGCAGGTATGTAAAAGCTAAGCCTAAAACGCAATATTGGGCGCCAGGGTGGCTCAGTCAGTTAAGCATCTGCCTTTGGTTCAGGTCATGATCAGCATGGAGTCTGCTTCTCCTTCTCCCTCTGCCCTTCTCCCCCACCCCCCTCTTGTGCACTCTCGCTCTCTCTTAAATAAATAAAATCTTTTAAAAAATTTTTTTTAATGCAATAAAGGAATCATAATGAGACAACGTTTTAAATTGATGCCTAATTATTACAGGACATACAAAATGGCATAAAATTCCATAGCTTCTTACATGAAACTAAAGGTTACACTAACTATGTAAATTGTTAAGTTTTCTAGTATTTGATACATATAAATGAAACAATTTGTCAATAGAATTTACTGAGAACTCAAATTCTGTACCCTATTACTAAAAATAGTTAAACTGTCAATAACATGTCTAATAAGATGCTCCTACTACACTGTACACAAAGACAATTGGAATTCCCACAATTTTTAGGAAAAATTCTTCGTAGCTGCTGTACCCATCAGTCTTAATTTGTGTTAACTATGGTTTTAAATGCTGCTGTTCTTTATAAAGTCTTATTATTTTTTACTTCCCTTGATCATTGGTTCTTAGATTTTCATACAGAGATGAACAGAGGCTAGTAGGCCTTTTTTTTTTTTTTTTTTTAAAGATTTTATTTATTTGACAGCGAGAGAGGGAACACAAGCAGCAAGAGTGGGAGAGGGAGAAGCAGGCCTCCCATGGAGCAGGGAGCCCGATGCGGGGCTCTATCCCAGGACCCTGGGATCATGACCCGAGCTGAAGGCAGACGCTTAACGACTGAGCCACCCAGGCGCCCCGAGGCAAGTAGGCCTTTTAACCTGGCTAAATAAATCAGGTCAAACAAGTGAGAGAATCACTCTTTCTGGAGTTTCCATTACGTATTTCATACAAATCAAAATACCATAAAAGGCTTTAAGAAGTAATATGGAGCGCCTGGATGGCTCATATGGTTAAGCATCTGCCTTTAGCTCAGGTCATGATCCCAGGGGCCTGGGACTGAGCACCGCATTGGGCCCCCTGCTTGGCAGGGAGCCTGCTTCTCTCTCTCGCTCTACTGTTCCCCCTCCTTGTGTTCTCTCGCTCTGTCAAATAAATAAATAAAATCTTTAAAAGAAAAAAAAAGAAGAAAAAGAAACTTTAAGAAGTGTATCATATGTACCACATACAAACATTAAACATTCACCACTCACCTGCAAATTCTAAAGAAAATTCCAGAAAGACATAGTACAAGACTAAGATAATTTACCAACTATTACACTGAGTCTTTTAATGGGGCTGACAGGGGTGGGAAGCAAGTAAAAAACACTTACCATTTGACAGCTAAATTCTGTACCTCTCCATTTTTATCTTCCAGTAACTTCAAAATCATTTTCACTACTTTCCTTTCACTGTCATCATCCAACTTGATGGAATCTTTCTGCAGTTCTGTCATCAAATCATTTGTAGCCATAAACCTATCAAAAAATTAAATTTGTTGATTATTTCAATTTTTAAGCACAAAGATGTCTTTCAAACACAATGCTATCATCCTTATCTAACTAAGTCCTAACAAACTCTCTTAAATAAGGAACCCATCACTTTAAATTATCTTCCCCAGGTCAGTCCTGTTTTAAGTTACAGATAGGATCTACTGTGAGTGTTCTTTCATTCTAATTAACTGTATCATTGCTTTTAGGAGGAGAAAAGCTCCTCTTTACTTTTTCTTTGCATGTGATTTGAATTTTATCTAGGAAGCCTTTAACTACGAACATTAAGAATACCTTCCTATATAATATTCTGTGTTGGGATCAAGGGGCAAGGGTCACATATTAAAAAATTACTGGGAAATTTCCGGGCGCTTGGGTGGCTCAGTTGGTTAAGTGACTGCCTTCGGCTCAGGTCATGATCCTGGAGTCCCGGGATCGAGTCCCACATCAGGCTCCCTGCTCAGCAGGGAGTCTGCTTCTCTCTCTGACCCTCCTCCCTCTCATGCTCTCTGTCTCTCATTCTCTCTCTCGCAAATAAATAAAAAACTTTAAAAAAAAATTACTGGGAAATTTCCAAAATACAAATTCTCAGCTCTACCCCAACTCCCATCACAAGGTTATCAGATGTATTTTCAAAATGGTGAAGAGGCTATTCTAGAACGTATTTTCATCTGACATCCAGCCCCCTCCCCTTAAGAACTACTGCCAAAGACAAGTTTAATACTTAATAGTCTTAACAAAAAACCCAGAGTGATCGTCTAATCTCAGCTTTACATGAAAGGGTTGAATAGGAGACAAAGATGAGGTAAACAGACTCTCAGATTTTTTTCTCATATACCTCACCAGACGATTCATTGTTTTAAAAGTATTTTCTCAAGAGTAACAGATAATCACACTATGAAATAAAGCCCCCTGTTTGAAGGCCAAATGAATTCTTCCCCTAATTCTGGCTCTTCTCTACCTACTGAAATAACCTAACTGCAGTAACAACTACTTAAATGCCTTCTTCTTGTATCTGAACCAGATCAAGTTTGAGTAAAAGTGTACTATTTATATTATATACAGAAATATCAAAATCTGTGTTTAAATCAATTAAAAACCACTAACTATTGGAGCTGAAATGATAAATAGCTATGCAGACAGTCTGGCAATACAGGCGATAAACTATGTGGTAAGGATTGGCAAAACAACTTACTAATTTACGAATTATTTGTTATCTAAGGAGTTGATATGTTCATTTAATGCTAATTTGGCAAAGTTTTAAACTACAATGCAAGCACAATTCTTACCAAGTTTTGTGAAACTGCTTATAAAGTTGGTGTTCAAATTGGGATTATACAAGGTAAAGCATGTACTTTTTTTAAATGAACATACTTGTAATTGATAGCCCCTCCCCATTTTATATGACAAATGAAATTAAAACCACACAATATTCTAGAAAATAAAAAACAAAAAACTGAGTAATAGCGCACTAATGCAGGAATTCTACACACAAAGCATTAAAATATCTTAACCATTTTACTTCCATAAAATCATGAAATAAAACCACAGTAGTTAGGACTTCTAAAGACCCCTGAAATGCTCATCACCTGGTTGAAGAGAACATGGCCATTAATTTAGGTAAAAAAGCAAATAATCCCAATGCAAAAAGTTGTTTTAGGGTTGTGAAGGTAGTCTACTGGTACAGAGATTCTTTCCTTTATTTACCACTTATTTATTCATTGCCTATTATGCTACAAAGGCTGGACTATGAGCAAAGGATAGATAAAAAGTAAATAAACGTTGGCTCCTGACCTCAGAGAAGTCTACTGATTTTCAAAAATCTATGATCAATGCAAAACCACAAGATATTACCTCACACCAGTCAGATAGGCTAGTATCAAAAATACAAGAAATAACAAGCATTTGCAAGGATGTGGAAAAAAGGGAACCTTCGTTCCCTGTTGGTAGGATGCAAAATGGTGCAGCCACTATGGAAAATGGTATGGACGTTCCTCAAAAAATTAAAAATACAAATACCATATGATCAGTAATTCCACAACTGGGTATCTGCCAAAAACAAAAACAAAACACTAATTAAAAAAGATACATGCACCCCTATGTTCACTACACCATTATTTACAATAGCCAAGATATGGAAGCAACCCAAGTGTCCTCTGACAAATAAATGGATTAAAGAACAATGGGATATTTTATGGAATAGCCACAAAAAAAGAATGAAATCTTGCCATTCTCAACAACATGCATGGACCTGGAGGGTATTAAAGGGGATTAAGAGGCACAAACTTCCAGTAATAAAATAAATGGCAGGGATTTTGTATGGTGACTATATTTAGCATGGTGAGCACTGTGTAATGTACAGAATTAGAACTGTCAAATCACTTTGTTGTACACTTGAAACTAATGTAACACTGTATATGTCAACTATACTTCAATAAAAGTTTTTAATTTTAAAAAATCTATGACCAATGGTTAAACATTTTTTAAAGCTGAAATGAGCCCCAGTAAAATTAGCAATAGGTTATTATTTTTAAAAATGAGAAAAAATGGATTGAGACAGTATTAAGTTATACTAAGAGTTACTTTTTAATGGTGACCCCCAAACAGAAAGTTCTAAGAATTTCTTCTGTTAATTTGATACAAAAATTTGCACTATAAAATCATCCTGTAAGAAAAGTTGTTTAACCAGCTAAAAAGCTGTCCATGCCAGATTCAAAAGCCAATTTGTAAAATGTCTCTTAAGCATGTAATGTTCTATGCATGGTGCTAAGACATAAGCTGATAAAACAGACTCAGTCCCTTCCTCCTAACCTTTTCATCTAATATGGCAGACAGACAGGTAAATGGACAAATCTCAATCTTACAGATTTTTAAAAATACTCAAGGATATTGGACACTGATCACACCAAGAACCGACAGTTTGAATCTCAAAGGATTAACAGCGGTGTGCATGGGGAAAGCTGGTTTGGAATTTTAAATTTTTATTTTTGTCTATGTCGGGGTGGGGGCGGTGGCGGCAGCAGCAAAAATGCTGAGGGACATAACCCTTTTGAGTGAAGGGCTAAGAAGCAGTTAAGTGTGGCTGGGACATAGGTAGGTAGAAAGAAGCCTAACAGGAAGAAGATGGAAATGTAGGCTGACGTCAAGATAAGAAAGATCTGACTCTGTAGTGAGAACCTAGTATGTATGTATCAGGTACTGTGCTCAACTCTATACAAACAAGAGATGGCAAAAGCAAACAGTTCCTGCTGTCTAGGAGCTTACAATACAATCAAAGAGAGACATATTAGTTTTAAAAACTACATATATGGGTTAATTGTATATGTAATTATGAACAGAGATAAATGCTAGGAAGGGAAGGAAAGGGATAGGGCACAAAGAAAACCCAATGGTGTAATAAAGTAACCTGATGCAGACTGCACTGGGGTTTGAGCATCAGGAAAGACTGAACTCTGAAGCATGGACAGGAATTTTTTTGGGGGGGGGGGAGAGCAAGTAAGCAAGGGCCAAGAGATTGAAGAGATTTGGGGGTCTTATTGGGATTTTAGTCTTTTTTCTAAGAGCAATGGGAAGTTACTGAAAGGCATCTGGGTCAGAGATGGGCAGTACACTAAAATGATCAAATGTGCATTTCAGAAACGTTACTCCAGCTACACTATGGTCAGAGTGTAGAAAGAACCAATCTTCATTTAGCCAAAATGAATGGAGAAAGTTAGGAGAGTTACTGTTGCAGTCTAAGTGCGAAATGATGGTAGCTACAATTAGGGTTATGACCATCTATGGCGGAAGAAAAATGGACACAGAAGCAATTCTCATTATTATCAAAGTTAATGCCTTCTTGTTTCAACTCACATACTGTAAAAAGTATCCTCTTCTCTATCTAGAGCCACATCATTTGCATGTTTGTGTTTTTTGTTGGTAATGTTGCTGTTAAAATGACCCCCAAGCATAGCGTAGTGCTTCTAGTATTCCTACGTACAAGAAAGCTGTGTCTTCCAGAAAAAAATACATATATTAGATAAGCTTTTCTCAGGCATGAAGTGATAGTGCTGTTGGCCATGAGCACAATGTGAACGAATCAACAACATGTATTAAATAAGGTTGTCTTTAAACAGAAATAAAAACAAGGTTATGAACCGATCAAATATGAAAATGCTATGACTAGAGGCTCACAGGAACCTACCACCGTATTTCCCCTATTAGTAATGGCTCAGTATTCAATGTTCATGGTAACTTGATAGTACTACCTACTGAGAATAATAAGAACCAACTATTTGAGATTTAAAAGGTTAAAATAAGTCTTTGAAATGGATTAGATATGGGGATGGTAAGGGATGAGTTAGCAAACGGACAAAGCAGTAGGAGGAAAACCACAGGACTTGGGTGTTACAGTCAGGTATGTACCCCTTCCAGAGTCTTACTGTTATTTAGCATCCACTGTCATATCAGATGGTTCAAACACTCACCTTACAACTGGAGAAAGGATTAATAAACCTGGCTCAACCACAGACTACACAGAATGGCCATTCCTTCTGATCCTAATCAACAAAATCTCAGCAATAGTCAAGATGTTAACATCATAAATCAATGATGCCCTGCAGCCCAATTTCATCTGCCCTTGGTCAGAAGGGAGGACTAAGAAAGAGAAAAAACAGAAACACAAAATAACAGTAGCCCTGCAGTCCAGGAACTGATCTAAGGCTCATACCTATATCTGAATGTTACTCCAAACTGATCTGATGCTTACAATGAAAGCGTATTGTTTTCCTAGACATAAACCACCTCACAGAACATCAATTTCAGACAAGTTCACTTAACACAAAATACCACACACACCTTCCACTCTAACTCATTGACTGCTACTTCTTCACCAATTACAGCTTTTCCTCTGCTTTAGTTTCCCCCTCCTCGTATTAAGATGTCAAACAATGGAACTGCCCCACTTTCCAACAATCCAGTGTGAAACTCCACTTCCTTAGACCCTTCCCAAAACTACCCAAATGAATAGGTCCTACCACTCTTTAACTGAGACTTCCCATAGTGTGTCTTCTCTCTCCCTCACTATAATGGTAATAAATCCAACTTGTGTCAAGGATGCCTATGTAAGAGAATTTCAAGAAGGAAAAAGTAATAACAGTGCTTGCATATCAAATAGATAAGCAAACAAAATATCCACTGAATTAGTTACATAGAGCTTGTCAGAAACTTGGGGAAGAGTAATTTCAGTGATCCTTACGTGGGCAACAGCTAAGTTTAGAGTTTATCTTGTAGTCAATGGGAATTAGTGGGGAAGGCAATGATCAGCTGTGATATTTAGAAAGAAAATTCTAACGGAAGAGTTACCAAAGACTGGATTAAAAAGAGGCCAGAGACAGGAAGACTAAACTTTAAGAAATACCCATCAGGGAATTAAATGAGAGAGAAAAAGGTAGAAGGGTGACATCAAGGTTTTCCAACTGGGACATTTGGTACATGGTAACGCAATGGGACAAAATAAAAAAGGCTTAAGGTGGGAGAGAGAAAAGTTAAAATGTTAACTTTCAAATTCCTACAGCAGTCCCAGGTGGACAGAACCTACTGGCAGTGCCATCTCATGTATTCAACATATATTCTGGGAGTACCATCATTAGGAAGTGTGCCAGGCTCTGCAAACACAGTTATGAACAAGACAGTCATACGACAGAACTTACACACCTGGCTTATTCTACTGGACTGAAAGTTCCTTGAGGGGAGAACTTATTCATCATAAATCCAATTTAGAGACGTGCAGAAACAGTGGTAGAAATAGATACCTTGTATTGCACAATGAGCAGTCTCACAACCCTTCCTCTCATACACAAGCACAATTTTACCCTTGTTACTAACAGACATCTAAGTGATACGGGCCAACTGTACCATCTAATGAGCTAATTATCTTTCAAAAAACTCATACACACACCACCACCATCTCATTTTTTCTCATTTATTCCCTTGGAGTATGAATTTAGGATGGTCTCAATATTGTTCATGTAAGTAAAACTAATTTTTAGCCCTCTTTCTTCTTCCCAATTTCCTCAATGAGGTCTTTCTTCAGTGGTGAGCCTTAATCATTGCTGATAATCAGTGTTAGCAGTACACCTTTATCACGTAAGTGAAATCCAGTAACTTACGGCCATCAACCTGCAAAGTACTTAAAAGGTGCCCAGAAATCACCTTCCTAAGCTCTACAAATCTATCTCCTCTGATTAAACTTACTTTTCTTCAAGCACAAGTAGTACAGAGAACTTCACCAGTATTTACTGTTACATTATTATAAATGCCCATAGGGTACTTTCAGGTATGTTATAGGCTCTCTAAGGTCCCTTCCAGCTCTGAAAGTGCAGAACTCCGATTTTTAGTAGCATTTTAAAGTTTCCAAGAAAAAAGTAACTGCTAATATCCAAAACACATACATACATACATAAATTTGGTAACATAAACTGTTATCAAGCTAGGAAATTCTGCAATGCAGTAAATTATTTTAAGATTGTATCAAATGGTATTTAAAAAAAATAGACTGGTAGGTTTTTACCATGGTTTCTGGAAGAAATTTCCCAAAATCCTTACACGCTTTTCTAACTCTGTAATTAAAATCCAACTAAAACTAGCAGCACCTGGGAACCCACAAAGCCAAAACAGTGGAAGATTCAGTTCAGTAAAACAAGGTCCCTACCCTCAAGCAGTTCCCTAAACAATACCCCCAGCTCCAGTCAAGATTATCTACTTGTATAGTGAGCTTTCCCGCTTGCACTAGTTTTCTCTACCTACAAGTTCAAGACCTAGCTCAGGTGACTCCACAAACATGAATCTCCTTGCTTCCATCTTCTCTGCCATTTAAGGCTAACAACTACATATTGCTCTGGGTTCTTCATCTTTTTATAAAAGTGTCTTCACTATTCAACAAGCATGTAAATACTACTGAGGGCAAGCACTAGATCGTGACCATTCTGTAGTCCCTTCTCAGGGAATTATTACAAGTGTCTTCTAGCACAAAATATTCCGTAAGCCTAAGAGGGAACTGAAATTTAAGTTCTTAGTCTTAATGTCCCCTAGTCAAAACCCTGGAGAAGTAACATAACATGGTAGTTAAGAGTTCATGCTCTGTGGTTGGGGTTGGGGGTGGTCTGGAAATCCCAGATCTAATGTCTAACTCACCTTGGGTAAGTACTTAATTACCACCACCACACCTCAGTTTCCTGGACTGGAATACAGATTGTTAGTATCCACTTTATACTAGAGTTATGAGGATAAACAGGATCAAGTATATAAAGTTGACAGTAAGCATTAATGTTAACTACTATGTAGATAAAGACAGAACAGTGGTAAATTTTCTTCAGCTCTTTATTCCTTGGAAGACTAAAGTATTCAGTTGGTGGTGAAGCATATGAAAATAAAAGGAAAACTTCAGTTACCTCAACCCACTCAATTTTCAATGTTAATATTCATAAATAGAGCATTCACCTGGTTCATGCACATTAAAGTTTTCATTCTGCTATCTACAGAATGACCTATGTACTAGTAGTAAACCTTAAAATACCACCTTCAAAGAGTACAGAATACTAAAACATGAAAGAAAAAGGACGTTAGATGTCCCCCCACCAATAAATTGAACCCATGATTTAAATCCTACAAAATGATTCTTTAAACATGCTGACATCTGAAAAATTTGAAGCCTGTACCCACTTCTTTACTTTACTTTATATGAATGGACTATGTAGTTATCCAGAGACCTAAAATTTCAGCCTATAACGGACCTTTTGTAATCACCCATGTACAAGTCTCTCAAAGTAAAAATTTAATCCCAAATTAAGTAGCCTGTCCAAGATCTCACAGACAGTTCACAAGAAAGAATCCTACTAGACTAGAACACATGACTAGAGCCCATATTTTGTGACCAGTAAGTAGGTCATATTCTCTTTGGATTCTACCATGAGAGGAATACTTTTTTTTCCTTTTAAATATATTATTGTTTTCATCTCCCCTTAGCACAAGTACAGTGGTTTGCACTATTCTATAATATTAACTCTGTCCTCAAGATCTTTGTTAGTAGGTATTTGAAATCACGTAGCAACAAACTGTGATATTTACACCAAAATAAACAAATTTGAAATGAGAAAGTAGAAGGCATAATTTTAAAATAGAACACATATATTCAAATAAATGCCTACACTGAAATTATACAGAAAAATGTTCAAAATACTTGACTTCAAATACTATTTTAGTTAATCTCTTAAATATCTGTAATTTAATATACACAGTACTTTAGTTCCAAAGACTTGTCTGTTAACTGGATGGCTTCAGCATACTACAAGTCTTTAAAACATAGTTAATAAAAATATCTTAACAATGCCAGATAACTGAAAGTCACTGTTTCTACAGTTATCTTCTTCATCAACTATTAGAAATATATCAATATTACACTTTTGGAAGAACAATCCTCCAAGCAATGTTTTGATTTACTCTAGCTGAAACTGGTAGATAATTCTTACCAAGTTCAACACTGACTACAGCTTAACATCAAAGCATTATATCTTTCATATAGTTTATTTAAAAAAGAAAACACAAAATCATGTATATATTATCTTTACAAGAAATTTAAATAGCTTGAGTCAAAAATCACATATGCAGTATTAACACGACTTGATTTGTTTATTCTAAGCGTATTACCCATACACAAGTCTACCTAGTTGAACAAAATCATGCTATTATAGTATTATAGCAAAGTGCTATCTTTAGTGTGAAATTGTTAGTACTTTTACAGAATGAACCAAATTGACAGAAATGGGAAGTGGGGGGCAATCACACCACACACTCTACATAGCTGAAAGGTTACATATATAACCTTTATATATGTATATATCCCACTCAAATGTGTATTTAAATTTCAGTGTCTTGCATTGAGAGCAAGCAAAGTTCCCAAAGGGAAGTAAACAGCATTCTAATCCTTAAAAAACACGCACACACACAAAAACAAAAGCAAAACTTTTATTTCCTCCAATAAATCTTGATTTTGATCTACACAAATCTGAAATACCAAAATAACCAAAACAAACATGTCTCTTCCAAAAAGTCACAACACTAAAATCTTTGGTATTAGCAAACTGCATTTTTAAAAGTTTCAAATGCAATACCCAACAACTCCCTAGGTAGCAAAACTTTGTAAAACTCATTTCTGGCTTTGAAGTCACAGAACCAAAACTGTATTTCACTGACCATTTTAATACACCAGCACATCAATTTTAATGAGGAAGACAATCATTACATTTTTCATGCTTCTCCTTTCACAAACAGGAAAATCTCTTCCTAGTAGACGAGGTCTGAACATGTTTTCAGGTGTTAAAGGGTACTGCTCATACATACATAAATAAAACAAAACAAAATAAAATAGACTTCAGCCTCAATTTTCATTGAAGATATCTGTTCTTTCATTTAAAATGCTCACAAAATACAACCACCAAGCCTTAGAGAACAAAAGAAGTATCAAAGAAATAAAAAAGCTTTTTTTAGATTGGGAGCTTATTTATTTGTGATGGGATAGGAGGTGGGAAGGAAGGAATGTAGCCACCACTGTAGTACAAAAAAAGGGGGGGTGGGGGACCCAGATAATCCGTGAAAATATAACAATTCTTCAAAATGCATGTTACCAAGGTTTGGAACGGACAGTACAAGTCTGCTGGAACAGAACTGCTATAATAAAGCCTCATATTCACCACCCTCATTTTTGAAAACTTCCATCAGTAAGATCCATTTGCTTCCTTTACTTTTTAGTTTAAGGTTCAGGAATTCACCTTTCTGGCAGTAATTTTGAATATAAGGAAATGAGAATGAAACCCTGAATTTCTGCTTAGTTTTCACCTGACAAGGAAAAATGACAGAGATGCTGGCGGGAAAACCCTGCGAGTCAAGTTTCCTCATCCTGGCTCCCTCCCCACCCCACCCCCTTCTTCCCACCTTCACGAAAGGAATTGTCCAAAGAAAAAGTTTATAACCCAATCCGTGGAAAGCTCAAATAAAGCAAATCATTCAAGCTGAATGCACCTAGGCCCACTCCCATCTGCGGGAAAAAAGGCGGCAGCTGGGGCCCGGAGTGGGCAGCAGCCTCAGCCCTAGCAAGCAGGGCGGCCTAGCGCTTAAGGCGGGCTGGCCGGTAGGCCCGGGCCTCCTGGTCTCCAAGCCTAGAGCAACCCCCTTCCCCACAATGGTGGGTGATTTTGCCCCTTCACACTACCTGGGACACGAAAATCACGTCTCGGGATTGGGGGTGGGGAGCAGGGAATGCAGTGGAGGCGTCTGGGGACGCAGAAGGGGCCTCGGACCCGCGGCGGGCAACGGCCTAGAGGAAAGAATGGGGGGAGGGGGTTGGAAGGTGGGAGAAAAAGGATCTTGCGGGATCAGGGAACGGAGTGGTGGGCCGGAGAGCTCGGGAAAGCACACAAACCGGCTAAGGCCAAAGGGGTGGGGCAAGGCCTGTGTGAGGGCCAGGGCCGTGGATGGGGGACCCCAAGGTGGGTTTACGGTCGGATTTCGGCCTCACCTGAAGTCCTTGTCGCTGGATGTCATTTTTTCCAGCAAATTGGAAATGTGGTACGAGGCGCTCGCCATGTTGACGGCCTCGATCCCGCCCGCTGGCGTTGCTGGCGCCGCTGCCCGCTGCCGCCGCCGCTGTTGCTGGGGCTCCTCCTCTCGCTCGCGGCGGCTCCCGCTTCCAGGGTCGCAGCGCGACGCCGACGCTGACTAGGGAGGTGCCTCGACGGGCTGCCCCCTCCTCGGAAAGGCGTGGGCCTGACCTGGAGGAAGCAGAGACTGCGGGGTCGGCCTAACGACGGCGCTGCTCGCTGGAAAAGGAGCTCATGGGCAGCGAGGAGTACAGCAGGGCCTCTCCGGGGAGCCAGACACCTCCACTCGGGTCGGTCTCGCTCCCACTCTCTCCGCACTCGCTCCCTAGGGCAAGAGGCCAAAACCCGCCTCCTTCACTCCGGGGGCGGGGGCGGCAAACGCGGGACGCCACGGAAAGCCGAGGTCAGGGTTCACGGAGGTCTCCCCACGCACGCGATAGAGACGCTAGGTAAAAGGCAATCGTGTTGGCTGAGGCCTCCGTCAGTCTTCGCGTGAACCGCCTTTCAGGAGGCATGACAACGACCGAAAGGCGCTGTTCTCGCGAGACTTGAAAGCGACGGTTAAAGGACGGGGGGGTGAGGGGGACAAGCGTGCTGTAATCTGAGAATAACTTGCTTTTTTTCCGTATGACAATAAAGGAAAGGTTTACGATTTTTAAGGAGTAGAAGGCCAGGGAGTAATGCTAGCTAAGGGGTAGCGTGGGGACCAACATAAGAATTATTAGAAGGAGCTTTCATTCGAATAGGACGCGTGGCCTACTTTGCCTTCACCACCGTGAAATAATGTTGCCACGTGAAAACCACAAATCCCAGAATTCAGTCGGGGTGTTTCACTGGGTCAGGATGTGATTGGCTGAAGGAACTTGTAGCGTCTTCATTGGCTCCCGTGAGAGGAGTGAATGCTGGGATTTGTAGTCTAGAGAGTCAGTTGTGGTGGATAAAACCTTTAGCTCCCCGCGCATTTGGTTTATGCCGCGTATTCGGATTTCCTCTTACAGACGGTTTTGCTGTTGTGGGATGTCTGCAGAGCTAGGCTGCTGCGGTTTGGGCAGGCGCAATGCGGATCAGTTAGTGTTTTTGGCAGAGGATGTAGTAGAGACTTCTAGCGCTAATCCTGGAGAGTGATGGTAGCCTCATCCTCAAGGCAGCTGAGTCTCTGCTGGGCACAGTCCCTCCGTGCATTAAAGAGCTCCCTAAAGCAAGGACGGCCACGACTAATGATTGTATTCGGACCTTCTCGTTTTATTCAGAGTAGCTAAAGGACTACCCTCTGCAGTTAGCGCTTGTGGATCTGTTAATCCTGCAGCTGTATTTGATTGTTCCCGGAGACATACACACACAGCAGTGCGAAATCAGATACCAAATCATTTGTTTTAATGCCCACTTTTTTATCTGTTTGATTGGAATTGGAGCTAGCTAATAGGCCTTCCTAAAAGAAGAAAGAGAAAGCCCAGTCAAGAGAGAAGGAAAATTCTGTCCCAATCTGTTACTGCTCCTGTTAAACAAACAAACAGAACACTTAGAGAGCTCCTTTCTTCCAAATACTAAATCTGACGTTTCTCTACTGTTCGTTCCTATAGTTCCCAAATGTTACTGAGTGTCTTCTAAAAGCCAGGCACTGTTATAATTAATAACAGTTAAAACAGATGAAATGTGATCCGGCCTCATGATTCATACCTAAATTTCCCCTCATTACCCTTGTTCGCCCCCATGTATCCTTTTACTTTAATACTGTTTCTCCCCAGTAATACCATACCTCTTCACTCATTTTACCCAAGTCAGCCATCGTTGGGTTCCCAGAGAGCTTCATCCATAATTAACTCCCTTCTGCTCTGAACAACCTTTCCACAATATTTAATATAAACTATGCACATGTATGTGACACACAAACAAGCTGGTCACTTATCTTGTGTGGACCCCAAGACTTAAAGTCTTAGTCATCTGGTGATAACCCCTTTTTTTTTAAGCCTGAATCCAGTCAGACGCCAAGTCATGTTTTTTTGTTTTTTGTTTTTTTTCCATTTGTGTTAAATCCTTTCATTTATCAGTTTTCAACTGAACTATAATATCTGTAGTCAGGCAGCTTGAATATAAATCCTGTTTACTGGCACTTATTAGCTGTCTTAGGCAATTCACTTCAACGTCTCTGAGCCTTTATGGATAACACTATGATCATCATTATCAGTATTACCCCATCTGGCTGTTTTAAGAGTCAAATGAGCTATTGTCTGAGTCTGCTAGTGTTGCTATAACTAAATTCCCTTGACTGGGTGGCTCAAACAACAAGAATTTGATTTCTCATAGTCCTGGAGGCTGGAAATCCAAGATCAATATAGCAGCAAGGTGGCCTTTTCATTGTGTCTTCATGTAGTCTTTCCTGTGTGCACCCACACTCCTAGTATCTCTTTTTCTTCTAAGGATACCAGTCCTATTAGATTAGGGTGCCATCCTTTTAACCTCATTCAACCTTAATTGTGTCCTCATTTCACCTTGCATATCTCTTTAGATGCCCTATCTTCAAATATTGTCATATTGGAGGTTAGGGCTTCAACATGTGACTTTTGGGGGAGACACAGTTCAGTCCATAACAATACCCCATATAAAGTGTTCAGCATATTACCTGAAATGTAATAATCTTTATAAATAATATTTCTGGCAGTTACAAAGGTCATGGAAAGCATCTAACAAAAGTCAGCTATTAGTAATAGTATATTCTCTCAGTCTTTCATTTGTCCCCATCCCAAACCACTCTGCATAGCCAGTTTAGAGTTTTTTAAAGCATTGTTTTTATAGTGCTACTCAGCAATTTAAAAAGTTCAGTGGCTCTCTACCACTGAATGAAGTCCAAATGTTTTGGCAATCAATGGCCCCCTTCATCTGTCCCTAGCCCTTTTTTTCTGACCTTTCTCCCACTATTCTAATATAGGAATTGCTCCGTCTGTACTGCCATTTCTCTCCAGTTCTTTTCTCTCCTCAAAAGGGCATAAATCAGTAGATGGCCAACCCAGGGATGAAAAATCTGAAGTTTTGGGGGTACCAGTGTGAAATTTTTTTCTATTGTTTTGTTTTTTCATCACCACTTTCAAACACAGTCTATCAGATATTTTCCTTCACCCTTAATAACATCTTTAGACCTCAACTCTCTCCAGAACTTTCCCTTCCTGCAGGGATTCCCATTTTTTTCTGTGTGGTGGGGATTTTTTTATTTGTGTGTCGGTTTTTGTTTGTTTGTTTGTTGGAATGGGAAGGGGAGGAAAGACCCAGCACCCAGCATTTTCTGCCAACTGATAATTCCCACATTTCTCTTAGAATTCTCTCTTCCCATGGCAGTCATCTTATATAGGCCTGGAGGGTGTTGACAGGATGATGGTAACAAAATCACCTCTAAAAGGGGTGACTGGCCCCCCTTAGTGGGTTTCTTTAAAAATAGGACATTTTAGGGGCGCCTGGGTGTCTCAGTTGGCTAGCCGTCTGCCTTGGGCTCAGGTCATGATCCCAGGGTCCTGGGATAGAGCCCCGCATCGGGCTGCCTGCTCAGCAGGGGAGTCTGCTTCTCCCTCTCCCTCGGCCCCTCCCTCACCACTAGTGTGCTCTCTCTCTCTGTCTCAAATAAATAAAATCTTTTTAAAAATAAAAATAGGATATTTTATGCCTAATGTTTTCAACTTGGGAGCTTCTAAGACAATAGAAATGTCTCATTTAATAGGTATGTGGAGGGAATGTGTGGAAAGCGACTTCTAAGAATGTGGAAGGGCAACAAAGACAAGTTTAAAATGACAATGACTCTTGTACAGGAAAGTGAAAGGTCTGGAGTGACAAAGAATGAAGTTTTCTTTGTCTGTTTTATAGCTATTAAAGCCTACATAAGTAACATACAATTTCCCAGTGATTTGAGAGGAATGCTATTCGGTTCAAGTTATTTTTCCAAAAGATGCTTGAGGGCCTGATCTCAATTTCCATCCTTCTCTCCATTATTACAAGGAGGCTATTCCATAACATTTCCCAAACTGTGTACTGGTCCCAAACACTAACAAACACTTTCCATAAGATGTCAATAGAAGCAGATACTATAGGGGTGTGTGTGATGGAGGATAGAGTTTTAGTTTAAAAAACGTTTAGAAACAGTTTTTCTTAACTCCAGAAAATCTCAGGGCTTTTCTTATGCTAATATGCTGTGTATACCCAAGAGGAATATATAGAATCCCTATGGCCTGACCAATGTGTTTCATTCCCTCTTTACCTTACAAGGATAACAGATTCATATGTTGAAGAGCCAACTTCCAATGGTATGGTATTTGGAGATAGGGCCTTTGGGAAGGATTTTGGTTTAGACAAGGTCACAAGGATGGGGCCCTCATGATGGAATTAGTGCCCTTATAAAAAGAAACCCCAGTGAGTTCTTTCAAATCTCTGGGCCATGTGTTTACACAGAAAGAAGGCAGCCATCTGCAAGCCAGGAAGAGAGCTCTCACCAGCACCCAATCATGCTGGCACCCTAATCTGGGACCTCCTGCCTTCACCACTGGGAAAATAAGTTTCTGTTTTTTTAAGCCACCCCAGTCTATGGCATTTTCTTATGGCAGTCCGAGCTAACTTATAAAAGGATGCAGGTACTTGACATATTTGAGTGTAGAGTTTTTTAAAGTCCTGCCTATTACCATCTCAAGGAATGAGAGTACCATGAGACACTGGAAATCATTGTTCCGTGGGTGATTTTTTTTTTCCTGAATTGAATGCTGAATGGGTGATGGGGAGGAAGAGAGTCTTGGCAGAAAATAAGTTCATTTGACATTCATTTTAAAACAGCTTTCTGCCAAGTAAATGTGGATTGTGCTTAATTCATAGATTTTGCTATAAACTGAGTTAAAGGAAATAAAGAAAATAGAGCTATATTTATTCAACCAGTTACTAATTTCTGAAATATAATTCTTTGTCAAATGTCAAAGCTGCTATGTTAATAGTGGAGGAAAAGGGCAGCTGTGATTTGTGTTTCAGCATAGACAGCTTTGCACACAAATAAACACAAAATGCGCCTCTTACAGATCATTTGTTAATAATGAATTCATCTTAGATGCAAAAGGAAGTAAATGCTGTATAAGATTGATCTTAAGAAGATTTATTTCCAATTGTTTGGAAACAATCCAACAGCTAGAGTTTTTCCTATGATCTACTCTCTTCTAAACAACTGCGAGAAGCTCTTGGTTAATTTTTAGTGGCACTCTAAATCAAACTTAATTGTTATTCCATGAAGGAATTATTCTTTTAGAGTTAGAAATACATTTGCAGCATATTAGAGAAAATTACAAAGATTATTTATATCACGAAGGTGCTTCCTTTGGAACAACTACCATTTCATTCTTTCTTTTGACTTTTATAATAATATTAACCATCCTGTGGCATTTTAATATAACATCTTCTGATATACATTTTTAGGAGGACTGTCTAGGATTTTCAGACAACTAAAAATATAACTTTATAACTATAAAGCTGGTTATCAGTTTTTACAGAAGAATGCAGAAGAAAATGCTAGAATTAAGCAAATGCTGCCTTTTGCTTTAAATAGAGATGTCGTGCCAATGGGGTCTTATCCTATTGCTTAAAAAAGGTATTCTGCTCACTACCAGGTGCAAGTTTTGACTTTTGAGAAATGGTGTGAAAGAGTAATTAAAGGGAAATCATGAGCCCACAGGTCCAGAGATTGAAAAAGAAAGTACAGTAAAATGAAGCTGGAAAATAATAATTTTAATGAAAATAAATTGAATGAAAGAGTCCTGGGATTCTTTCTGCAATGGATATTTATACAGTGAAATTAGTCCATCATTATTATTTATATTAATAGGTAAAGTGGTAGAAATATCACATTCTAGAAAAAACAACTGCTGATTTTATAAAATACCTGTTTTTTATTTTTTTATATCATTTTGGAAAATACAAACTTTTCTGTATGATCCAAGTAAAAAAATTCAAACTCTCTTTACATTTCATGGAAAATGCCGTAAAAAATTTGAATCATTTCCTAACAAGTGTGAGAGTTTTGTTATAATGGATGTAGTTGTTAACACTTAAGATGTGTCACAATCTAGAATTGGTTTAAAGGAAAATGTTTATTGATTGGGGCAAACTTTTTGCTCTTAATAGTGCAACAGAGGCTTAAAACAGGAGAAAATACTTGCAGAGATATATTTGACAAAAGACTTGTATTCAGAACTCATACAACTCAATAAGAAGACAGAAATTCCTATTTAAAAATGGACAAAGATTTGACCAGACTCTTCACAAAAGAAGCTACAGGATGACAAACACATGACTATGTGCTCAATATCATTAACGTCAAAGAAGGACAAATTAAAGCTACAAAGAGACACTGCTACATAGTTTTTAGAATATTAAAATCAAAGAGGTTGATCATACTCAGTATTGGTAAGGATATGACATGCTCATATACTGCTGTTGGAAATCAATTTGGCAGTTTCTCAAAAAGCTAAACACACATCTTCCATACATCCCAGCCACTCCATTCCTAGATATCTACGCAAAAGAGAAAGATCATAAATGTTCATATTAGAGTGATTCGTGGTAATGCCACACTGGAAGCAACCCAAATGTCTGCCAACAGGTCACCAGATAAACAATTTGTAATATGTGTATACAATGAAATACTTCTTAGCAATAAAGTGGAATGAACTATTAATAAACACACCAGCATGGATGAATCTCAAAAGCATCATTGTGAGTGAAAGAAGTCAGGGAAAAAAAGAGTACAGAATCTGAGTCTATTTATATATAATTTTAGAAATTGCAAACTAATCTGTAAAGACACAAAGCAGATCAGGGATGAGGGTGGAGGACAGATTAAGGCTCCAGCACAGTTTTGGAATTGATGGAAATGTTTGTTATTTTCATTGTGATAACGACTTCACAAGTGTATACTATGTCAAAATTCATTAACCTGTACATTTTAAATGTGTGCTGTTTATTGGATATCAATTATACCTCAATAAAGATGCCAAAATAATGATAAAAATAGAAGCAAAGTTACCTAAAAATAGACCACTTTCAAAAAATACAAGAGTCAGGATAACTTTAGTTTCTTTCATGGATTTTCCCCCAAAGAGAGCATTTGATTTAAGACATAAGAAATATCAGGACGCCTGGGTGGCTCAGTTGGTTAAGCGTCTGCCTTCAGCTCAGGTCATGATCTCAGGATCTTGGGATCATTCCACATTGGACTCCTTGCTCAGCGGGGAGCCTGCTTCTCCCTCTGGCCCTCCCCCTTCTCATGCTCTCTCTATTTCATTCTCTCTCTCAAATAAACAAATAAAAAAAATCAAAAAAAATAAATAAATAAAATAAAAAAGAAGAAGAAGAACTCAGTATTGTCACCACTGGAGAGCAAGAGATATTTACTACAAAGGATTTGTATTAAAAAAGAGTATATATTGACCATATACATATTTACAGCCTTGATAGGAATTTTTAGAAAGTAGTGATACTATATTTATGACACTTAAAAAGGTTGACATGCTAATGCTTCATTTGAACTAACTTAGCATATGTATTTATAAACTATTAACTACTTAAACAGAAATCCAATCATTTTGCCTGTGCTCTAGTCCCGTATGTCCAACTGTTCTGGTCCATTTCTGCTCAGATACTGCACAGCCACCTTAAACCCAATTTGCCATATCATATAGCTGGGTGATTCAGAGTGCAGCCTCTAACTCAGAGACCTGGTTCAAACCCTGGCTATAACCACTTATTCTGGGATCTTGGGCAACTTCTCTAAAATGAGAATACTACTAATAGTACCCAGGGTTGTATGAGGCTTAAATTAGATGAATAGAAAATGCCTGATACAGGTACTTTATAAATATTACCTATTATTATTTAAAAACAAAATTTGTTTTCTCCAAAAATTTAACCCTCTTCCCTATCACCATATTTCTTTTTTAAAATTATTTATTTGAGAGAGAGAGAGAGAGAGCATGAGCGGGAGGGACAGAGTGAGGGAGAAAGAATCTCAAGAAGACTCTGCACCAAGCTCAGAGCCCGACATGGGGCTCAATCCCACGACCCTGAGATCGGGACCTGAACTGAAACCAAGAGTCGGATCCTTAACCAAATCATTTGTAAAGATTAGAGAATAAGACAGTAACATTCTCCTGGAGAATTTGCCATACCTTGGCATCAATTCATTAATCCGCACTCTGGGGAATATCATTAATCAAGTACTCCAATTATGAACCTGCATAACTGCGCTGATAATACTTCTTGATCTGCAAACATCATTCCTTCTAAATCTTTTACTTCTAAGGATATTATAAGAGAGCCTGTCAAAGGACTCTCTAAAATCAAGATATATATTATGATCCTATCTAAAAATGGTATGAGGTTTATCTAGCCTGATTTTTCTAGTAAACCTGTTCCTCCCTGATCACAAATTTCCTTTCTCGGTTCTTAATGACTCAAAAATTCATCCTAGGGTCTCACTGGAAGTCATAGCAAGCTCTCAATCTGACAGCTTGCAGCATCTTCTATTTTCTTTTTAATTGGAGGCTTTATTTTTCTAACTCTATATTTTAAGCACCTTTTGGTTCTCTCCAAATTCCTGAAGATTATCAATAGCCACTTAGTAATCATCTACAGCTTTTTGATAGATTGAGATGATAGTATCTTTTTAGTATCATGAGATATTGTTCACCCAGGCGTGGAGATGAACTAGACCTGATGGGTATTTCTTTGCTATTTTACTCTCTTGATCTCCCTTTCTTCTTATTACTATTTATTTTGTTCTTTCCAAGTGATGATAAATCTTCACAGGAAAAAAAAAACAATAGAAACATACTTAAGGAGTTAGTGAAGACAGTTAAATAACTCAATTTAATTTTTTCTATTCAGTAGCATTGTGCCATTCACCCCAAGTGGTGGCCTTGGGAACATTCTTGTTTCCCTGACAACATCTTTTTTTTTTTTTTTTGCTATTACTAATTTTTACAAGCCTCAGCATCTTGTGAACTTTTAGCCTCACTGACATCATTCCCATATATTCCCTACTACTTCTCCAAATTATTTCTCCTTCTTCCCCCCTCCTCCCTCTACCTCCACCTCTTCTTCCTTCTCCTCCTTCTCTCATTTTTATTGTTGTTGTTGCTGTTCTTCTTCTTCCTGCCTTTCCATCATATTTCTTTTTCATTTTTTCAAGAATCCTTTAAATATGAACTTGCTGGAGATTGCTCCATGCATTCATATCCATCACTTTACATTTCTCCCTTTTTTTCCCCCATCAATGTAGATCAGAGGCAGAAAACTTTTTCTATAAAGAAGCGCAGAGTAAATATTTGAGGCTTTGTTTGCCTGCAATCTGTATTGTAGCTGCTCAACTCTGACATGGAAACACAGTAATGAGTGTGACAGGGATAAAACTCTGTCTATGGACATCTGTGTACCTGTGGGTTCTACATATATTTCACATGTTATAAAATATTCTTCTTTTGATTTATTTAAAACCACTTAAAAATGTAAAATCTATTTTTTAGCTGCTAAGCCTTAGAACAGGTAGTTGTGTAGAATTCACATGTAGGCTGGAGTTTGTCAGCTCCCGCCAGAGAGGGGTCAAAACATACGATACACACTACAACCAACAGGGAAAAGATGAGAATAAAAGTAATCACATATGTAAACCCAACTAGCTCTTAAGCCCACATTCCCGTTGGGAACTGCTGTGGGTTGAGTTGTGTCCCCTCAGAAGATTCATTCAAGTACTCATCTCTGGTACTTATGAAATATGACGACTAGACTGGGCAGACAGGGTATTGTAGCATGCACTATGGCACCTTATACAAAATGGGGAATCACAAACATTTGGTAATTTGAATCAATAAATGCAAAACAGCTACTTTGAATATATGCATCCAAATCATATATATTCATGGGGTACCTGGGTGGCTCAGTCAGTTGAGCCTCCGGCTCTTGATCTCAGCTCAGGTCTTGATCCCAGGGTCGTTGGTTTGCGCCCTGCATTGGACTCTGTGCTGGGCATGGAGCCTGCTTTAAGAAAATTATACATACTCATACAATTTAATAAGTCCTTTCACTGGCACTTAAAATTCATATTGTTCTTTAATATATTTGTGTAATATTTTGAAGGAAAAGAATATGGAAAGAAATATAGGAAGAATATCAATGGACTACAATAATGTACCGTTCTAAAGAAAAATACTAGAAAACAAGAGAATACAATTTAAGTGGGAAAATACTTGAAAGAAAATAAATTCATTGCTTGAGGGGCACCTGGGCGGCTCAGTCAGTTAAGCGTCAGACTCTTAGTTTTGGCTCAGGTCATGATCTCATGGGTTGTGAGATGGAGCCCCGAATCAGGCGCCAGGCTCCACATTCCTTGGGGAGTCGGCTTGAGATTCTCTCCCTCTGCCCCTCCCCTCATTTAGATAAATAAATCTTAAAAAAAAAGAAAAGAAATTCATGGCTTGAGAAAATGGGCTCGTTCTGTGATGTACGTTGAAAACTTTTGTTCTTCTTTGACTTTTCCTAATTCACAGTAGACAGTTAATGATGCACATGAAAAATATAGAAGAGTCCTACAGAGGAAATTCACTGCCACATAGTGGTATTTCCATTCCCTTCTCAAGAAAGACCAAGGATTACTGGCAGCACTAGAAGCTAAGAGAATGGCATAGAACAGATCCTTCCCCAGAGCCTCAGAGAGAACATGGTACAACTGACAGCTTGATTTTGAACTTCTAGCCAGAACTATGGGAGAATAAATTATTGTTGTTTTGAGCCACCCAGTTAGTTTTACTTTGTTACAGCAGCCCTAGAAAACTAAAACAGAGGCAGATAAAAATTCACGTTGCAAATGATGGTCTCTCAGCCTCAAGGTTTATAAAGGTCTCTTCTGGATATCTGTTTAACTCCTGAGGGATTCTCTCTCTTCTATCCTCTCCTGCTTCCCAAGATGGCAATGGGGAATTGCCATACTGGCCATACAAGAAACATTTATATGTCATGGCTGCATTGGGGAATGAGGGGCTGGTCTTCTATGACCTATGGTTGATGTCAATTGAGATTTCTCAACCCAACTAAGGTTTCTTAAGGGTCTCTGGATCCTGGTGTCCCAATATCACTGCATTCAGTATGGTGCAGCTTGGTCTTCTCATTTCTGGGTGTCTTTTCTCACATTGACTGAGGTATAGGTGGTCCTACCTGGTGTTTTGGAGCATATACCTGCACCGATTGTTGATGAACATGACCTTTCCCCTAACTCTTATTCCTAAGTGCCTATTCCCTATGGCCTGCCCCCACTGAGGCCTGTTTTGTTGTCATGGTCTCTTCTCTATTTACACTATCCCCTTGTAGGCTCAGGACCTCTCAGTTACTTTCTCTGTACTAAGCTGGACTGTGCTAGTCCCTGGGAGGGTGCCTTCAGGCCCACCGAGCTAGGCGCCTCCCTCAGCCTTCTACTTGACCTCTAGCCTGATGTGTGTGTTGCTACATTAACCATGTTTTTCCCTTGGAGGCATTAGAAGTGTTTTCAGCCTGCACCTGAGGAAGTCAGTTACAGACTTCAGACCTGGAATTTTCCTAAACATATCTGGGTGTTTCTATAGATGTCTTTTCCTCTGAAATTCACCTCTAGGCTGGGGATGGAGAAAGCCACCCCTCTCCTGGCTCCACCCCTCAGCAGAAGGCAGACCATTTCCTTCACAGGGTGGCAGGAACTTTTCCGCATTACATTCTCATTGTTTCTTCTGTATATTCAAGTTTTGGTCAATCCTTTAAGCTTTGGTTCTGGAATAAAATCTAAGCTTTGACGATGGTGAGAAAATCCTTTTTTCTCTCTTGAAAGTCATATTTCAAGACCGTTGTCTCCCTATAAATATTTTAAAAGTCAGATTTGGAACTCATGGCTGATCAGTGACTTTTTCTTTTAAAACTCTACTTGTCTCCTTTTCCCAGAGACAGTGTGCCCATGGGCAGGCCAACTCTACCTGGCAGAAGGACTATGGAAGGTAAAGATAAATTGTTGAAAAAGGAAAATATCCCAGGTGATATTTCAAAACAGTTCTACATCAGAGTCATTTATGACTTTTTTGTCAGAACTGCATTTTTTTGAGAGCTTCCCTAACCTGTTGAGCTTTGTGTCTTTTAAAGCTAAAGAATTGTTTTGTTTTGTTTTTGCTTCTCTTAGACAACCTTGAATTGACTTTACCTGATGAATACAGCTATTTGGGGCTCTGATGAGTTAGCTTTACTCTTTCAACTTTAGAAGTTTCTCTATAAGACTTTTAGAACAAGTTCTCAAGAGCTACCCTGGGGGCATTCAGAAACCCTTCAGAGGCATTCTCAAAAAAGCCCTTTTCTATCCAAGCTGAAATCCCAAGGCCAGACTCATCTTCTGTGACATACTTTCTCCTATCTCTGGAGGGAATTTCTGTCTTCCTGGGCATCTGCTCGCATCCTGCAATCCCCTCCACCGGCATTCCCAAAGGTTGCAACAAAGGAATCTTCATTGTTTCTCCTGGGAAGCTTCAGTCAAAGAGGATTTCAGACGGCTTATTCTGACACCCCAGAATTCTTTTTTTTTTTTTTAAAGATTTTGTTTATTTATTTGACAGAGAGAGACACAGCGAGAGAGGGAACACAAGCGGGGGAGTGGGAGAGGGAGAAGCAGGCTCCCCGCAGAGCAGGGAGCCTGATGCGGGACTCGATCCCAGGACCCCGGGATCATGACCTGAGCTGAAGGCAGTCGCTTAACCAACTGAGCCACCCAGGCGCCCTTGACACCCCAGAATTCTTGAGACGGGTATGCAAACACTACTGTGTGGTGGTGAATTTCCCTGTAGAATTCTTCCATATTTTCATGTGCATATTAACCATCTACTGTGAATTGGGAAAAGTCAAAGAAGAACAAATTTTTTTAAAAAGATTTTATTTATTTATTTGACAGAGAGGGAGACAGAGAGAGCACAAGCAGGGGGAGGAACAGGGGGAGAGGGAGAAGCAGGCTCCCTGCTTGGCAGGGAGCCTGACGCGGGTCTTGATCCCAGGACCCCCTGATCATGACCTGAGTCGAAGGCAGACACTTAACCAACTGAGCCACCCAGGCGCCCCAGAAGAACAAAAATTTTTGATGTACATCACAAAATGAGCCCATTCGTTCAAGCAATGAATTTCTTTTCAGTATTTTCCCCCTTAAATTATAATCTCTTGTTTTCTAGTATTTTTCTTTAGAACTGGACATTATGGTAGTCCACTGATTTTCTTCCCATATTCCTTTCTATATTCTTTTCCTTCAGAAGATAACAAAAATATGCTTAAAGAACAATATGAATTTTAAGTGCCAATGAAAGGACTTATTAAATTATATGTATATGATTTGAATGCATATATTCAGGGTAGCTGTTTTGCATTCATTGATTCAAATTACCAAACATTCGTGATTCCCCATTTTGTATAAGGTTCTGTGTTACATGCTGCAGGACCATACCAGCCCTTTGAGAATCCCAATCTGGTTATTATAATTCGTAAGATATGGTATGGCAGAGGGGCATGGATTTGGAAGTCAGATAGACTTGAGCTCCTCTTAGAACTGCCATTTATTTACAAACTGATCTTGGGCAAAATAGCTGTTATTATTATTCAGGCTGCTGATGAAAAGTACCATAATGTTTAATGTGTAAACTGAAGGGAAGTGACTAGTTCTGAGTATAGTAAGGATGGATTTCAAAATACTTGATAGGGATGCGGAGAAAGGGGAACCCTCCTACACTGTTGGTGGGAATGCAAGCTGGTGCAGCCACTCTGGAAAACTGTATGGAGGTTCCTCAAAAAGTTGAAAATAGAGCTACCATATGATCCAGCAATTGCACTACTGGGTATTTAC
>NC_138373.1:115074326-115111012 GCF_054177405.1 Leptonychotes weddellii | reverse complement strand
GAAGCGGGGGAAATCGGAGGGGTGGACGAACCATGAGAGACGATGGACTCTGAAAAACAAACTGAGGGTTCTAGAGGGGAGGGGGGTGGGAGGATGGGTTGGCCTGGTGGTGGGTATTGAGGAGGGCACGTTCTGCATGGAGCACTGGGTGTTGTGCACGAACAATGAATCATGGAACACTTCATCTAAAACTAATGATTTAATGTATGGGGATTAACATAAGAATAAAAAATAAATAAAAAATAAAAAAATAAAAAAAAAATACTTGATAAAGAAATGGAATTAGAGGAGAACTTTGAAACATGGGTAGGATTGCAGAGGGTACAACGGGGGCAGGGCCAGAAGAAAAAGAATATTCCTTGGTTTATAAATAAAACACCCCGAGTTTAAAAATAGTTATGTCTTATTATTTGACCCAAACATTAAATTAATATAAATGTTGTTTTATGACTATATGTAAATGTGCCATTTTATTGTTTGTATTTTATGAGATATCCAAGTGAATATGCTGTGAAAATGCTACGATCTGATAAAACCCAAAGTATGTACATTTTTTTGACTATTATATATAATTAGTCAAAAGTGATTTTTAAAGTAAATAATTAAGGAATTCTATACCTTAGTCCTACTTTTATCCAGTAGGTTCTTTCTACTAACCTTGTATTAAAATCCAGGAACACCTGGGTGGCTCAGTCGGTTAAGCCTCTGCCTTCAGCTCAGGTCATGATCCCAGGGTCCTGGGCTGGAGCCCCGTATGATCGGGCTCCTGGCTCAGTGGGGAGCCTGCTTTTCCCTTTCTCTCTCTGCCCCTCCCTGATGCTCGTGTCCTCTCTCTCTCAAATAAGTAAATAAAATATTTTAAATAAATAAATAAATAAATAATCTTGTACCACTCCAAATCTATTTTCCTGGCTTCTCTCAAACTGGGCTTAACTCTATTTTAAGAAGAATGCTTCACAATATGACAAACAGCTGAGATACTAGGGAAATTCCTTTTCACTGTTGCACACAATCTCTCTAGAAATGTTGTTCCTAATTAAGTGTGGTCTTTTTTTTTTCAAATGTTCCTTAATCTTGTTCCTAAAAATTAAATACATTAAGATAATTGCTAATCAGGGGACTTGTAGATTCAAAAGGAAGGATAGGCCAGACTGTACTTGTCTAGTCCAGACCAGCCGTATGCTAAGTGGGAGGAGGAGGGAGGGCATGTACACTCCAGGGATTGCTCAAAACCACCCACTGAGCTACAGCTGGAAAATATGAGAACTTGTGTTTACATACATATTTTAAAAATTCTACTTGTATAAGTTTTATCATGTGCATACTTTGTTAACATAAGAATATATATGTATACAATTTGTAAATAAAAACATTTACCTATGTTGGGGGGATGTGCTCAGTTATTTTTAAGTATTAGGGATATGCAAGGGAAAAACTGAAGCACTGCACAAGAATTAGTGCCCTTTGAATCTTGTGCTCTGGGGACTATACCAGGGTTCGTCACACAGCAGAAATAACCCAAGCCTACAGTGTCATTTAGCGTATCTTCTGTTAGAGACTAGATGAGCTAGATGTGGATTTTCATACTTGTTTCACCGTTGTTAGTGGGTTTTTTCCTTAAGCAACAACAACAAAAAAAGCAAAAGTGCTCCATATCCCTTGGCCCTAGTTTTAGTAAATATCATTGTACTGTTTTGATTGATCAGCTTGAGATTGGCAATAGCAAATAATTAATAGTAACTCCATAATTACTGCAGTTCTATCATTTATTGAATAATTTTAGACGTCACAGAAAACATAATGGATAATGGTGACTGGCTTCTTTTACCTGCCTTGGCTCCAGAAGAGGAGGACTTTAATCTCAAACACAGAAATTATTTGTTAACTTTTCTTATGGGAAGCCCACCCCCCCACCCCCTTACTTCCCTACCAAAAAAAAAAAAAGGCTGTCAATGAGAGATACTCTCAGTTAGGGGAATGAAGGATGCTCTAATCAATCTTTTGTTCCCTGAATAAATTTTTGATTAATATAAAAAGTGATTTTTAACCAACACTCATATTAAAAATGACTTCAGAATGTTATAGTGTACTTCATTACAGCAAAACTGACTAAATCTGTCTTTTTTTTCTGATAAAGCATTTTGTAAGGACCAAGGATTGCCATTCCTTATACCAACTTTCAACCTCTAGAGTTATAGCATTAGGATGATAAATGTGTATATGGATGTCAAAAACCATTAGACATTTAGGGACTGTTTTCCCAAAATACTTATGTTGACATCCTGTTCTTACCAACTACCCTTTTCTCTGAAAATGTCACTGTCAGACTATTTTTTGGTTAAATTGAGGACTCGGGTCCATTGTGGGGTGGGGCGGGGCGGGGGGTGGGGGAGGTGGCAGAGAGGGGCGGTCCTATGAAGTCTAGTCTTACTTTGCGTAATCCTTTGAGTGACCAGTGCTTTAAAAAATAAATCTCGAGAGAATCAGTCATTTAGCTGAATGAAACATTTGACACTCTTTTTGATTCTGTTTTCTTTTTTTTTTTTAAGATTTTATTTTTAAGTAATTTCTACACCCAATGTGGGGCTCAAACTCACAACCCCTAGATCAAGACTCACAGTCTCCACGGACTGAGTCAGCCAGGTGCCCCTATGGTCCTGTGTTCTGACTTTTTCTGTGAAAATTTAGCACTGAGGACTTTGAGACTATTTTACATATTCTTTTCACCAGAAAGGGTAGGAATTCTCTGGGATAAAAAAATAGAGAAAGTTCTTATAACCACAAACATTTGGAAATCCTAGGTATAAAGGAAGCTAATTTTCTCCTTGGTTTTCATTTTCTACCAACACACGCTATCAAGTTTGTTTTACATAATGCGCCCCACTGCCTGAGTACACATAATCTGAGATGAGAGGGTTTATCATCCACTCTATAAGAGAGAAGACACACCGTATTTATTTATGTTGGGCCCTCAGTAGTGGTGAGCCATGACACGTGCTTCCATCTTTTCAGAAAGAGGCATTTGTACCTTAAAAGGTGAACTCAAAGAATGTAATTTCCATCCTGGTTATGGTATTGTTTGAGGTTGTCTAACACTAGTCTCTCCTAAAATCATTTCTGGAAGAGTAAGCCAAACTTCAGCGTGAAAAACATCACCTAATAGTACTTTTTTTCCAAGGGTGGGCACTAGTACCACAGATTGTTAGAATACAAGGTGCTTAATAAAATTTTTGAGTGATAATATAAAATATTGCACTTCTTCGTTCCAGTTTATAAATAATAGCTATTGTGTACAAGTGGCCTTTGAACAACTACATAATTATATATGAGCATTGTATGGTTTTTTAGCTATAAATATCATCTTACCTTCAAGTTACTTGAAGTTCCTCAATATGTATTTATTTAGTCATTTCCTTACTTATTTGTTTATTTTGTAGCAAGAACATCTGAAGGCATAGAAGTAAAATGCTGTCAAATTGTAGCCGATGGCAGTGGTAAGGCTCTGGAGCTGGACAGAAATTCATGAGTTAGAAAACAAAATCTGGAGCTTAATCAGCCTTATTTTATTTATTTATTTATTTATTTATTTAAAGATTTTATTTATTTGACAGAGAGAGACACAGCGAGAGAGGGAACACAAGCAGGGGGAGTGGGAGAGGGAGAAGCAGGCTTCCTGCCGAGCAGGGAGCCCGATGCGGGGCTCGATCCCAGGACCCTGGGATCATGACCCGAGCCGAAGGCAGACGCTTAACGACTGAGCCACCCAGGCGCCCCAATCAGCCTTATTTTATACGAGAATAACAAGCTCTAGTCCAGGGTGTGTTGTGAAGACCAAATGGAAACATGCAGGTTTCAGGCTTCACCCAGTTTCTGGCACATCACACGGGCAAGTCCTCTCCTATTAATAGGGCTATTATTTGTGATGCTGTGCTAATTTGTAGGAGGTCTTAAAACAACTGTACATTCCTCCCAGAGAGTGAGAGAAAGATTGTGAGAAATTAGCAATAGTGTTTGTGTCTTGGAACACGGCAGTTCATCTCCCTTCAAATGTTTACTGTCTTCATCAGCAGTATCCAGCCTATCATTCAGAAATGGAGCAAACTATTCTCAGAAGTTAAAACACTTTATTAATGTCATTCCCATAGAAACTTCTGCAGGAAAGAAGTCATGCTGATCAAGGGTAATTGATTATGTTAGAATCAGATACAAAATTCAGCTCTCACTGCTTTTTAATCCATGCCTGCCCCTTTACACCCATTTGGGATTCAGCCAGGCCATTACTTGACCTGGCAGGACTAAAGAAATTAGGAAGATACCTAGCCTATTATGTTCACAAACAGAAAATCTTTATTCCTCTTTATCTCCACCAAATCATTTCACAAATCTTCTTCATAACACGCACACATGCTTTCGCACTTGTAAAAATTTGGGCCAGTAGACAAGCAGTTCTTACCACAAATGTAATAGTGAGTACAGTTTTGTCTTTATTTTCAGCAATCACAATAAAAGAAAATTGAAATGTATCAAATGGATAGCTTAGGGAGTGGTTATTTATATCAGAATTTCTTTATCATTAGCTCCCTGAAGAAAAACAAAAGGCTGGTAGAGAAGCATGAAGCAAAAATGTTAGGGGCTCTTGAGCAATGAAGCAATGAAAAAATAATCAATTTACCAAACTTTTATTTATATATAGACTGCTAGGGAAGATTTACCTCTGGATACTCTTGGCTCTATTTGTTTATTTGTTTTAATAATATTAGCTTTTAAAATATACCCCAAATAATTCAATATATAAATAAGATCATTACGCCAAAAAGAGAAATACAATTCTGAGTTGAGATACCTTTATAATCTCTTTCATGTATGAAAAGAAACTAACCCCTATCCTATTAGGGACAAAGATAAGCATAAATCACTAAAATAAATAGAGTTGTTGTTAATAAGGAAAAATATTTAAAAGACATGATGAGGTTTCTGCTTCAATAGGCTTTTCCATAGACATCTGTAACTGAAGGTCAGTAAGCTAAGTGGTTCTAGAGTCTGGTGGTAATTAGGACGGGTTAGAGGATTAGTCTTCAGTGTGCCTTGGCCCAGATCTTGTACTCAGCTGTGTTTTCCTTTGTTGCCTTTGGACAAAATTATAATAATAGTGCAGAATAGTTGTTCCTTTCTTGAGCTTAATGACATCACAGAATTTTCTAGCTCATGCTGGTCAGCTAGCTTTCCATTTGCTCGTGGGCCGCTATCAAGTTCCTGATTCAGATGAATTAGGTACTGTGATCTGTGCTATGACACACCATTGACCCCAATAGTTCTTTTTTTTTTTTATCTGAATTATCACAAAAGTGAACACATAACTGTAGGCCTTTAACATAAATCTTAGAGAGTATAGAAGAAAAATATCATCTAAAGCAGGGGTTTTCAGACATAGTTTTATCATGACACTCATTAAGAAAAACATTTTATTTTATTTATTTTTAAAGTTTTATTTATTTATTGGGAGAGAGATAGCAAGAGAGAGCCTGAATGGGGTGGGGGGGGCAGGCAGAGAGAGGGAGAAGCGGGCTCCCTGCTGAGCAGGAAGCAGGACACCGAGCTCCATTCCAGGACCCTGAGATTATGACCTGAGCCAAAGACAGAGGCTTAACCAACTGAGCCACCCAGGCACCCCATATCACAACTCAATACATGCAAATACATATATATACACACACATGCATATGTGATATTTTGATCTATAATAAATATATATATGATCTTCATCCCTTTCTGGCACAGAGCTCCTTGAACTCTTAGAATTTCCTAAGTGATGAGAGTGATAAAGGTATCTTTTGTTATTTTGATGAGGTGACTTTTGGAGCACTCCTAAGGATAGGGGCTGGTTGCCAGTGGAACCAACCAAGTGATTAGACGGTTGGAACTTTCAGTCCCACTACCCCACCCCCCACACCCTCGCCCCCACAGCTCAACCTCTAGGAAGAGGAGAGGGACTAGAGGTTGAATCAATACCAGTAGCCAAGGAGTTAATCATTCCTGCCTGTATAATAAAACCTCCATAAAAACCCAAAAGAAGTTCTGGTCCAAGATGACAACGTAGGAAGACCTTGAATTCACCCCTTCCACAAAGCATACCAAATTACACCTGAAGAAGAATTGAGAACAACTGAACAGTTTCTGCAACATAAAAGACAGAGAGAATGGCCAAAGAGAATAGTGAGAGAGCCCAAAACATGGTAACAAAGGGAATGCCCACCCCCTCATTCCCCCTAACACCCTTTCCCCCCACACTCTGCTGCAAACTGCTGTGGGAAGGGATAGTGCTGAGGGACCAGGAACAGATGCCTTGATCTTTGGGCACAGAAAACAAAGCCACAGTTAAAAATGCAACTAGCATAGAAAAGAGACAGCGCCAGAACTTCGCCAAATGGCAGCAGAGGTGCTACAAGAATGCTCTCTGTGTCAGAGGGACTGGAGGATATGGTTTACATTCCCACTTCACCTTAGAAGCCTACACTGGTGGAGCAGGGTCAGGACCCCATCATTTGGTGGATCTGGTCTACACAGGGAGCCAGGTGCCTCAGCAAGCGCCAGGTCCACAAGCCCACACCAGCCCTGGTTGCCCTGGGGCACAGAATTTAAACCATGAACATTTTGTTTTGTTTTGTTTGTTAATTCCTTTTCTTCTATTTTCTTTATTTGCTTTGTTTATTCTCTTTTTTTTTCTTTAAAAAGCCACGGTTTGAAAGAGCAACTAGCATATAAAAGAGCCAGCCCTAAAACTCTGCCAAGAGGGGTGTGGGGGGGCAGGGGGCGGCGGGGGGGTGTTACTGGAATGATCCCTGGGTGGGAGGGGCTGACAGACAGAATATGTGAAACTCTCCACCTCAAAAGCACAGACCAGTGTACCGTCTGGGTGCTATAACTGGCCTGCTGCTCAGTGAACCCTGGGCTCCTAGCCCACACTAGCCCAAGCTTACCAAGGTGGCCCTAGGGCAGCACACACCAGGACTCCCCTGGTTAGGGCTCACTACAGCCCCAGGCTTTGTGTCAAGGTGACACAGGCACAAAACACCCCAGAACACTCCAGGCTTAGCGTCAGATGGCTTGTGAAAAGCACCCCCGGTGCAGAGCATTCTGGAATCTCTCAGCTGACATCTGCTTCAGATCCTGCCACCCTGCCAGGGTACCCCCTGTATGGAGAGCCCTGGAACACTCCCACCCAGGATGGTCTGGGCTCCAGACACCTGGCCAGGGCACCCCCTGTGCTGCACACCTTGTGGCACCTTGGCTTACACCCAATTCAGCTTCAGCTATCTTGCCAGATTATCCTCAGTTTGGAGAGCCCCAGGATGACCCAGCTTACAACCCCTTCAACTTTGGCTGTTCAGGGCGCATTTTGCAGGGAGAGCCCAAGGACCACACCAGTCTATGTCCATTTTAGCTTTAGCTGGCCTTCCAGGATGCTCCCTGCACAGAGTGCCCCAGGACCTCCCAACCTGTTCTCTGCCTTGGCTCCAGCCTCCCCTTCATGTTACTATCTGTGCAGAGTCCTGGAACACCCAGGTTTACATACACTTCAACTTCAGCTCTGTGTGTAGAGCTCTGGGTCCCCCTGGTTTGCACCTACTTTAGTTTCAGCTATCCTGCCAGGGCACCCTCTGAATAGAGAACTCAGGGACCTCCTGGTCCACCCACCACCTCAGCTCTAGGTCCCCCACCAAGACACCCTGCACAGAGCATTCCAGGACACCCCAGGCTTGCACCCATTTCAGCTTCAGCTGTCCAGCTAGGGTGCCCTCAACATATAGAACCTCAGGACACTTGGCCTGCATTCCCTTCAGCTTTAGCTGACCTGACAGGGTGCTTACTATGTGAAAAACCCCAAGACTCCCAGCCCAAGTCAGCCACAGCTTTAGTCAGTCAGTGAAAGTCACCAAGCACACACAGTATACATAGGAGATGACCACATACAAGACTATTCCTTCAGGTTTAGGAGAAGTAGCTGTTCAACCTACTCCATAGAAACAAAGAGAAAGTCAAACAAAATGGTGGTGGTGGGGAGTGGGGGAGAACAAAGGAATATGCTCCAAAAAAGAATAAGAAAAAAAACTCAGAAAAAGAACTAAATGAAAAAGAGATAAGTAATATACCTGATAAAGACATTAAAGTAATGATCGTGAAGATATTCACCAGATTGGAGAGAAGAGTGGAAGAACTCAGTAAGAACTTCAATAAAGAGGTAGAAAATGTTAAAAAGAACCAATCAGAGTTGAAGAATACAATAACTGAAAAAAAAACACTGAGGGAATCAACAGTTGATTAAAGGATGCAGGACATATCAGTGATCTGGAAGATGGGTTAATGGAAAACACATAAGCCAAACAGCAAAAAAGAGAAAAGAATTTTTAAAAATGAGAATAGTTTGAGGGATCTCTTGGACAACATCAAATGAACAAACATTCACATTATAGGGGTTCCAGAAGAAGAGAGAGAGAAAAGGGCAGAACATTTGTTTGGTGAAATAATAGCTGAAAACTTCCCTAACCTGGGGAAGGAACTAGACATCCAGGTCCAAGTACAGGGTTCCAAACAAAATGAACCTAAGGAGGTCCACATCATGATACCTACTAAAAATAATGTCAAAGTTTAAAGATAAAGAGAGAAATTTAAAAGCAGCAAGAGAGAAGCAAAAAGTTACCTACAAGGTAAAATCTATATACTTACCAGCTGATTTTTCAGCAGAAATTTTGCAGGCCAGATAGAAGTGGCATGATATATTCAAAGTACCGAAAAAAACAACCAAAAAACAAGTAACAAAATGACAATAAGCACATACTTATCAGTAATTACTTTAAGTGGTTTAATCAAAAGACATAGGGTGGCAGAATGGATCAAAAAAAAAATCAAGACCCATCTATATGTTCCCTACAAGAGACTCACCTCAGATCTAAGGATACATAGCAACTGAAAGTGAAGACATGGAAAAACATTTACCATGCAAATGGAAGTGAAAAAAAAAAGTTGGGTTAGTAATACTTATATCAGAAAAAATAGCCTTTAAAGACTGTAACAAGACACAAAGGGGAGCATTACATAATGATAAAGGGATCAATCCAACAAGAGAATATAGCCATTGTAAATATCTCTGCACCCTTAGCTGGACTAAGCAAGAACAAAAGAGAAGAAACCCAAATAAATAAAATCAGAAACAAAAGAGAAGTAACAACTGACATCACAAAAATACAAAGGATTATAAGAGAATATTTAAAAAATTATATGCCCACAAATTAGACAAGTTAGAAGAAATGCATAAATTCCTAGAAATATGCAATCTTCCAAAACTGAATAAGGAAGAAATAGAATATCTGAACAGACTGATCACAAGTAATGAAATTGAATTGGTAATCAAAAAAGTACTAAGAAATAGAAGTCCAGGACCAGACTGAATCACAGGTGAATTCTACCAAACATTTAAAGAAGAGTTAATACCTATACTCCAGAAACTATTCAAAAAAATAGAAGAAGGAAAGCTTCCAAATACATTCTATGAGGCCAGCATTACCCTGATACCAAAACCAAAGACACCACAAAAAAAGAAAACTACAGGCCAATATCCTTGATAAAAATAGATGCAACAATCCTCAATAAAATATTAACAAACCACACACAGCAATACATTAAAAAGATCATTCAACACAATCAAGTGGAATTATTCTGGGGACACAAGGATGGTTCAATATTTGCATATCAATCAATGGGATACACCATATCAACAAAACAAAGAACAAAAGCCATATGACCATCTCAATAGAAGCAGAAAAGGCATTTGACAAAATTTAACATCCATTCATGATAAAACTCAACAAAGTGAGTTTAAAGGAAATTTACCTCAACATAGTAAGGGCAATATATGAAAAACCCACAGCTAACATCATACTCAATGGTGAAAACCTTAGAGCTTTTCCTTTAAGATCAGGAACAAGACAAGGATATCCAGTCTCACCACTTTTATTCAACATAGTACTAGAAGTCCTAGCCATAGCAATCAGACAAGAAAAAGAGATTAGAGGCATCCATATTGGGAAAGAAGAAATTAAAAAGTCACTATTTGCAGATGACATGATTCTATACATAGTAAATCCTAAAGACTCCACCAAAAAACTACTAGAAGTAATAAATGAATTTAGTAAAGTTGCAGGATACAAAATTAATACCCAGAAATTGGTTGCATTCCTATACACTAATAATGAAGTAGCAGAAAGAGAAATTAAGAAAACAACACCATTTACAATTGTACTGAAAAGAATACAATACCTAGGAATAAACTGAACCAAAGAGATGAAACGCCTGCACTCCAAAAATGAAAGAAATTGAAGATGACACAAACAAATGGAAAGATATCCCATACTCACGAATTGGAAGAATTAATATTGTTAAAATGTCCACTTTACACAAAACAATCTATAGATTCAATTCCCTATCAAAATACCAATAGCATTTTTCACAAAACTAGAGCAAATAATATTAAAATTTGCATGGAACAAACAAAAGACCCCAAGTAGTCAGGGGCATCTGGGTGGCTCAGGTGGTTAAACATCTGCCTTTGGCTCAGGTCATGATCTCTAGGTCCTGGAATCGAGCCACGTGTTGGGCTTCCTGCTCAGTGGGGAATCTGCTTCTCTCTCTCTCTCTCTCTCTCCCTCTCTCCCTCTGCCCCTCCACCCCCACACATTCACTCTCTCTCTCAAATAAATTAATAGAATCTTTAAAAAAAGAGAGAGAGACCCCCAAGTAGTCAAAGTGATCTTGAAAAGAAGAAAACTGGAGGTATCACAATCCCAGGTTTCAAGATATACTTCAAAGCTGTAATAATCAAAATAGTATGGTACTGGTACAATAATAGGCATATAAATCAGTAGAACAAAATAGAGAGCCCAATAATAAACCCATGATTAAACAGTCAATTAATGTAGGAAAAGGAATCAAGAATATGCAATGTAGGAAAGACAGTGTCTTCAATAAATGGTGCTGGGAAAACTGGACAGTACTTTTTCAAAGAATGAAACTGGACCACTTTTTTTTTTTTAAAGATTTTATTTATTTATTTGAGAGAGAGAATGAGATAGAGAGAGCATGAGAGTGGGGAGGGTCAGGGGGAGAAGCAGACTCCCTGCTGAGCAGGGAGCCCGATGTGGGACTTGATCCCAGGACTCCAGGATCATGACCTGAGCCGAAGGCAGTCGCTTAACCAACTGAGCCACCCAGGCGCCCAAAACTGGACCACTTTTTAACACCATGCACAAATGTAAACTCAAAATGGATTAAAGACCCAAATGTGAGACTTGAACCCCTAAAAATCCTAGAAAAAAAAAAAACACAAGCAGTAATTTCTCTGACATAAACCATAACAACATTCTTCTAGGTGTGTCTCCTAAGGCAAGGGAAACAAAAGCAAAAATAAACTATTGGGACTGCATCAAGATAAAAAGCTTTTAGAGGAACCATGAGAGACAATGGACTCTGAAAAACAAACTGAGGGTTCTAGAGGGGAGGGGGGTGGGAGGATGGGTTAGCCTGGTGGTAGGTATTAAGGAGGGCACATTCTGCATGGAGCACTGGGTGTTATGCACAAACAATGAATCATGGAACACTTCATCTAAAACTAATGATGTAATGTATGGGGATTAACATAAGAATAAAAAAAAAAAGATAAAAACCTTTTGCACAGTGAAGGAAACCGTGAACAAAACAAAAAGGCAATGTATTGAATGGTTGAATGAGAGAAGATATTTGCAAATGTTATATCTGATAAAGGGTTAATATCCAAAATATATAGAGAATGCATACAAATCAATACCAAAAAGACAAACAATCCAATTAAAAAATGGGCAGAGAAACTAAATAGACACTTTTCCAAAGAAGACATACAAATAGCCATCAGACAATGAAAAGATGCTCAATATCACTAATCATTGGGGAAATGCAAATCAAAACCACAATGAGATATCATCTTACACCTGTCAGAATGGCTAAAATCAAATAGACAAGAAATAATAAGTGCTGGTGAGGATGTGGAAAGAAAGGAACTCTCATATGCTATTGATGGGAATGTAAATTGGTATAGCCACTATGAAAAACAGTATGGAGTAATCTCAAAAAATTAAAAATATAAATGCCATTTAATACCATACCAATAATTCCACTATTGGGTATTTACATCCCCACCCAAAAAATCCCCACTAATTTGAAAAGGTATATGCTTATTGCAACATTATTTAAAATAGTCAAGATATGAAAACAACCTAAGTATTCACTGATAGATGAATGGATAAGGAAATGTGGTATGGTATATCTCTCTCTCTCTCTCTCACACACACACACACACACACACACACACACACACACACACACAGAGGAATATTACACAGCCATAAAAAAGGGTGAGATGGTGCCATTTGAGACAACATGGATGGACCTAGAGGGTATTATGGTAAGTGAAATTAGTCGGATTGAGAAAGACAAATACCATATGATTTCACTCATTGTGGAATCAAAAAAAAAAAAAAAAAACAACCCAACAACAATGAATAAAAGACAAAAAGCAGAATCAGACCTAAAAATACAGAGAACAAACTGATGGTTGCCATAGAGAAGATGGGTGGGGGTTGGGCAAAATGGGTGAAGAGAAGTGGAAGATACAGCTTCCAGTTATGGAACAAATAGATCATGGGAATAAAAGGCACAGCATAGGGAATATAGTCAATAACATTAAATGGCAATTTATGGGGACAGATGGTAGTTACACTTCTGATGAACATAGCATAATGTATAAACTTATCAAATCACTATGTTGTACACTTGAATTTTTTTTTTTTTTTGAGAGAGAGACAGTGCACATGCAAGCAGGAGGGAGGAGCAGAAGGAGAGAAAGATCTTAAGCAGTCTCCATGTCTAGTGCAGAACCTGATGTGAGGCTCAATCTTACAACCCTGAGATCACGACCTGAGCTGAAATCAAGAGTTGGCTGCTTAACCAACTGAACCACGCAGGCACACCTGTTGTACACCTGAAATTAATGTAAAATAGTGTGTCAACTATACTCAAATAAAATAACACAAAATAAAACCCAAGAGGACACAGTTCAGAGAGCTTCTGAGTTGGTGAACATGTGGACATTCAGAGAGAGTGGTGCCCTCGAGAAGGCATGGAAACTTCTTGCCCTTTCCCCATACCTTACCCTATGCATCTGTTCCATCTGGCTGCTCCTGAGTTATATCTTTTTATAATAAACCAGTTATCTAGTCATTAAAATGTGTCTTTGAGTTCTATGAACTACTCTAGCAAATTAATTGTACCCAAGGAGGGGTTCTTGGGAACCTCTGATCTATAGCCAGTTGGTCAGAGAAGTGCAGGTAACAACCTGGATTTGTGATTGACATCCTGAGTTGGAGGAGGTTGTTGGAATCTCCAAACTATAGCTAGTTGGTTGGAAGCACAGGGCTTATAACTGGCATCTGAAGGAGTTGGAGGGGCAGTCTTATAGGACTGACCACTTACCCATGGGGTCTGATGCTATCTCAGGGTAGATAGTATCAAAATCAAGTTAAGCTTTGGATGCCCAGGTGGTGTTCAGAGAATTGCTTGGTGGTGTGTGAGGAAATCTATTCCCTCCTTCTAGGAACTGGGTCTAAGAACTCAAAAAGAGCATGGATACACACCCACACACACACACACACACACATAATGAGAAACTAAAGTTTCATGGAACAGTACTTACTCTTACCATAGGTAACACACTTTAAAATTTTCTAATCTATTTTATTTTTTCTAAATGGTTGGGATCCACTGATAGATTATGACTTGAAGTTTGAAAAACCGCCTTCTCAGAAGAGTCCTTAGAACTTGCTGCTTCTGCTGAGAATCTGCTGAGTTTGTCACTGTTAGAGCACAGGGTAAAAACCTTCCCTTCTGCTAGGCATTTATATAATTTCTGTATGTCAGAAATCAGTAGGAAACAGATTTTTATCTCCACAATGGTAAATAAGTCCAGAGATGTAGGCCTATAGTCCGTTTAACTATAATCAAATAATCTTTACACCAAAACTTCTTGACTACATTCTGATGAACTTGTTAAACATACTGTGAGCTACAGGGGTAAAAAAGGAAAATTAGAAAGTACTTTAAAATAAAAATTTAACATTACCTCTGCTGTTTGCAGAATGACATCTGCAAATATTTGGCTTAGGGCAAAAGGAAGGGATGCTGGCTCCTTGTCTGATATCAATTTAACACAGCAGTAGAAGGTATACATTCCCATTTTGTCCTACCATGGGCAAGATCTGTAGTCAAGGCTTTCCCCACCCCCACCCCCAGTTATCTTTCTGTATCTCTCTAAATACCATTAATCTTGCAATCTATTGTAGTCCATGGTTCGAAATAGGTTTTTCACATAGCTGTGTGTGCAGCTGGTGACCAGAATCAGGGAGAGCTTCTGTCTGCTACAGCAGAAATGAGAAGAGGCAGATGTGGCAGGTGGATGGAGCTTGGATTCAGAAAACTGGGGTTTGCAGGTTCCACTCCTTGGTGAATTACACTGCCTTAGAATAAAAGCATTAACCTTCTCTGAGCCCCAGGATCATAAACATGTAGGGTGCTTATCATATGCCAGGTTTGGTGCTTGATTTTGACAAAGATGACTAAACTATAGTGCATATCCGTAAAACAGAGGTGACAAGACTGTAATACTATTCTCATAGTTATTATCAGAATTAGAAAAGAGAGGGCGCCTGGGTGGCTCAGTTGGTTAAGCAACTGCCTTCGGCTCAGGTCATGATCCCAGGGTCCTGGGATCGAGTCCCACATCGGGCTCCCGGCTCAGCGGGGAGCCTGCTTCTCCCTCTGACCCTCTCCTCTCTCATGCTGTTTCTCTCTTGCTCGCTCTCCAATAAATAAATAAAATCTTTAAAAAAAAAAAAATTAAAAAAAAAAAAAAGAATTAGAAGAGAGAACAAACAGGAAATACCCAGCACAGTGCTTTACCCATCTTAGGATTATTTGTTCATTTCTTTTTGAATTGGAACCATCTTATTATGAAATGTAACCCACATTTAGAAAAGTGCAAAAACATATATGTTCAGCTCACTGAATTATTAAAAAGCAAACATTCTTGTAAGTGTCACCCAGATATAGAAAGAGAATACTGCTATTACTCCAGAAATCTCTACTTGTTCCACCCAATCACAACCCCTCACTCCTGCTAAAAGTAGCCATTTGCTTGACTTTTACAGTTATCACTATCTTGCTTTTCTTTATATACACATACTTTTTTAAAAACCACATAAGTACGCATCCTAAACATTAGTTTGATTTAGCCCGATTTTGAACTTTATATGCAATGTGGTCTAGCTGGCTTTTTTAGTTATCACATTATTTTAACATTCACCCACACTATAAATATGAGTTGTAGTTAATTCACTTATACTGCTGTATAACATTCAATTCAATAAATATGCCACATTTTCCTTTCTAATCCACTTTATCATTAATAGATGTTTCATCACAAAATTTGTGATGAAATTTCTTGTACATATCTTTTGGCACATCTAAGTTTGCATTTCTGTAGAGCATACACTGAGGAGAAGAATTGCTGGGTCATAGGACATATGTGTCTTCATTCCTGCTAGATAACATGCACTGTTTTCAAAAGTGCACCAATTTACAGTCTAATCAGCAGTGGGTGAGAGTTGCTTTTGTACCACTCTCTCACCAACTCTTAGTACTAGCAGATTTTTAATTGTAGCTAGGGTATGTAGATTTCATTTTAGTTTAAATCTCACATTCCTGATTGCTAATAAATGAGACAACTTTATCAGCCTTTGGATTTCCTTTTACGTAAACTGCCTGTTTAAGATTTTGGCCCATTTTTTAAAAAGTGAGTTGTCTGTTTCATAATGCTCTGGGTATGATCTCTTGGTTATATATGTAATATAAATGCTATGCAAATGAATTTTCCCACTTTGTAACTTGTCTTTTCATCTCTTACTGATGTATTTTGATGGACAAAGGCTCATAATTTTAGTTAGTCCCCTGTATCAATCTTTTTTTTTAAATGCTCTTTTTTTGTCCTAACAATGTTTTTTTGAAAAGATCTTTTCCCTCCCTGTACTCTAGTGCTACTTCTGTGATAAATCAAGTGTCCATAAACATGTAGGTCTGTTTGTGGGTTCTCTTTATTGTCCCATTGATCTATGTATCTATATTGCAACAATCCCACAGATATATATATCTTTACTAATTTTTATCTAACTATTTAATCGGTTACTGAAAAATTATGTTACAATTTTTCAATATGATTGTAGATTTGTCCATTTCACCTTTGGACCTTGTATCAATTTTTGTTTTCTATATTTGGAGGCTAAGTTATTAGATGCATACATTTTTAAATTTGTTATAAATTTCTTGTGAATTAAATGTCTTACCATAATGAAGTATCCTTTATTTCTAGTAATTGAAATAAAAATTTTTGTTTTCATATCTTTTACATCTTTATTTCTTACATATGTTTCTTATAAATAGCACCTAGTTGTAATTGTCTGAAAATCTATCTCTTGATTGGTTCATTTTGTTTACTTACATTTCATGCAATTATGGATTCATTAGTTTATATCATTATCAATCTATTGCCTCTTTGGTCCAAATCCACCCTTCTTTGCCATGCTTGTGATATTGAAACATTTCTCTCTTGACAGCTGGTATGCTATTAAGCTTCATCAGCTGAAGCCACTGGAGACAGAATGAAGAATACAGAAGTCAAAACATGTAGCATCCTCCCATAGACAGCTTCCTCTGGCACTTAGAAGGAAACTTCCCAGAGAGTTCTATCACTGGGACACCTTACTGGACTCTTTCATATTTTAACCACTTCCTTTTCCATGCTGTTTCTAATGTCGACCTTTTCACATTGCTTTATAACTTATCTGGGTGTCAGACTGCTTCCACTACTAGTATATAACTTCTTTAAGAATAGGGTCTATGTACTTATTATCTCTACTCTGCAGTGCTTAAGCCTTGTTCTAGGCAACAACAATAATAGCTAATTTATTATATTCTAGACATTGTCTCATGTGTTTGAATATAGTAGATGGTTTGGTCAATGTTTGTGGATGAAATAGCAAATTATTATTCCCATTTTTCAGAAGAAGTAGCTGAGGATCACAAAAGGAAAATAACTTGCTGAAGGTCACATAACTGGTAAGTCGCATGGTCAAAATTTAAATATAGAATATATTTCTTTCCTCTATTCTGTGCTTTTAAGATACAAGGATGCTTCATGCCTAGAGGGGCTTTTGTTATTTTATTACTTAGAGTAGAATCCTCTGTTGAATTTGAACTCAACAGTAGACAATAAGGAAGAGTCTTACATAGCACTATGTGCCAAGCACCTTGCATACATTCACTGATAAGATAGGTATTATTATCATCATGCTACAGGGAAAGTCACGGAAGCCCCGAGAGGTTAAGTGCAACTTCTCAGGTCGCACAGCTTCTAAATGGCAAAGACATAATCCAAACCCAGTTGGTTAGGCTCTTGGATCTATCCTCCTGATCATTATTTTTATTTTTTAAAAAAGATTTTATTTATTTATTTGACAGAGAGAGAGCACAGTAGGGGAAGCAGCAGGCAGAGGGAGAAGCAGGCTCCCTGCCAAGCAGCGAACAGAGAGCGCGACATGGGGCTCAACGCGGGGCTCAATCCCAAGACCCCCTGTTGGATCATGACTTGAGCCGAAGGCAGATGCTTAAGGGCTGAGCCACCCAGGCGCCCCTATCCTCCTGATCATTAATAAATATACTGACTATTCAGGTACCTAAAAAGGGTAAGAAAACCAAAGTAACAAATACTTGTGTATGTATTTTTCAACATAGGAAAACATTACCCCCGTGTACTGATCACATTCTCCTGTATTTGGTGGATTTCATTTGTTTGCATATCTTTAGGTTTATATATATTGTGTGTATATATATATATATATATATATGTGAAAATACTGTATAATATATAATATTAGTTTCCATGTAGGTATACTTATATAAATGACATTTCTCAGCAAATATGTAAGCATCCACTCTGTGCCGATCACTCTTTTAAGTACAGAGAATATAGTAGTGACAGAACAAAATCCCTGCTCTCATGAGATTTAATTTTGGAGTCAGAAGACAGACAATAAGGCATAAACAAAGCAATATATATCTGTTAGTAATCAGTAATCAGTAAAACAAAATAAGGCATAGTAAGGGATAAAGAATGATGAGACTGTGGAACAAGATAAAGTCCTCTTTTATCAATAAATATTTGAGCAGATATCTGAAAGAAACAAGAGAGTGAGGTCTTATATTAAAAAAAAAAAATTCTTGCCACTATGGAGAATAGATGACAGTGAGCCAAGAGTGGAAACAGGGAGATCTGTTACAAAAAGTTCAAGTGAGAGATAATGATGGCTTTGATGATTGAGGAGGTTGTAAATGGTCAGATTTTGCTTATATTTTGAAGGTAGCATTTATAAAAGAAATGCTCTGTAATTTTTAAAATTTATCATTATGTGGGGTTTTTTTTTTTATATTTTATTTATTTATTTGACAGAGAGAGAGACAGGAGGAGAGGGAACACAAGCAGAGGGAGTGAGAGAGGGAGAAGCAGACTCCCCGCCAAGCAGGGAGCCCGATGAGGGGCTCGATCCCAGGACTCTAGGATCATGACCTGAGCCGAAGGCAGATGCTTAACAACTGAGCCACCCAGGCGCCCCTATCATTATGTTTTTAAAATCAGGATTATATTAGCCTCAGAAAATGATCTGGGCAGCTTTTGTTCCATCTTCAGGGAAATTTGTATCAAATGGGAACTAACTTTTCCATGAAGTATTGGTAGAACTCACTGTAAACCCATTCAGCTTGGGATAATTTGGAGGTGGAATGGGGTGGGGTGGAGGTCTTTAACTATGATTTCAATTTCTTTAATTCTTAATATTTTCTTCAAATTCTTACATTTAATTTTAGCATCTTCTTTTTCTTTGAATTTTTCCATTTCATCTAAGTTTCCAAATTTGTTAGCACACCCTTGTTTGTATTATTGCATTTGCATTTTTATCCCTTTCCTCATTTGGTGTGTTCTTTTTGTTTCTCTCTTTTCTATTAGTTTTACCATGACTCTTTGTTGTTGTTGTTTTTTAAAGAGAGAGTTCTTCCATTCCCTCTGCCCCTCCCCACGGCTTTCAGGCTTTCTCTCAAAAAAGAAAAGATAAGAAAAATAGAGAGAGAGGGAGAAAGATCAGAGGGAGAGGGAGAGAGAATCTTTTTTTTTTTTTTTGGCTCCACGCCCAGTGCTGAGCTCAAAGTGGGGCTCAATCTCACAACCCTGAGATCATGACCTGAGCCAAAGTCAAGAGTCTGATGCTTAACCAACTGAGCCACCCAGGCACCCCAGTCTTGCATGGTTCTTATTAAACTTTTTTTTTTTAAGATTTTATTCCTTTATGAGAGAGAGCACACGCAGGGGGAAGATCAGAGCGAGAGGGACAAGCAGACTCCATCCTGAGCATGGAGTCCAATGTGGGGCTCAATCTCAGGACCCTGAGATCATGACCTGAGCTGACACCAAGAGTTAAGATGCTTAATCAACTGGGTCACCTAGGTGCCTCCCTTATTAAACTTTTTGAAGAGCAAGGTCTGCAGTTTTCAAAAATCTTCACTGATTTTTATTATCACTGTCATTTTTGTCAATTTAGAGTTTTATGCCTATGAGAAGATAAGTAGTATTTCCTTTTTGTTTTTCTAGGTGTTCTCTAATGCTTCCCCTGACTTCACACCCCACCCCTGCCTTATATTGAATGCTTAGCTAACATATTCTCATGGTTCAAAGGCCCAAAAGTACAAAACATTTTACAGTGGAAACCCGACCTTCCATACTTGTGCCCATATGCTCAATAATTATCATGGTACCCATAGGTAAGTACCATTCTTAGTTTCATATGTGTCATTCCAGAGTTTATGCACATATCAGTAGATATAAATATAGAGTCTCATTTTCCCACTTTTAAATTAAAGGTTGCATATTATAAATTCTCATCTGCACCTTTCTTTTCACCTAATATATTTTATAGATTTTCCGTAACAGTACATAAAATATTTTCTAATTATTTTTTTAGAGCTGCATAATATTATTCGTATTTCATTCAATCATTCTCCTACTGATATACTTTTGGGTTGTTTCTCATTGTTTTTGTTATAAATTATATTTGTAACAGACATTGCTTGTATCTTTTCAGACTCACCAGGGTTTTTCACTATTTTGTTTCCCCTATTTACTCCCGTGATGACCCATCTAACATGAGCCATGGCTCACTCCGACCAGACACTGTCTTGTCCCCTGCCCAAGATGTGTCTTTCACCTCCTGTTCCAGGGAGCCCAGTTACTACTGAGGCATGAGATGCGCTAGGACAGACTCAGCTCTCATGCATTTAAAGCAGAACTGCAGGAAAATAAATCTTAAAGAAAACTGCAGAGAGTGAATCTTAGAAGAAAGGGAGATGGGGACCAGCAGAAAAGTGATCCACCCTTTCTCCCTCCCAAGGATTGCCCTGAAACACAGTAGATCATAGGTTCTGAGGATCCTGCAAGATCAAGCAATGAGTTTGCCTTGAAAACAGGTGGATAGCCTGCTCAGTAATAGACCTGGTGCCGGTTCTCTCTGCTTCTTTGCCTCTTTCATCTTTTCTTTTACTCTTGAGCTTGCATTCTCCAGTAAAGTAGCATTCGTGAGGGTTTGCCTCAGGCTCTGCACTTGGGAATTAAGACCTCTAAAAACCAGGGATAACCCTTGAAAGCAGCCCTCTCAGGATAGGATTTTGGACCTGTGTTTCTCTCCAGTTTGATGCCAATAGGGACCCTATTGCTGGTGGTAAGTGGAGGTGGCAATGACTCCTGTTTGCAATAGTGCCACAATCACTAAGGCTTTCATCCAGGGTTAATGGCGATGAGGTATGGGGGAAACTGAGGTTCTGGCATATGCTGTGGCTATAGCACATCTTACGTCTCAGAGGATATGGCAACAATTACAGACATAAGGATTATGGAGGAGATTGGATCCTGTTCATGGCATTAGGCGCCTCAAGTAAGGTCACACTGAGCCAATTACCACTGTGAGAATCTGAAGGGCACCTTGCTGGTTATTAAGCTATTGTTTCTCAGCTCCAACCCCACTTGTCTATACTTTGCTTTATTTTTTATTTTTTTAATTTAAATTCAATTAGCCAAGGTATAGTACATAATTAGTTGTTCGGTTGTTGTTGTTTTTTTTTTTAAGATTTTATTTATTTATTTGGGAGAGAAAGAGAACACAAGCAGGAGGAGGAGCAGAGGGAGAAGCAGGCTCCCCACTGAGCAGGGAGCCCAATGCAGGGCTCGATCCCAGGACCCTGAGATCATGACCCGAGCCAAAGGCAGACGCTCAATTGACTGAGCCACTGGGGAGCCCCCATCATTAGTTTTTGATATAATGTTCAATACGCTTTGCTTTGTGACACATTCTGCTTTCTGGTTTAGCAGTGGGCTCCCTGTTAGGTTTTTCCAAAAGGGAACACTAGAGGGAGACTGAAAACCTGGAGGAGAAGAAACAACCAGCTCCTTCCCGTTTTGTGTTCTGTGCCTGTCAACATCATCTCCTCAGATATACCAGCTTCCAGACCCCTCCTCAGAGGCTGAGTTCCTGCTACAGGGAGGTTCTCCAAGCTTCTGGGTTTTAATAAATCCAACCTCTGTCCTTTGATACCCAACCCTTAGAATGGTAGCTTCCTTCTATGCTATTGCTTCTGTGTTATCCCAATATTTTCCTTTTGCCTTTTCAGTCTTTTCAGTTATCTATTTAACCAGTTCCTTATGATACACTGCCTCTGTTATATAACTGGATTGAGTCAAATAAATTGAAAGGAGTACCCTTTTCAGACATTATGGATGTAATGTGCTATCTTGCACATCTGGAAGTGATTCTAATAGTTTACTTGGTTGGTTGACAGAACTTGGGTTCGGTGATGATCTGCATTCATTGAGATGGAGATGCAGAACTTTCCCCCATATAAGGCAGAGGTACGAATGTAAAGGCTTAGAGGATAGGGACACTGGAATGGGTTTATCATAAGTGATCTGTACACTAACTTGATCTACCCTCATTACATCATCTTAGGTGCCTTAGAGGACACTTCCTTCACTGGGGTTTTAAGCAATATGTCGGTGAGGGAAGCACCAGTACCCTAGAAAAGCTCTGTGGTCTTTGTCATCTGTAGGCCAGTCAGGATGTTGAGAGATGCTGTCATTGCAATGGGTCCCTGATTTCAATGAGAATGCTGGAATCCCAGCGTAGTAGAGCCAAGTGGCAGCACTTACCTACTAGAGATAGTGAGGACACAATTCCAGTGATGAGCATCCCAGATGAAGGGATAATCAAACTGTTTGGCCACCCACCACAGAAATGAAATAGATAGACATACTACTAAAATGTTACTTGATCTGCATAACAGGAAAAAAAATAATCCCAGGTCTCATGACCAGAAAGCTGACTTGAGTCAAAGCCTCTCATCTTGTAGACCCAAGCGAGTTCACAAACTTTGACTGAAAAGAAGGGTAAGTCTGGGACACCTCAGTGTCAAAGGCAGACACCCAACCAACTGAGTCACCCAGGTGCCCCTTGACAGATTTCTTATGTGAAAGACAGACCTTGATGGAAAAAGAATAGGGTCCTGAGATTTGGAATTAGGGCATTTAGGTAGGTGAGCCTGAAAGTACTGTAATGCCTAAATACTTCTAAACCTTCTAGACTGACAAAAGCAGACCCTTCCACTTACTAGGGAGAGAGGCCTTCTTCTACCTAGAGACCATGCAATGAATTCAGCTAGTATCACATAAGATGGTGTCAATTAGCAACATACCCCACCTCATTACTCCAGGCTGAAAACTAGGGTCAGACTTTAGAACAAGTTGAATGTGGAGGTAGTCTGCTCCAGGAAGAAACAGCTTACATATCAAGGGAATTGAATAATATGAATCATATATAGAAGCATAAACCAGGGGAACATGTGAGAGACCAGATCTTTAGAGCATTGGACTGGGTAGGAATGTGACATACAAGGCTGGATAGGGGATATTTATTGACATGGGGACACTCATCCATCACTTGGGATTCAATGTTTTGGCAAAGGCATCTGGATCCAGTTCTCCCAATCTGCTGGGATGGTTCTCTGAAGTTTGGATACAGCAATAGCCTACATAAATGAAGTGGAGATGCCAGAATGTCCTTGCATGAGATTGGGAAAGCATTCAGGGGCTCAAAGATATGGGAATGTTAGAATGGATTTACTATGTAATACCCGAGGACCCACCACCTAACAGTTCATGAGAGGTCCTGAAGGATGGCCCCTTTTTAAAGGCAACAAAATGTACTTGTGAAATCATCACCAATATCCTTGAAAAGTGTAACAGTTGTTGTCTTGTATAGGCTAGAATTGATGATGTGAGGTGGTGTCCTGAAGTTGTGATTCTTGGAATTCCGGCGAATGAAGGGATTAAGAAATGGCAGAAGCCAGGTGGCAGCACTGAATCATCGGAGGCAAAATGGATTTAATTACCATGAGTAAGGTCAACATATTTCACAGTTTGCTTAGGGTAGTTTTTGCCAGTTGTCTCAGTATAATTATTAATAGTGTCAGCTCTCACTCTCAAAAGTGCCCTGGTTTTGTTTTTTTTTTTAAAGATTTTATTTATTTATTTGAGAGAGAGAATGAGATAGAGAGCATGAGAGGGGGGAGGGTGAGAAGGAGAAGCAGACTCCCTGCCGAACAGGGAGCCCGATACGGGACTCAATCCCGGGACTCCAGGATCATGACCTGAGCCGAAGGCAGTCGCTTAACCAACTGAGCCACCCAGGCGCCCAAAGTGCCCTGGTTTTGACAATAAATCTTTGGTTACCCTAGCAATGGACAGAAAGAGTGGAATGACATCAGGATGTCTTGATCCATAGGGATCTAGGGTGATGTCTATTAGGTCATGTTTTTAGTGTCAAAAGAGAAGGACAATGGACCACAGTGTTACCTGATTTGTAGAACAACAGAAACGATTGTTAAAAATGAGAGCTGGTGAGTAGTAGGCTGATGTCAGTTATAGGAAATCGCAATTTCTCACTTCCCAGAGCTGAGCCAATTCACAGACCCAGAGCCAACTGATTGAAGCAGAGAATGTGTACCCTTGAGGAAGTACCCTGCAATGTCATCACAAAGATATATTTTCCTTTTATTTATTTATTTATTTATTTATTTATTTATTTATTTATTTATTTATTTATTTGACAGAGAGAGACACAGCGAGAGAGGGAACACAAGCAGGGGGAGTGGGAGAGGGAGAAGCAGGCTTCCTGCGGAGCAGGGAGCCCGATGCAGGGCTCGATCCCAGGACCCTGGGATCATGACCTGAGCCGAAGGCAGACGCTTAACGACTGAGCCACCCAGGCGCCCCCAAAGATATATTTTCCAATCCTTCCCCAAAGAGACTTGTGATTTTTTTTTTCCAGGATAACTGTCCACTGAAGAAAGGAGAATATTCAGACTTTTTGAGGGCCAGGGATAAAGAAAAATTTATGCAGTCTGGTTGATAAATGGAGTCCTGGCCCAAGTCCACCATACTGTTGATCCTGTGAGCCCATAGATTCCTCCTGTGGTCATTTTCCTGGTCCTGAATATGTAATTGGAATAAATATTCTTGGCACAAACAGAACTTTTACATTTGACTATAGATTTGTGAAATAAGGACCACAGTGCTATTAAGAACCAAGTGAAAGTCCCTGAAACTGCCACCAACCCTAGGCAAAGAGAGTAAATCAGAAGCAATACCATCCAAGAGAACCGTGCAATTTAGTGGCACCATAAAGACTGAAAGGATTCAGGGATAGTGTTCCCCATAATCTCAAGGCTTGATTCTTGCTCCTGTAAAAAACATGGGTAATGGGGGGATATTATTGGAATACCATAAACATAGACAACTGGTAGCCCCAGTTGCAGCTGCCATGCCAAATATGGTAGTTTTAATGAAGCAGTTCAACATAGCACTGGCATTCAGTGTCTGACTATTGATTTGGTAAATAAATGTTTTTTGCTTCATCTCAGTTAGTAGAAAGGATCAAAATCATAGCAAGGCATATAGCAAGGATAAACTTATTGTCTTGACCCACACCTATGTTAACTTTCTTGCTGTCATAATGTGTCTATATGCTATTAGTCATTTTGATATCTCATGGAATATCACTGGTCCACTATAGAAAAGCAGCACTGTGTTTAGTGGACTTCTGGATTTTGGAGTAAGTTGGCACTGTAATACAGAATACTGCATTGACCCATTTGTTGGATGACTCAGAAGGTTTCCATTTTCTAAGAGACCCAGAGCAAGAGAAAGCTTTGCAATAGGTCCAGGATAAAACTACAACCTTCTTTGCCACTCAGGTCACATAAAGCAGCCATTAAGTTTTCAGTATACAAGTTTTTCACATCTTCTTACAGATTTATCCCTACATATTTCATATTTTTGATGTTATTTGAAACTGTGTTTTTCAGTTTTGGGTTGTACACTGCTGGTATATAGAAATACAATTTATTTTCACGTATTACTTTATACTCAGTAACCTTGCTAAACTTACTCATTAGTTGACGGGATGCCATATATTAAAATGTTACCTTGTTATGTGCATATTTTTGTATTCCTAAAATGTTTTTGAGATTTGTTCTGGGAACTAATGAATTTAGATACAAAAATACAAACAATCTGATCTTTTCATGATTTGGTTCGCAGGTTCACGGTAGTGCTCAATGGAATTATTCTCACCTATTGAGGCAACTTCCTGAGATTAGTCATTGCCCTGTGAATTATGGTTTTGTCCAGTCTGACTTGTGGGAACCGGCACTATTACCAGCCCTTTGTGAGTGCCAAGAACTATTCTCTAATGCTTTTCTTTGGGTTTTATCCTAACATTAGATGATTTCTTCACATTGATGAACTGAAGAGTACTCTGCTGATTACTTGAGGGGGATTCTGCCGATGTCAGAATTCTCTCTCTGTGAAACTCTCTCTCATCTCTAGGACTCTGGTCTGCAAACTGGCTACCTTGATCTACTCAGACTCTCAACTTTATCTCCTCAACCCAGAGTGTCCACTAGGATTTGCCTGGGTTCCCCTCCTGGTGCTATGGCGTGGAAGCTCAGAGTGATAAATTGGGGAAATCATTGGGTTCACCTCATTTTTATTTTCTCAGGATTGCTGTTTTTCATTGCTTAATATCCTTGAAAACCATTGGTTCATTTATTTTGTTTTTTTGGGGAGCGGTGTTTCGGTTGGAAGGGCAAATCTAAATTCTATCACTCTATCTTGGATGGAAATGTAAGTCTCAGAAATGAATTTTAAGAATACATTTATTACATTTTATCTGAGATTTATAAGTGTTTTATAGCTTAAGGATTTTCATATTCTTTAAAGTGGTGGCATCTGCTAGTTGCCTTCCTCAAATCCAAAATCCCTTTCCTTTTCAGTAATAAAACACAGATTAAAGACACCCCTAGCTAAAAGACACAGTTCTCATTCTTCCTTGTATCTGGGTGTGAATATTTGACTAAGTGCTACTCATAAAGTTGTTAACAGTAATATTTTGAACTTCTGGGATTCTCCTTAATTTGTTTCTTTCCCCCAACCTGCTGATCGGAATGCAAGAGAATGACTGGAGCTGTGATAGCCATCTTGGTCCATAAAAAAAACTGGCTCATCAACCTGCCTCCATCTTGAACTCAGAACCAGAGAGTAATATATTTGAGATAGATTCCATTACTTATCTTCCCTGAAACAGTACTACAAAATTTTGACATATATCATGGTCATGGTTTCTCTCTCTCTCTCTCTAGTCTGCTCTGGGAAGCTCCCATGTTACAGTGAATAGACTCAGTTGACCAGACATCCAAGCCCAGTTAAACCATTTACATGTAACCAATAATAGCAGGTAGAGAAACAAGTGTTATACAGTATATCTCCCATTTACAAACCCTTTATTTATTCAACTTCTCAATGTCACCTCTACATTTTCATTTTGAATGTGGTTCTCTAAGCTTCCGAGGGGGAAAAAAAAAAGATCTGTTAGGTGAGAATGTTATTTATATCAATTTTCTTCTTCTCTGCTATTTGTAGCTCTAGAAGCAATTGTTTACTATATGCTAGAAGAAAGTTCGGGGATAAGATAATCCCTTCCCATCCTGTGGGATCCATATAAGACTATAATTTTGTGCCATTGGCCAAGACTCCCTGAGAATTTCTTAGCCCTGGGGATATGTGTAATTCTTGGACCTAGTAAACAAACTCATTCATAACTTATATGTATACAATTTAATAGGACTGCCAAGGCGTGTTTGCTTGGTTATGAATTTATGTGTACAAATGACAAATACATAACACAATTTCTTTAAAAAATGTAAAATACACTTTGAATCTTATATTCTCACTTGCTTGGTAAGTGGAGAAAAGTATTTGAAAGAGAAATATTTTAAAAACTGTAATGTTGATTGCAAAATGAATTGTCATTAAAATATTGTTAATCAACATATACTATTAATTCACTCATCTATAAAACATACATTCATCAAGAGCATTGTCTTTCTTTCTCCAAACTCTTTGTATGGCTTTTTATGGCATTCTTATCCTTCAGTTGTCAGTTTGAAGCCCACCTACTTAGAAAGAACTTTCCTTGCCAGCCTATCTAACGTAGCCTCCCCTGGTTACTCTTTATCCCTTTACCTGTTTTATTTCCATTATAAGATTCATCACAGTCAATAATGATCTTCCCAACAACAATTGAGCTTTATGAGGTCAGGGATTTCTTTCTCTTTTTTTTCATCTTGTTCATTTCTGTGATCTAGAGTCTAGCACAGAGTCCAGTACCTAGGATAGTATCAGTAAAATGTAGTTGGGTAAGTCATATGAGTGAAATAGTGAGCTCTTAACTATGTGCTAGGTATCACTTATCTAAGTAGCCTCAATTTACTCAAAGTCTTACAGGTGAGACATGTTTTTAAATAGTAAATATTAACATTATAATAAGTTTTACAGGGGTATGTGAAGATGCTTTGCAAACACATAGACAGATCTTCCAACTCAGAGTTTCTCAACCTCTGCCCCAGTGATATTTGGAGCCAGATAATTCTTTGTTATGGACAGTGAGAGGTTGGGGGTGGGGATTAGGGGGAGGGCTATCCTATGCATTACAGGATATTTAGCAGCATCCATGGATTCTACATACCAGTTGCCTGTAGAACCCTTCCTCTGAGTTGTGACAGCTAGAAATGTCTCCAGTCATTGCCAAATGTCCCTTGAGAGCAATATTGCCCTAGGTTTATAACCACTTATCTAACTCAATCTATATAGTAAGGGTTTGAAGTTTAAATTTGTTTTCCTATTCATCTGCCCATTATAATAGAAAATTTGAAAGGTACAGAAGCAAAGAAAAAAATCCAAAATCCTACCTAATTATGTCCTGGGATAACCATTATTTTAACATATTGACATACTTCTTTTTTTTTAATCTTTTTTTTTTTTTTTTCTTTAAGTAGGCTCCACTCCCAACATGGGGCTTGAACTCACCCCTAAGATCAAGAGTTTCATGCTCCACCGACTGAGCAAGCCAGGTACCCATTGACATATTTCTTTCAACTAACTTAACTCTATATTTTTCCTTCTTTCTTTAAAATTTTTTTATTTTTAATTTTTTCTTAAAGATTTTATTTATTTATTTATTTGACAGAGAGAGAGAGCACAAACAGGGGGAGCAGCAGAAGGAGAGGGAGAAGCGGGCTCCCTGCTGAGCAGGGAGCCCGATGTGCGACTCAATCCCAGAGCCCTGGGATCATGACCTGAGCCAAAGGCAGACACTTAACTGACTGAGCCACTAGGTGTCCCTCTTTTTTTTTTTAAAGATTTATTTATTTGAGAGAGAGAGGGAGAGTGAGCATGTGCATGTGGCCTTGAGTGGGGGGAGGGGCAGAGGGAGAGAATCTTCAAGCAGACTCCCTGCTGAGCAGGGATCCTGACATGGGGCTCCATCCCATGATCCATGAGATCATGATCTGAGCCAAAAACTAAGAATCGGACGCTTAGCTGACTAAGCCAACAAGGTGTCCCACCCAGTGTTTTTCCCTCTTCATAGATGAGATAACATATATTAATATTATATAACTTTGACATAATATTCTTTTGCAATTAAAAAATCTTCATGTAAATTATTTCAATAATTACAACTAGATAGTATAATTTTATATACAAATATAATATATATTAAATAATATATAACATACACCTATATAGTATTCTGTAGTGTGATTATATTATAATTGATGAAACTATTCCCTTAATATTAGGTGTTTTTAATTCTTTCAAAGTTTATACCAACTTACTCTACTTCCTGTGGTATATAAAATTGCAGATTTTACTGTAACTTTACAATATTATAATCTTTAAAATGTTTGCTAATTTGATGGACAAAAAGTTACTCACTTTTGCTTGCATTTGCATTTTTGTTAATTCATTTGCTTTACATGTTAATATCCTTTGTCTGTTTATTCTTGTGTTTTCCTTAGCTATTTTGAGTACTTTATGTCTTAAATTCTTTATATGTCATTTGTTAAGTTTTTGGTCATATACTGCAGGTTTTAAAAAATATGGTATTTAACATTTAATTTGGTTTATTGTATTCTTGAAAAAACAATGGTCAATTTAAGATACGTTTAAGTTTGATCCTTTTGTTTATGATTTTGTCCATTGACTTCAAGTTTGAAAGTCCTCTGCATCTAGAGGATCAGATAAATATTTATCTATACTTTCTACTGCTTTAAAAATTATGTTATGTATATATTTCACTCTGCTACTCCTGGAATTTATTTTGGTATGTGGAATGAGATCAGGCTAAACTTGATATTCTCCCAAATAGCTAGCCAATTGTTCATGACATTTTTATTGAATCATCTTTTCCTCCCCCAATTTGTGTTGACTCTTTTATAACAGTAGAAGTTTGTACACATACTTTTAAGTGCTCTTACAAACTAGGAACAATATCTCATACAAGAATGGAACTTTATAGTACATGTTTTATTTTTTAAATTAAGGTTATTGTGGTATAATTTACATACAACAAAATGCAACCATATTAAAATGTACAGATTAGGGTGCCTGGGTGGCTCAGTTAAGGTTAAGGTTAAGCATCTGCCTTCAACTCAGGTAATGATCCAGGGGTCCTGGGATCGAGTCCCTGCTTCTCTCTCTCCCTCTTCCCAATCAATCCCCAGCCTGCACTCCTGGTCCTAGGCAATTCCTGACATGCAGGACCTGTAGATTAGATTTACCTTTTCTAGAATTTCATATATGTGGAACAATATGTTATGTATATTTTTCTACCTAACTTCATTTAAGAGATTCTTCCATGTTACTGAGAATGTCAGTAATTAATTCCTTTTAATTGTTGAAAAGTACTAAATTGTATGAATACACAATCTTTTTTAGCCATTCACCAGTTAATAACTTTTCTACTGTTTTTAATTTGGGACTACTATGAATAGTTGCTCTGAACACTCATGAACACATTTTTTTGTGTGTGTGAACATACGTATTTATTTATTTTGGGAGGAAAATATAAGAGCGGAATTGCTGTGTCATATGGTAAGTGTACGTTTAATTTTACAAGAAACTGCGAAGTGTTTTTCCAAATGGTTGTACTATTTTCCATTCCCACCATGAATATATGAGAGTTCTAATTGTTCCACATCGTTGCCAACACTTAATATGACTAGTATTTTAAATTATACTCATCAAATTGTCATTTTAATTTGCAGTTCTTTGATGGCTAATGATGTTGAACATCTTTTCCTCTGTTTAATAGCCATTTGTGTATCTTCTTCGGTGAAGTGTTCAAAATTTTTTACCAACTTCCACTAAGTTTTTTGTCTTCTTCTTATTGTGTTCTAAGAGTTCTTTATATGTTCCAAAGCAGACACATTTATAGTAAATATTTTCTCCCAGTTTATAGCTTACCTTTTCCTTAATAGTCTTTTGTTTTGTTTTGTTTTGTTTTTGTTTATTTATTTGACAGAGACACAGTGAGGGAGGGAACACAAGCAGGGGGAGTGGGAGAGGGAGAAGCAGGCTTCCTGCCAAGCAGGGAGCCCAATGTGGGGCTCGATCTCAGGACCCCGAGATCATGACCTGAGCTGAAGGCAGACGCTTAACGACTGAGCCACCCAGGCGCCCCTTTCCTTAATAGTCTTAAACATCAAAGTTTTAAATTTTTATAAACCAACTTATGAGTTTTTATTTTTATTTTATTTTTATTTTTTAAAGAGAGCATGTGTAAGCAGTGGGGGTGGGCAGAGGAAAAGGGAGAAAGAGAATCTTAAGCAGACTCCAGGCCCAGCCTGGAGCCCAACCCAAGGCTCAATCTCATGACTTTGAGATCATGACTTGAGCCAAAATCAAGAGTCATGACACTTAACTTACTGAGCCACCCATGTGCCCCCAATTTATGAATTTTTAAGTAGTTTATCACTTATAAGAAATCTTTTTTCTCCCCTAATATCACAAGAGTTTTCCCCTGTGATTCGTTTTGAGTTAATTTTTTAGCATGATTTGATGAAGAATCAGAGCTTATTTTTCCATATGGATATCTAATTCTTTTAACACCATTATGTGGGGGAAAAAAACCCCCTGCGCTTTCCCTTAATGAATTACCTTATTAGTTGAAAATCAGTTAATTATATATGTGAGCCTATTTCTGTATTCTTAATTCTTTTCTGTAAATCTATCTAAGGATATGTCTATCTTTATGTTCTTACTTCACTGTCTTGATTAGTATTGCTTTACAATAAGTCTTGAAATTATGTAATGTAAGCCCTTTTTTTTCTTTCTTTTTCAAAATTGTTCTGGCTCTTCCATGTTCTTTGCATTTTTATATAAATTTTAACACTAGCTTGTCAACTTCTATGTAAAAGCTTGCTTGGATTTTGATTGAGATTGCTCTGATCAGTTAGGGAGGAGAGGACTTCTTAACAATATTGAATCTTCTGTTCCAAATATATAGTATTTCCATCTGTTTTGTTCTAGTTAATTTTTCCTTGTAATGTTTCGGAGTTTTGAGTATATAAGGTTTTCACTTATATTGTTAAATTTATTGCCAACTATTTCACATTTTTGAAGATACGACTATTTTCTAATTTTAATTTTTGTAGCTAGTGTAAAATTACAATTGATTTTTAAATATTGACCTTGTCTCTGGGATTATGCTATACACACTTATTACCTCTAATAACTTTTCTGTCAATTCCATAGATTTTCAACATTCACTACTATTCCATCTGTGAATAAAGATAATTATACATCTTCCTTCCTAATCTGAATTACTTTTTTTCCTTTCTCTTGCTTTATGGCACTGGCTAAGATCTCAAGTACAATGTTAAATAGAAATGGTGAAAATGGATGACTTGTCTTGCCCCAAGGGCACTACTGTAGCATTGGCTCATAATAATAAAAAGAAGAACAACAATTATATTTCCAAAATTTTATTGAGTCTTTGCAATATGCTCAGCAGACCATCTTCTATGCATTTTTGTATGCATCAGCTCATTGGTCCTCACAACTCTTTATGTGAAGAAATCAGGCTGCAGAGAGGTGAACTAATTTGCTCAAACATGCACATCTATGATTTCCAAGGAAGAGGGCAGAGGAGGTGGACCCTAGGCTCACGTCTTCCCACAGATACAACTAGAGAACACTCACAGGGGTGTAAATAACTTAGAAAATGACCCAAAGACTGGCAGAATAAACTCAACAACTAAATGTAGAGAAGAAGACACATTGCAAAGGGTAGGAAGGGCAAAGACACGGTGGGGAGCTAAACGGACTCTCAGGACTGTCTCTGGGGGGAGAGGGATGCTGCCATGGAAAGGGGAGAGAAACAGACCCCCCCCCCCATGCCAAGGTGCCCACAAGGGGAAGATAAATCCCCATGACATTTGGCTTTGAAAACCAGAGGGGCTGAATTCTGTGAGCCCTTACAACCAGTTCTTAAAACCTGGAATTAAAAAAAAAAAAACAGCAGACTTGGCTCTAGGAGAGCCAGGAGGAAAACCAAGGAAACTGAGTCCCAAACCTTAAAGAGACAACACAACAACAGCCCATGGAAATATAACATATAAGCAGCAGTTTGAAAGTTGCCTGGGGCATATGGGAAGGAGAGTTGTTTACTTATCTCAGAGCCTGTCCTGAGCTAGTGAAATCACTATGGAACTTCTCCAGGAACAAAGGAAGTAGCAGGTGCCATTTCACTCCTCTGCCCTCCAGCATAAACACATGGGCAACTGAGGGACAGGCTACCTAACTTGCTAGCACTGCCATCCGGCTCCCATATACTGAGCTTCTGCCAGTCCACCCCTCTGGATGGCCTGCTTCAGTCCAGAGTGGCAAGGCTGCTCCCTCAAAAGAGGTACTGCACACAAAGCTTAAGGCACCAACACCATGCCACCCCCATCCTCCATCCCCTGCTCTGTGCTTCCATGGATCCTGATGGCCACTTCAGTCCTGGTGCTGCAGGGTCCCTCTGGCAGAGGACAGGAGGCATGCAAAGCTTACTAGCACCACAGCCCTGCTGCACCACCCTGTGCACTGTGCCTGCAGGGCCCAGTGGCCATTTCAGTCCCAGTGCTGCAGGGCCCCTTCCTTGGTGCACAAAGTTTGCTAGCACCATTACGCTGCCCCATGGCCCCCTGCACTATGCTTCAGGAGATCCACCCTCTCCAATGTGCTCTTGGCCAGAGCCCATAGAGGTCGGTGCCACAGGCCTGGCGGTGTGCAAGCAGCCCCTGCAGGGCCAGTACCACTCCAAAGTGATTCCTGCCCCAGAGAGAGGGAACGATAACCCCACACACCAGTCAGATGGAGGCTGCAGCAGTGGGCTGGAGGCAGACAATTGGTCTGCCAGTCCCACCCACCAACAAAAGCTCAGCAGACAACACAGGGAAAGATCTCTGTAGTTTGGTGCCACTGCATCTCTGGCAAAAGACTGGTCTGACTCAATTCAAGGCCAAGGTGCCCCCAGACTGACCCACTAACACCAGAGGGTCCAAACATTGCCTGCAACAGGCAGAGAGAGCCACAGCAGACAATTGGTTGAAGGAAAAAGCAGCCAAGACACAACAGCAGGGTACATATAGTACACACAGGAGACATCTCTGAAGTTCTGGGTTCTGGTGATAGGGAACACTGCACTGCAAGGCACAACTGGACCTCTTCTCCATAAGGCCATTACCTTCAAGAGTAGGAGACATAGCTGACCTTCCTAACACAGAGAAACAGACAGAGTTAGACAAAATGAAGAGAAAGAGGAACATGTCCCAAATGAAAGAACAGAACAAAACCACAGCAAGAGACCTAAGGGAAACAGATATATGTAATATGCCTGCTAGAGAATTTAAAGTAACAATCATAAAGATACTTATAGGACTTGAGAAAAGAGTGGAGGATGTTAGTAAGACCTTTAACAAGGAGATGGAAAACATATAAAAAGGACTAGGGATGAAGAACACAATAAATGAATTTAAAAATACACTTGATGGAATAAACAGAAAGGTAGAGAAAGCAGAAGAATGAATCAATGTCCAGGAAGACAGAGTAATGAAAATTAATCAAGCTGAGCAAATGAGAGAAAAAAAGAATTATGCAAAACGAGAACAGACTTAGTGAACTCAGTGTCTCCATCAAGCGAATTACATTCACATTATAGGAGTCCCAGAAGAAGAAGAGAGAGGAAAGGTAGCAGAAAATTTATGTGAGTAAATAATAGCTGAAAACTTCCCTAATCTGGGGATGGAAACAGATATCTAGATCCAGGAGGCAGAGATTCCCCCCCACCCCAAGAAAAACCAACCTAAGGAGGTCCACACCAAGCCCCATATATAGTAATTAAAATGGCAAAAAGTAGTGGATAAAGAAAAAAAAATTTTAAGCAGCAAGAGAAAAGAAGACAATTACATACAAAGGAAACCCCATAAGGCCATCAGCTGATTTTTCAGCAGAAATTTTGCAGGACAGAAGAGAGTGGCATGATATATTCAAAGAGCTAAAAGGAAAAAATCTGCAGCCAAGAATATTCTATCCACCAAGGCTATCATTCAGAATAGAAGGAGATATAAAGTTTCTTAGAAAAACAAAAACTAAAGAAGTTCATGACCACAAAACTAACAAGAAATATTAAAGGGGACTCTCTGAGTGGAAAGGAAAAACTATAAAAGATAGTGTGAAAAATAACTATATCTGTAAAAATCCGTCAAGAAATTCACAAAATAAAAGGATGTAAAATATGACACCATATACCTAAAAAGTGGGGAGGAGTAAAGAATGGGTTCAAACTTAAGTAACCATCCACTTAATATAGACTGCTATATGCAGAAGATGTTATTTACAAACCTAATGGTAACCACAAATCAAAAACCAGTAATAGATACCCAAAGACTAAAGAGAAAGGAATCTAAGTATATCACTAAAGAAAACCAGCAAACCATGAAAGAGAGCAAAAGAAGAAAGAATCAGAGAAAAGCTATAGAAACAACCACAAAACAAGTAACAAAATGGCAATAAATACATATCTAATAATTACTTTGGATGTAAATGGACTAAGCACTCCAATCAAAAGATCTAGGATGACAGGGGTGCCTGTGTGGCTCAGTCAGTTAAACGTCTGCCTTTGGCTCAGGTCACAATCCCAGGGTCCTGGGATCAAGCCCTGCGTCAGGCTCCCTGCTCAGCAAGGAGTCTGCTTTGTCCTCTCCCTCTGCCCCTACCCCCCCCCCCACTCATGTTCTCTCTCTTGCTCTCTGTCTCAAGTAAATAAATAAAATCTTTTTTTAAAAAAAAGATATAGGATGACAGAGGGGATAAAAAAAAGACCCAACTATATGCAGCCTCTAAGAGACTCATTTCAGAATTTCAGACCTAAAGATACCTGCAGATTAAAATTGAGAGAATGGGGAAACATTTATCATGCAAATGAATGTCAAAAGACAGTCAGGGTAACAATACTTGTATCAGACAAAATAGACTTTGAAACAAAAACTGTAAAAAGAGACAAAGAAGGACACTATATAATAGTAAAGGGAACAATCCAACAAGAAATTGTAACAATTGTAAATGTTTATGCACCAAACATAGGAGCACCCAAATATATAAAACAATTAATAACAAACATAAAGGAATTAATCAATAGTAATACAATAATAGTAGGGGAATTAACATCCCATTCACATCAATGGACAGACCATCCAAACAGAATATCAATAAGGAAACAGTGGCTTTATTTTATTTTATTTTATTTTTAATTTTATTATGTTTTGTTAGTTACCATATAATACATCATTGGTTTTTGATGTGGTGATCCACGGTCCACTGTTTTCATATAACACCCAGTGCTCCATGCAGTACATGCCCTCCTTAATACCCATCACCGGGCTAACCAATCCCCCCTCCCCCCTCCCCTCTAAAACCCTGTTTGTTTCTCAGATTCCATAGTCTCTCATGGTTCATCTCT
>NC_138373.1:115030701-115073826 GCF_054177405.1 Leptonychotes weddellii | reverse complement strand
ACTCCCAATAAACAAAAGTCCAGGACCAGACGGCTTCACAGGTGAATTCTACTAAACATTTAAAGAAGAATTATTCTTCTCAAACTATTCTAAAAAATAGAAGAGGAAAGAAAACTTCCAAACTCTTTCAATGAGGCCAGCAATACCCAGATAGCAAAACCAGAGAAAGACACAATAAATAAAGAGAACTACAGGCCAATATCTCTGATGAATATAGATGTAAAAATTCTCAACAAAAAACTGGCAAACTGAATCCAACAATACATCAAAAAAATCATTCACCATGATCAAATGGGATTTATTCCTGGGATGGAAAGATGCTTCAATATTCACAAATCAATCAATGTGATGCATCACATCAATAGGAGAAAGGATAAAAAACATATGATCATTTCAATAGATGCAGAAAAAACATTTGACAAAGTACAACATCTACTCAACCCTCAAAAAACTTCAAAAACCCTCAACAAAGTAGGTTTAGAGGGCACGTACTTCAACGTAATAAAGGCCTTCTATGAAAAACCCATAGCAAATATCATACTCAGTGGGGGAAATCTGAGAGTTTTTCCCCTAACAACAGGAACATGAAAAGGATGTCTGCTCTCACCACTTTTATTCAACATAGTACTGTAATCAGCTACAGCAATCAGACAAGAAAAAGAAATAAAAGGCATCTGAATTAGAAGGAAGAAGTAAAAAGTAAGTGTCTCTTTTGGCAGATGACATGATACTATATGTAGAAAACCCTAAAGATTCCACCAAAAAACTACTAGACTGATAAATTAATTCAGTAAAGTCGCCAAATACAAAATCAATGTACAGAAATCTGTTGCATTTCTAAATACAAATAATCAAGTAACAAAAGAGAAATTAAGAAAATGATTCCATTTACGATTGCACCAAAAATAATAAAGCACCTAGGAATAAACTTAATCAAAGAGGGGAAAGACCTGTACTCTGAAAACTGTGAAACACTGATGAAAAATATTGGGTCATCTTAATGCTTGACAATAATAGTTTTAGCAATATCAGGTATAGTGAATGGAAGAGAGGCCAAGTAGTTAAAATGGTGGGATCTGAAAGCAGAATGCCTGTGTTCAAGTGCTTCCCTAGCCCCACTTGTTAGCTATGGAACTTTGGACAAGCTGTTCGGTCTCTCTATATTTTGGTTTCCTCATTGCTGGGAACATTACTAACTCTTAACCCTTTTCATTTTTATGAGAATTAATTGTGGTTTATAATAAGTTCTCAATAAGAGCTTTTGCAACTCTTCAAAATTCGTTTAAAATTTTTTAAGTTTATGTTCATCTTTTAAGAGTTGTCTTGTTACTTAACAGCATCACAATATTTCTAACTACACAAATAATATTTATTCCCGTTACTAATAGAGTATTCTCTGTTTTCAAGCATGCCTCTGTTTTGCTTGAGTCAATTCCTTAATTTTGTCCAGGATTTTATAACATTCAGGTTGTAAAGCATCCAGGATATTTGTTTGTGTATTCAAAGCAAAAGTGGGATGCCTGGGTGGCTCAGTCGTTAGGCATCTGCCTTCGGCTCAGGTCATGATCCTGCGGTCCTGGGATCCAGCCCTGCATTGGGCTCCCTGCTCGGTGGGGAGCCTGTTTCTTACTGTGCCTGCTGCTCATGCTCTCTCTCTCTCTGTCAAATAAATAAATAAATAAATAAATAAATAAATAAATAAATAAATAAATAAATAAATAAAACCTTTAAAAAAAAAAGTAAAAGTAACACAAGGCTTGATATTGTCTATAAGCCTGTGCACTGTAAAATAAGGTGATGATATTTGGGTTGCCTAAAGATTTAGGTCAACAATGGAAAGAGAATACATGTTGATTTCATAAAGTTGCAAATCAAGGAATTTTTGTTAGCTTTTCATTCTTTAAAACAAGTTGACTGACTGGTGAACTGATTAACACAGTACACACCCTACATTCCTCTTTCCTAGCCCAAAAAGTGTTACTATAATCTTAACCTTCCTTTAAAGAAATTCTTTTCTTCCTTCAATCCCCCAGTTCTCTCTTTGCATTTCTCTGTAAATCCTAAACATTTGTTGATCCAGGTACCATTTAATTTTTTATCAGTGATTCAGCTACAACACTTTAGGACAAAGATATAGACATCTTTCAGTACTCTGATAGCATATCAAGTTATTTTTAGAAAACAAATTGAAAATTGGTAGACGAAATAGGAGTGATGTCAGTATTTCCAAGGCTCAACAACTCCAGGTTGCAGGAATGTAGAAAGCTGATTTGACTGTATTAGCGTCCACCTGGAGGTTCTTGATAAATAATTTACAACTAATTTGCTCGTTTGAAAGATTAAAAAATGGGTTTAAAGGGTCATTTTCATTCAATCTGTCTGGTGTTGATCTAAGCAGTAAAGACAATACTAAAAAATCTCTCAAGAGATTACACTCCAAAGGAAGAATTTTGGGAGCTGGTATGAGGCTAGTTTTTGTCCAGAACTGTGAAAGGGTTTCCAAAACTAAGCAATAAAGTGTTGCAAGTGTTCCCAGTTTCCCTCTTGAGGTGTTTGGGGTAAAATTGCTCTCTGTATTTTCGGCCAAAATATGTGTGTATCTGCCTCTCAAAGATTAAACTGTGTCTGTTGACAAGGAATAGGCACTGGGGAAGCATATTTGTTGTTAAAAGGCATGTTTTCTTTACATGAGGTGTTAAGGGAATGACAATAAATTAGTATTCTCCTTCTTTGTGTTAAGCTATAGAGTAAATTTTTGCTGTACAGCACTAATCTCAGGAGATAGGATGCCTTAATTAACAGAGGAGGGCATAAGATCAGGAGAAAACCACTCTCCTGGCCCAGTTACCAACCTAGAACCATAATAGTCATAAAAGAATATTTGATCCAAAACTATATACTGTCTCCAAACAATCACTAACCTCTTACTATAGATGTTTCTCAAGGGATATCTCATTCTTTCCTTTCCATTCCCAACTAAGATTCCTATGTAATCTCATAGAAGACAACACAAAAATTAATTAACAAGACATTTCAATCAATAATTCCTTTTACATCAGGTGTGTGTGCTTTTAAAATTATTCAAATGACAAACAGTTTAATTTGTTTTGCCTTTTTGTTTTCTTCTTTTTCTAATTACAGTTGACCTTTGAATAACATGGGTTGGAACTGTATGGGTCCATTTACCCATGCAGATTTTTTTTGGATAAATACAGTACAGTACTGTACTTATGATATAACATTTTCTTTTCTCAAGCTTACTTTATTGTAAGAATACAGTATATAATACATATTACATACAAAATACATGTTCATCTACTGTTTATGTTATTAGTAAGGCTTCTGGTCAACAGTAGGCTATTAGTAAGTGAATTTTTGGGGAGTCAAAAGTTGTGTAGAGATTTTCAACTACAAGGAAGGTCAGTGCCTCTAACCTCTGTGCTGTTCAAAGGTCAATTGTATATATCACGTTGATTTTTTTTCTATATTCTAATTATAAGGGGAAAGATAAATACTGGGAGAACTATCTTAAATGTTTAATTCACAAATTTAAACATAAGAATTGAGAAATAATTCATTAATTACATATAAGCATACATACATATTACATTTATTAAATAAAATGTAATATTTCAATAAAATTGCCATAAAAGGTGACTCTAATATCCTCCTGTTGAAAAAAAGGAATAAAGGGCAAGAGATGTCTACATATAAAAATAGAGTTACTTTTGGACAAATGTACTGAAATACTATCTAAATACTTATATTTCAGAATTATGCAGCCAAATTTATTTACAATATACATAACTCAATAGGTTAATAGAGAATCAAGAATGCAAACTCTAAGTGAATATGATCAAAATTTCAAATGTGAAAGGTTTCTCAGGTAGCATCTTTTCTCTTTAATTTTACTAAGAAGTATAGACATCATGTTAAGAAATGAGTTATAGATTTTAACTATCATCATTAAAAACTATTACTGTGTTATTCTTTTTTTAATTTAAAATCAATTAACATACAGTGTATTATTAGTTTCAGAGGTAGAGTTTAGTGATTCATCAGTTGCATATAATACCCAGTGCTCAAAAATTGAATACTGAAGATCTAACAAATTAAATAACATAATGAAGTTTTGAGATCACAAGATGGACAGCTAGGAGAATACACTCCGGGACATAATTTTGTTTGTGGGGGGGGGATTGTTCCTTTTATTAGTATTAAGTTTCTTTCTTTGGCCCTTTTAATGTTGTTCACCAAGCTATTTTATGTTTATAATTTGAATGTTGCTATACCAGTTTCTTTATGTTGATATTTATTAAAATATTTGTCCATTTTATCTATTTTTGGGTAATACTGGGAACAGCAGATAGATGGATTTATTTTTGCTAACTCTGAGAGTCTCTTTCAGAAGATAAGTTTGATACGTAAAATATTTTATGATTACTGATACACTTGTTCTTATATCTGCCATATTATATTATCTATCATACTTTATTTTTTCTTATTCTCTTTTCCTATCTTTTCTCCAACTGATCAAGATTTTGTTTTCCCTTTCCCCTCTAGTCATTTGGAAACGGTGTATTCTATTTCTTCCTTTCTTCCTTTTTTAGGTTGACCCTTAAAAATTTTAACATTCGTGCATACATTCATATTTTCTAATAAAGTCCAAAGTTAATTAGTATCTCACTCCTCCTGCTGAAGAAGTCTATCTTAGCCCACTCTACTTTTCTTCAAACTGTTCCCCAACTCCCATAAATTTTTTGCCTAAAATTTTAGATACACCTTGTTACTAAACATAAAACATATTATTTTGTTTTTGTTTATAAACAGCATTCATTTGCATTTCCATTATAGTTTCTTGATTCTTTGCTCACTTTTGATTCTTGTATAGCACTACTCCTTCTAATTCTATTAATTTATTTAGCTGAAAAATAGACTTTCAAAGTTCTTCTAATGATGGTTTTTATTTTAGAGGTGTAGGTATGCTTTAGATATCTTTATAAATTATATTTTGGCTGTAGAATTACAGCTCTATTTTTCCCTCAGAAACCTTGTAGATACCAATCTATTTCCATAGGTATCTATTTTTACTGAGAAAACTCTACAGCTCATTCGATTTTTATTTTTGTTTTATAGGATTTTCACTTTATCTTACTATTCTGCAATTTTACTATGATGTGTCTAGATGTGAATTTTTTAAAGTATATTTACTCCCATTTGACATGTGGTGGAATATATCAGTCAGAGCACTCTTGTCTTTGTTTGGTTCTGAGAAATTCTAGGCATTATCTCTTATAGTATTGCTTTGTACCCATTTTCTCTCTTCCTCCTTTTGGGGTTCTGGTTAGATTATGCCAGGCCCATGGCTTCAGCTGCTTGCAGGTATAGGTTTCTGTTTGATTTTGTTTGTTTCTATCATTTTTATGGTAATATCTTGGTTTCTGCAACCATATGTTCCCCTTTGTGTTTTTGAGTGTGGCCATGTGCTTTTCAATTCATAAAATATCTTTTACCTATAATTTATGTGTGTATTTGAGCTGAAGATGGGAATTTTAGCATTGCTTCCATTCACCATCCTGACTTGGAAGTTACCAGAACTTATTGAAAAGAGAAAATAAAAAGAAACAGTATACAATGGATACATGAAAATATACTATCCTAAACTTATGTAACCACTAACTTAACCCCAATCAATATTTCTCCCTCTGCCATAAAATAAGATTAAATTTTAAATAAGTCACTCTAACAGTTACTATCGAGTTACAGGGGGTAATTCCATAGGCCTCCATTATTTACTCCTAATTGAAGAAAAAGAGAACTTCTTCCTTCTAATTCTTCCCAAGGAAAATATTTTCATCACTCAAATCCTATTTCCCCTGCAGTTCATATCCTTTCTAGATCTGGCAAGGAAAAAAAGAGGATTATCTGAGGCCAATGGCCAATGGAACCATGTTGCTCTGCAGAAGTGAAACAAAGAGGAAGAAATGTCCTTTGATGCAGCAGAAAGTGAGAAATGAGAAAGGTACATAGACCAGAGGAGGAAAATACTTGCCACATCATAAGTCATAACCAGGAAAAAAAGGCTTTTGAATTACTGTCTTACATTTGTATCATTCCAGGTAGGCTGGTAATAGCAGTAGCTGTTGCCATGACAACCTACCGATGATGTTAGAGTTCTCCAAATCATGAGGCACTTATATTGTAAATAACAAAGCCTAAAAGAAGCAACTTTTAGTTTTTTTACTTACTTCTAAAATTTTAACATTCTACTGACATCATCCCATGGGCATTGTGCTCCCAAATGGTTTTTATTTGTATCTGCCACAGTAACTTGAGGCAAGCTTAAATAACTGAATAACTCTCAGACAGAAATAAAGATATTCAAATACAAAGCAGTGAGATGACTGGCCTGAATCCCAGAGAGAAGCCAGTGACATACCTCAGAATGAGGCTCATAGCACTTAAATGTTCCTCATCCCCCAATCCTGAGATAGCAGTTCTATACACAACATTAATCGTTATACATAATTGCATTTTTTTAAATGACCCCTGAAGTCAACAAAGCCAAACTCCTAAAATAGTATCTTTCTTGGCAGAAGAAAAATATATAATTTGTTATCTGGTCTTTTCTTCAGATTATTTTCCAAGTGATAATCAAATTTAATTAATGTCTCAGGCTGCATTGAATGAGGTACACATATAAAATCCTAGTAACATTCCAGGAAAATAATTCTTGTTAGGATGGGGGAAGTCTGGAAAGAAATATAAAACCCAAAATCTTATTCTCGTCTAATGTTTATATAGAATAGAAATTAAATATCAGAGAGTTTAAATGATTTATCTAAGGCCACACAATTTGTGGACAGAGCCAAGATCAGAAAACCTGTTCTCACTTCCAGAGCGGTGCTCCTTCTACTGTATTACACTGAATATGATGGTTGCCTCCCTTAACACGAGTGACAGAGTCTGATGGATTATTAGGTAGGTAGGAGTGAGTAATTTGCTGTGATAGTCATCCTCTTCCTGTTATTGTCACATGTGGAACAGAAAGCCTAATTTTTGTTATGCTAAAAGTAGCATAATAGAAATTAACTTTCAGTTAATATTCGACATGTGCCTGGTTCCTTTGTGGCAAGTAATTTTTCTATCTTAAAACTCAGACTGTTAGGGAAATAGGGAATCAAATACTGGAGTGAATTTGAATACCGTTTCTGATAAGGCAAAGAGAAAATCCACGATTACAGCCAAAATTAGCACCTCTAAATGACCTTCAGTAGTAACAGAGTAATCAACACCATTTGGGAAATGCTTATTTGGCACAGATGCCCAGGCTTGCAGTAGTTCAAATCTTTGGTCTGACTCAGCTCTTGGTGATGTTGCCCCACAGTTATTACTTTGTTTCCTGAAGGCTATCAACAGGTAAAAGATACACAGCCCGTCAAAACCGTTCATCATCTTAGCTGCTATTGTTTTTTTCCACTGCTCACTTTCAGTAAACATTTTAAAGAAACAGATTTGGCTTTTGGCTTCCACTGTGATCACCTGATGAGTCATGGCACATTGAGAAAGGGAAGATGTCAAGAATGTTTAATCAGCAGTGATTTAAACAAGGGACATATTTGAGAGAATTAACAAAATCAGCATGCTCATTGCTCCAGGGTGATTTTTCTTGCTGGTAAGACTAAATGAAAATCAAAACCCAAAGCAGTAGAAGCCTTGAAAGGTCCAATTCATGCTGCCAAAGTTAAGAGACTGCCAGGATGGAAGGCTGAATCATTCTCTATGCCAGTTACAGCTGTGTTTTTCATATTTATAATGAAATCTTGATTCCAATGTTTAAAAAAATTCACTCATCTTCCCAAGTTTTATTCTTATCTCTTATCCTCCATCAATTCCCTTTCCCCCATCACCACTCCAATGCTAGGAATTGATTGCAAAGCTGTTAAAGACATTTAGTATAACATCAGTTCAGAATGTCCTAATTTAGCCTGATGTAAACGTCCTGAGGTAAAATATTCTGAAGGAAGCCTGAATCAATGAGTGGTGATTCTCTTCCTAGTGAAGTCATCAAAGACAAGTGGGCCAGAAAAAATGCTTAAAACTAATAAGACAAAATGTATTTGGGGAAAAAACTATAAAGTTAAAGTGCGGGTTTAAAAATTAATGGTGAAAGTATAGAATGTGGGAGAACTGATCTAACAACAATTAATGGAAGGCTGTGGGTTTTGTTGACTGTAGGTCAGACTTCTGCTGCATTATGAGAAGCCTGGTGTCCAAGCATAGTATGGACAAGAGTTAATTCCACCTTGCAATAATCATACAATATCTGGATCATTGTATATGGTCCTGGTAGCCAGGTTTCATGCAACTGATGTTTCTGGCTGGTGTTCTTGGTCACTTCTATGTCACATTTAATTTTCATAAGGTGTACCTGTGTCCAGTGTCTACCAAGAACTAGTAGTACCAAATACTCATGGAAAAAAATGTCAAATAACATATGAAGAAGAATCTAGCCACAGAAAGGGGGCCTATAAAAACCCATTGTCTCACAATGAAATGTCTTCTTCAAGTAATATTAAGTAAGTTTCTGATTGAAAGGAAGTTAATCTTTAGTGTCCTGCTTGGGCCTTCAGATAGGACTTCAGATCACATGGATGCAAAATAAACAATATTATGTTTATTATGCTTATTATGATAGAAACCAAATGGGATTATCAAAATGATATATTACAGATGCAGAGCATATTGACTAGAAAGCTGATGTCTTTCAGTATGTATGGGGAATTCTATGGCTGCATTGTGTTAAATAATTTGTTATGTCCAAATGTTTGTCAAAACCATCATACTTGTTCTATTAAAAGATGGTAAGTTTGATTACTTGTTTCTAGATTTGAACGTTTTAGCTTGGGAGAGAAGATAAGATATCCCGTAGCAGCAATTGAGAGTTATTTGCTTCTTGTGTGCCTATTGCTTACTTTGTATGATGCAGGTCCTCCAGGAAGAAAACGGAGGACAAATTAAGGTGACTCAGCAGCATCAGGAAAGTAATTCAGGGTTATACCATCACCTTTTCAGCAGATTTAAGACAAGCAGGCTTAGTCACTCCCAGTGACTACAAAGAAAATTCCCACAGACTATAGCAAACAAAGGAACAGTTGTTAATGGGTGCAGGATCACTAGCCAAGGTTGTCCTCCCAGGGTTCAGCAAAGAGGGAGCAGAGAAAATCACTCATCCTCTAGTCTTTCCTGAAAGGGGTCCATCTACATACTTTGAAAGCGGCTGCCTGAGGGTCAGGCCTCTAATTTAGAACACATCTAGGGTTACCTGTGATACTCCCTGGACACTGGGGAAACATGAGTGAATCTAGAGGGTACTATGCTAAGCAAAATAAGCCAGATGGAGCAAGACAAATTCTGCATGATACTATTTCTATATGGAATCTTAAAAAAAAAAAAAAAAAAAAAGCCAAATTCATAGAAACAGTGTAGAAAAGTGGTTGCCAGAGGCTGGGGCGGAGGGGGGGAGTTGGTAAAAGGTAAAAACTTCATTATAAGTCAAATAGGGTCAGAATCTAATGTATAACATGGTGATTATAGTTGGCAAGACTGTCATTGTACAGCTTAAATTTGCTAAGGGAGTAGAATTTAAATGTTCTCACTAAAACAAAAAGGGTAAATATGTGAGGTGGTAGATGTGTTAATTAACCCAACACAGGCAATCCTTTTCCAGTGTTTACGTATATCAAATCACCACATCATCTCAATACAGCTGAAAAACTAGTAATAAATAAGTGCTATTTGTATACAGAATCAGTGATCTAAATAAGCCAGGTTCATAGCCTTCTACCTTCTACAGTTAACTTCTACCAGAGTTAACATGGTTAGATCACAAGGAAACTTAATTTACCGGCCCTCTTCTATTAAAACTGACCTTTTCCAAGGTGAACTGTTCAGCTTTAGAAGGGGAGAAGTTGTTTGCAACTGCATCATTCTTAAATGGTACTCTCTGTAAGTTAGTTAAAGGTGAGGAGAGGGGAGTTTTTGTAAGCAGAGGAAATGGTGTCACAGAGGCCAAAGAGATGAAAGAGAGAGTCACACTTGGAGAATTTCAAATAGTTCAGAATGGGGTGATAAGAAAGTAAGGACAAGCAATGAGGCTGATTGGCTGAGTAGGACAGGAGCAGTCATGATGAGCTCATTGGCCTTGCTAAGGAAAATGGATTTTTATCCTGAGGGTTATAAAGGCTATTTAGGTGCTTTAAGCAGGTGAGTATCTTGTCTCATATCTACAATTCTGAAAGACCACTTTCCCTACAATATGGAGAATAGGATAGTACTGGGCAAGCCAGCATCACAGTAAGGAGACCAAAGAAAACAGAAAGTTGTTCCAGTAATTCAGCAAAATTTGGTGTATACTATCTCCAAGTTGAGTGGTAGTGATGAAACAAAGAAGTGAAGAGAATTAAGGAACTATTTAAAAGGTAGAACTCATAGGAATTGGAGTTTAGTTTGATTTTGAGATGAAGAAGAAACAGAATTAAGGATGACCTCCTGGTGTCTTGGGCAGTGATATAGATGGAAGCTCTTTCACAGATAGGAGAATATAGGAAGGGAGGGCAAGTGTGGGGATGGGAAAACAAAGATAATATGTTTAGTTTTGGATATGCTGAGTTTAAAGTGCCTGTGTGACATGTAAGTGGAAATGTCTACTAGCACTTGAAAATACGTACCTGGAGGTCTGAAGAGAGAATGTGTTGGATCTCCAGATATGGAAGTTATTAGCATATATGAATGTTAGTTGGAGCCCATGGAGCAGATGAAGTCATATAGAGAGCATCTATAAGATGAAAAGAAAGGAGAGTAAGGGATAGATCTTGAAGGAACATGAACTTCTAAGCAGTTGTCAGAAAAAGGAAACTTGAAGGAATTTGAGAAGGTGCAACTTGGGAAAAAAGAACTAGCTGAGTATACAATCACAGAAACCAAAGACAGCATTTCAAGAAGGAAGGAGTGGGAACCAATGACAGACACTTCTGAGAGGTCGAGTAAGGTGAGGGCTAACAGGAACACATACAGCAACTGTTAGAATACAGCAATGACCTGGCCTTCAAGTTTTATCCAACTTACCTGGGATTGGCAGGGAAGTGGTGAAACAAATACATGGGAAGAGACTAGAAACATAAGAACATGTAAATTGTGCTGTGAGCATGTATATACATAAGAATTAAAATGGTCTGAGTCACCTTCTGCATAATTATTTTTGAAAGGCTTAAAAATAGAATTTAAACAAGGTTTTATAAGTGGGAGATATTTGGCTTGATAGAAGATCCTCCCACAGGAGAAATGGAAAATCGATTCTGTTTCTGTAAAGTTTTGTGGGGTTGCTCTGGAATTCTCCTCACATATTTCATGTGTTCAAGGTAAGTTTCAAAACTGTGGCAATTTTATAGCAGCAATATATCATATTTGTGACACTTTGGATTCATTGACATATAATATGCAAGACTTTTCTCCCTACGGTCACTGTTGGTTTCATTTTGTATATTGTATTCAGACTTAAGTTTTTTGTTTTGTTTTGTTTACCTCACTGAGGAAGAATAGGAAAATAAGATTTACTGAGCTATAAGTCTTAGTCCCATCATACTTTTGTAGGGTAGGCTTTGCTGTTCCCATTTTATAGGTGGAGAAGTTGAGCCTTGGAGAAGTTAAGGTCACAATGAAGCCTAACTCTTTCTAACATAGTTTATTATGCCGTCTCTTCCCTTTGTCATTCTTCATATTTTGAAAACTTGTCACTAAAATGCTGGCAAGCTTCCCATTCTTTCCTCCTAATAGGTTTTTGGTAATATTTATTCATTCCAATACCGCCCAAATAACTAGATCAAAAATATTTGCATGTAGGGCACCTGGGTGGCTCAGTTGTTAAGCGTCTGCCTTTGGCTCAGGTCATGATCCCAGGCTCCTGGGATCGAGTCCCACATTGGGCTCCCTGCTCTGCGGGAAGCCTGCTTCTCCCTCTCCCACTTCCCCCTGCTTGTGTTCCCTCTCTCGCTGTCTCTCTCTCTGTCAAATAAATAAATAAAATCTTTTTAAAAATATTTGCATGTAAATCTGCTCTAAAAGAAAACGAATGTCAGAGTTCTTTACCTGATGGCACTCTAAGCAATTCGGATAATTATTATTGTTATCTCCACCATCATCACTGTTACTATCACACTGGCAATTTACTCAGACACCAATAAAATGTAAAGACCTTACGAGGTGGCTTAAAAATAAAAAAGGATGATGAAAGTCATTCTTATATAGAAGAATAAGTAGAGTTTATGTGTTATAATCTCAGTGGTCCAAGAAAGCATGTTTATTTCTTAAATATCACTCCCACCCACATGTATATTTGCTGATGTTTAAGTTTCTATTAATTTTAGTGTTTAAAATTCTAGTAACAGGGAATAAAGCCTTTTGTCTCACAAGAGAGATGAGACTTAAGGACAAATACCTTTTGAAAGAGGGAAACTTGATGAATAAAATATCTCCAAGATATAAGTTACTATTCTAATTAGATCTGTATGGTAGAGAATAGGTAGAAGAACAGAAGTCACTTTATGACTGAAGTATCAGGAGTTAGAAGATGCCACAAAAGGGGGAAAAATGAGAGGCTAAAATTACCAAAATTTGTAATTTCATATCTTTGCTTAAAAGCATCCCTTAGAGGGCTAAATGTCTATGATTTCTTCTCCCCACATTTTGGAAAAAGTGAAAGTGGAAGTTTCTTTTTCATTCTGAACTATATTTACTTTCTTTAGAAGCTTGTCTCTGGCTTCTCCCTCTAGATTTATTATGCAGTCCCTTGCTTGTTGACACGTGCTTCAGCATGTTTATCCTTATTGATGGCTCTAAATTATAAATGCCTTGAGGCCAGGATTTAACTACCTTGCTTACCATAGCAGAATACTGTTGGTATATGTCTGTTAAACATCGATTTGGTATATACAAATTAGGAGTATTTGTCCTTTGATTACCTCCCATAGATGCTTCAAATATTGGGAATGTAATACAACCATTTTAGGTGCCTGTGAAAAGGGCACTATCTTAACCAAAGAAAAGAGAAACAGAAGAGTGAAGAAGTCAAGAAATAGTATAGATGATTGAGACAAGTACTGCTATGACTCAAATTGCTTCTAAGTAGGTGCTATAGGATTAAAAAAATTTTTTTTTAAATCTCTTGAACTGACAAAGGTATGGACTTTGTCTATTTAAAGATTTTTCTATTTCTCAAATCTTTGATGCTCATACTTTGTATATTACCTTCTGAATAGTGAAGACTTTTATTTATCCTTTTGACGTTTCCTTTCCTAGTGATTACTTCAAAAAATTTTATTTGAAATGTCCCTGAATGAAAGTCACTTGAATATTGCAAGGAACGATATTTGATCAGAATATATCAAACAGTGTTTTATATTTTTTAAAGGCCAGAGACACCTTGATAGAACATTCTTAGATTTTCTGACAAAGTATTGAAGATATCTCCATTTGTCTTGGTCAGATGAACTCAACTACCAGGGTTGATCAGCCATAGGAAGGGAGAGATTTCTCTGAAAGAACAATAAAGCAGGATGCTATTTGGTTAGGGATTTTTTTCATGCTCTAAATTTGTCCAAGCACATTTTTTGGTAATGATTCCCAAAAGAACTGCCAAGGGAAAGTCACATAGAATGTAATAAAGACCACATAGTGGTCCTGTTTCAAAGCATACTAGCAGTCTCCCTTCCATTTCTATTTCCCACCATCTTTTCACTACTCCCATTTTTCCTGCCCTATGTCTTCTTTCATGTTGGTAGAGGGGGTCAGGATTGAAAGTGGTCAGGAGGAACACTTGATGGAGAATGAGAGGAGTGGGCACTTTAATATTGTAGAAGTGAGATGTGAGAGAAAGTCTTCAAGGTTTTCGAGGTTTTCAATCAATCCAATGCTGTTTGGTACACCCTAGGGGAGGAGGGGGTCTATTACAGTTTTTCAATGGCCACTTTATTATCAATGTGACATACTTTAAGTTAGTCGAATATTGAATAAGGGGGAGAAAATTTCTCCTTGTGGATTCAGATTAAATATAATACCTGATTTTTATCTTTCTCTGTTTTTAGTCATATTTTTAAATCAGAAATCATCTTATTGAATATTTCCTGAACCCAGATTATAACTTAAACTGTAAAGCATCTAAGTTAAGAAAAGAATCAGAATCATATACTTTAATAAAATCCCAATTAACCTTATTGAATTTAAAGCTCCTGCAGTAGGTACAATCTTTGGCAAAGAGGAGGGTGAAATGAAATGAACACAGGCATGCAGCTCACAGGAATAACTGACCTCACGCCAGAAGTATAATATACTAAGGCTAACAAGCATTTTTACTCAAGAATCAGACCAAAATTAAAGGAGATGACAGAGAAGATAAAATACAGAAGGTCATTTGGGCCATCTAAAGATGAAATTCTTTTTGAGGAAAACATTTTATTAAGACACTGCAAAATAAATTCATGAATTGAACAGCTGTGCTTTACTTCTAAAAGATTCCACGGAGAATTTATTAGTATGCATCACATCTAAAAGCCTGAAGTTTAATTACACAAAATTATTAAAGAAAGAAAACTTGTGTTTCTCTTCCTTTCAATGAGAGAGAAAAATAAATGCTTAACTGGATACCTTCAGGGTCTTTCACAAACTATGTTGGGAATAGCTTTACTTGTAGAGTCTTGGGCTCTGCTCATATCAATTTCTACCTCTTAGGAGAGAAAATGCTTGGTGGGAAAAGATGATAAAGTATGAGGGTAGCCTACAACTCCACCTCTACCCCACTCCAGAGTTAACTCAATATTTTTTCCATGTTGCTGAAGCCTTAGGCCAGAAAACCCACAGTGGTATGAAAGGTAGATACAGTTCATTTTCTATCCACATCCACCTCCCCGCCTCAATAAGGGAAGAGCCTAAAATTATAAAGACCATGACATTAAAATTCCACAGCTTAGCCAGAGTTAAAGCCTATGATGAAATGGCTCCATGTTTCCAAAAACCGGCATGTCCCGCAGATCAAGATTGGTGGCGCTGTCCATGGTCCTGACACCATTCTGCACCATCTGTGGCTCTCTGTCTCCTTCCCTTTCTCTGTTTTGAACACTAATTATCTTGACCTCCCATATTCCTTCAGAAATGCTGACACCTCTTGCCTATTACTTCAGAACACTTCAAGACTTTCCTATACAACCTGACCTTAGAAAATCTTAGTAAATATGACTTTCTCTCCCCCTCAACCTATGAATATCCAGGATAGGGAAACTTCTGGTGTAAGGGCAGACTTTGATGACACTGAGGAGATATAAGACCACTCACTTTTTTTTCCTAAAGACAACGTGATTTACTTATATTTTAAATTTATTTCCCAAATTGCACTTCTTGGTTATAAAAATATCCATGATTTGATACTCTTGTGCCCGACTACCAGCATAATTAGTTATTAAAAGAGAAGGTGAGAAAACATACTCATAGAAACAAGGTCAATCTAAAAAGGCCAATATAGCCATGGTCTCTATTCATTACAAAAATGTTCCCACACTAGAGCAAATGCTGCTAAAAGGGAAAAACAGTCAGATATTAATATAACACAGTCCAGTTACCAGGAAGTATTATTATATTTTCTGTATAAAGGAACGACAGGAGAGACCTAAGAAATGTCCTGAAACTCCTTGTCATGTAAGAATAGCCAATTTTATGATATGATTTAATGTCTATTATTTATACAGGGCACCTGGGTGGCACAGTCGGTTAAGCATCCAACTCGGTTTCAGCTCAGGTAGTGATCTCAGGGTCGTGAGATTGAGGCCTGCCTCAGGCTCTGTGCTCAGAGCAGAGTCTGCTTGAGGTTCCCTCTCCCTCTCCCTACCACTCCCGCTTGTGTGTGCTCTCCCTCTCTCAAATAAATAAATGAATAGATCTTAAAAAATAATATTATTTACAAATGTATCTATAAGTTTTTCTCTTGAAGCCATAAATGTTCAAAAACCCCTCATATTTGTAATAAATATAATTTATGGTTGGACACTATTTTTTTTACTCTGGAGATTTAGATTATTATTGAAAGTAATATAAATCCACATGGTTAATTTTCCAAAAGTGGTTTTTAAAATCCAGTAAATTTATTCTTAAATAATGCAACTTCTGACCTGCTTAGTATTCAAAACCGAAAACTGAAATTCTGCCACCCTCTTTGCAGTCTATTGATTTGAGAACTACAGCTGCTGAAATTAAACTTTATTGTTAGCATAGAGCTTTCAGCTGAGGAAGCAATTTCCAATTGGTTTCTTTTCTAGTCCAGCTTAATATTAAGTAAATATGTGCCTATAAGTGTCTCTAGCAGATTATTACCTAAAGTGGTGCATGCAACTCTGCAGGTGTAGCTCTGAGAAACTAAAATCTACTTTGGTAATGTATCTTACTACCCAATGGATAAACATCAGTTTTGAAACTGAATATGCAGTTATCCTCAAAGCTCTAAGAGTGATTTCAAGTTAGACCTTTCTTCATTTAATGCACTTTTTAATTTAGTGCTCAAGGATATATACATACAACAATGAAATGGCCACAGCTCCTGTACTTTAGGAGTGCCCTGTTGGAGAGAAGACAGAAACAGAAATAGATATTATAATGTAACAGGGCAATAAATAGAGATATGCACAGTATATGCTGGAAAGGCTTCTTACTTATGGAGGGGGTAGTTTTAGGGAATGAGGAAGTCCCCCTAGAGGAAATCAAGTAGAGACTGATAAGAAGGATGTTTTTGCTTTATTTCTCTAAAATAGCAAGTTCAATTTCCTGGTTCAAGAAATAGCTTTTATTCTCTAAAAATAATAAAATAATGTTCCCTCTGCTGGCATAAACACTAACTGAAGTAGTGGAAATAATAACCCATCATTTTATAGACATTCTGAAAGACAAGGGGGGAAATGAGGAATAGAAGAATATGAAGAGCTGTGAGTTCTTAATTACAAGATCAGTAAAGATATCACCTATTTTGATCTCAAATCTATAGACAATGAAATTTTGGGAACTAAAGGAAAGAAACACAATGTCTTTTCACGAATGTCCTATCCTTTAAGGAATATTGTGCCTTTCAATGTTATGCCTTGAACTACAATGAACAAAATAGAAACTTGTCTCAGAAATCAATAAAAGTTGACATATTGATATTGTGCCAATTTAAGCTTACATCTGTGTTCTATCAGACTTCCCTTCTTAATAGAGAAAGCCATCATTACTAGCCTAAGCAAAAATAAATCTCTACCCCAAAAAATCTCATGCCAATTTGATGCATTCTTGTGTCATAAAAAGGTGAAGTTGAGAGTTCTGAGTGCAACTATTTGTAAAAAATGAAAACAAAAACCAACCCCCCCCCCCAAAAATCCACTTTTATCAACTTACTGTAAAGAACAAGGAAAGACAGTACAAGCTATGCTCTGTATCTATATAATACAAACATGAGTGACAGTTTGTCACTTTGCCACATGGTTTGAACAAAGGAAAAAGCTAATCTAGATAATTTAGTTCAAATGGATTTTGGGGGCTGTGGTTAACTTCTAGAGTACAACACTCAGGAAGAATAAGAAAGGGAAACCACTATGTTACCCATAAGCCAAAGAGACAAAATTATAAATGGTGACAAAACCTAGGGATAATTTTATGTCCTAAAAAGAATACTTGAGTTAAGCCATACACATGTTCTTATTTATATATAGTGTAACCATCATAACCACACTAATATTTACTCAGAATTTGCTATGTGTCAGCACTATTCTAGATGATATAACTTTATTATTTTATTATATCTATGCAACAACCCCATTAAGGTTGTATTTCCATATTTCACAGAATCTAAGACATCATTGACTGTGACACATGCTATTGTTTTATACATACACCATTAAGAAAGTAAAAACAATTAAAGTATGATTTTCTTTCCATTTAAGTCACATTTAAATTTTAAAATGTGAGATAATACATACTTGGGAATCAATGAAATTCAGTACTCTGGCCCTTATTTTAAAGAGGAACAAACTAAAGCCAGAGAGGTTATTGTAACTTTCGCAAGGTCATATTTAGGCAAAGAAAGAAAGTAGAGGAGCTAGGGTATGAATCTGGAAATTAGGTGCCCCGACCAGGGCCACTGTCTATTTTTATGATTTTGAACCACCAATGATCCTTTGTGCCCAGGATCCTTGTCTTTTGAAGCAGGATTTTTAGTTTTGAACTAGATTCTTTCTAAGGTCCCTTTCAGCTCTCACATCTTGGATTCTTTATCTTTACAAACAGGCAATGGTTTGGAATTTAATGAGGAAAAAAAACTGATCACACAGAGCATAATTTTATGACCATGGAAATGAGAATGGGCTCTGGGACATAACTCAGACTTTGGGGTAGCATAGCTCAGTGGAAGCACAATGGCTTTTGAGCCAGAAGGACCTGATTTCTAGAGCCAATGCCCATTCGCCTTTAGCTATGTGATACTGGGCAAGATGATTAGCCTCTTTAAACAGAAGTTTATCTAAAAAATAAGAATATGCCTGCTTCAAAGCATTGTTGTGAAGGTGAACTATCATAATAGAAGTGAGTCCCTGGACATGGAACATTTGTTCCATCAAGGCTAATTCCCCACACTCTCAAAAAATTGGTCTAAAATAAAATTATAGTCTAAGATCTGGCAGTGGATATTTTGGGGCTATACATATTTTCTTTTTATAAATGTCATATGACAATGGTACTGGAAAGTTGAAAAGGATGGGGAAAATGTGTAATGTATTATTTAAAAAATAGCCATTTTAGAATATGACAGTTGTAGACATTTGCTATCCCTGCCCCTCACCCCCCACACACACAGTGTCCATTTCCCCTTCTTCTGGTGATAGTGCCATGGGAAATCACTGTCTTTTTCATTCTCAGTCCAAGTGCTTTGAATGGAGTTGACTGAACACCTAACTCCATGGAGGGACATGAGACTCAGAGTTGGAAAATCAAATATCTCATCAGGTCTGAAGAGATATGATCTGGAAAGCTTTGTTGCAACTGTTGAGAGGAAGCATATGCTCTTTTCCACTGGATTTGAACCTTGACACTTGAAGAAACTGAGAGCTTGCTAGCATGAGAGTATAAGAAATAACACAGCACACTAGAAAACAGAATTGAGAGATTGATAGACACAGTGCCCTGATGGCGTCACTTTAGTCCATCTAGTGGAGCCAGTCACACTGAAGCCATGCATGACTCCTTGGTTCAGACAGCTATAGCAAAGTACCATAGACTGAGTAGCTTATAAACACAGAAATTTATTTCTCATATTTCTGAAGGCTAGAATTCTGAGATCAGATGCCAGCATGGTTGGGTTCTGGTAAGGATCCTCTTCTGTGTTACAGATTTTTCCCTGTATCCTCACATGGTAGAAGGGATGAGAGAGCTCTCTGTAGCTCTTCTATAAGGGAACTAATTCCATTCGTGAGGGTTCCACCCTTGTGACCTAATCATGTCCCAAAGGCTCCACCTCCTAATGCCATCACATTGGGGGTTAGGCTTTCAACATATGAATTTGGCGGGGGGGTGGGTAACAAACATTCAGTCCATTGTAACTTCTGTGAACTAATAAGTTCCTTTCTTGCTTAAGCTTATTTGGGTTAGATTGTCTGTTACTTGCAACCCACAAATATCCTCAATAAATTTAAATAAGATAATGTTATTAGATTGCTTGAAGGAATTTGTCTGTTGAAAGAGAAACTACTACAAATTCCTCACCTAATTCTCTTCCTAGGACTGGACAGAACCAAGACTACCACTATCATTTTGCAAAGCTACCTCATTTGCAACCACCAATGACATGAATTCAGGCACAGAGAAAAGAACCACAGCATCTCCCTTAGTTCCAGTGTGTGGACAATCTGTACCTACATTGTTCCTAGGGTCACCAGTTGTTCATTTTCTGACACAATCATTTAATAATCAAAGACCATATTCTAGAGACTTTTTTTCCTTAACCCTTTTAGTAAAATTGGAAAACCCAATGCATAAAATGGACTGATATTTGTTCCATTTTCTCTCATCCTGTAAAAGTGCTGAAGAGGCCAGTGCAAATGCAAAGCAGGCTGAAGGAGGAGAGGCCATGGGATCAGAAAAAGAACACCAGTGTGGGGGAAATTGGTTGTACAGAACACAGTTTATGTAGACATGGAGTTAGTACCTTTAAATCAGAACTTTCATTAGGTGCTTTCTAAATCCTATATGATAAGCGCTGGATGTTATAGGCAACTGATGAATTACTGAACTCTATATCTGGAACTAATGATGTTCTGTATGTTGGCTAATTAAGTTTAAATTAAAAAATAGATCCTATATGTGATTTGGATAAAATCCAAATGTATATCCATTCCACATTCCTTCACCTGGCATTTAAGGTTCCCATTATCTGACCCTAAACTACTTCTCCAGCCTTACTCCTCCCTCCTTTCCCATACTAACCAGCTGTCTTAGCCAGACCCACCCACTCCCATCACTTGAACACATCCAGTAGTCTACCATGGCTGTGACTTTGGTCTTTCCACCTAAGGAAACCTCTCAACTCCTTTTGACTTTCCTAATTTCCACAGGGATCCAATCAATGCCCTTTGGTCTCATGAAGCCAAAAGGATTTTTCCTTTCTCTCAACACTCAGAGCATTCGTATCCTATCTCTCATTTGACCTGTACTGATATATACTGCCTTGCACTATTAGCTGTCATTTAATGTGAATGCATTTTATTTCCCCAACTAGAGTGTTTACTCCTTAAGATCAAGCATGATTGTACCTTAGGTTTCATAATAAACCTGGTACTACCTGGCACAGTGATACGTACAGAGTAAATGTTCAAAAAATAATTTGTAGGTTGAGGATTGAGGCTGAGTAAAATGCTTCCCTATACAAGTTTTTGTTCACAATTTCTCTTAAAAATGGTGTTAGTAGCTGGGTGTCAGATCTGAAAGAGAGAGAAATGTGGATATTTAGAAAGGAATGACAAATGGATAAGTGTAAAATGGGAGGGGATGAAGGGAGAGATCTGGTCAGTAAAGTTGAAATTAAACATATATGATATCAGATATGGTATCTGTGCAGAAGCTTAATTTCCAAGACCTCCACAAACCATACCTGCACAAACCTCAATTGTACCAATGTATACATGTCAGAAATTATTTAGTCTAAGTTCTCTGTTCTCTTAATGATACTAAGGCATCACCTTGCAGATGGAAAGTGATAAATCCTGAGAGGAGAATAATAGTTCAATATGTACATGAGAAAGTCTGATGAAAGAGCTGTACTTAGGGCATGGTTATGTGACTGAGGTAGTTTACTTAGCACTTTGGAGGCTTGGTTCCTCAGCTGTAAAATGGTAATAAGATTACTGTGACAGAGATTGCTAGCAGCCTAGCTAATATACATTTTTCCCTCTTCCTTACTAGTAGAAACTCTTATTATTGGGGGGCAGAATATGATCAGCTAAAAGTACATTTCCCATCCTTCCTTGCAGAGAGGGATGAGATCATGGTTCAGAAATCACTGAACTGGGCTTTTTGGAAATCTCTTTAAAGAGAACTTAAAACTTGGAATCTTTTCTTTTTAAAGAGCTAGGAAGTATGCCCTTCTGCCTTTAGCTTCTTTTCTTCCTTTTCCCACCTGGAACACAAATACGATGATGGGAGCTATAGTGACCATCTTGTAATCATGAGGCAATCATAAGACTAGAAGCCACTCACCAAATCTGATGAACACAGAAATGAAAGAAGCCTGGGTCTCTGGTGGCCATGAAACTGAATCAGGACTATCTTCGGAGGTTTTTTTTTTTTTTTAATTTTATTTATTTATTTGACAGAGAGAGAAACACAGCGAGAGAGGGAACACAAGCAGGGGCAGAGGGAGAGGGAGAAGCAGGCTCTCTGCTGAGCAGGGAGCCCGATGTGGGGCTCGATCCCAGGACCCTGGGATCATGACCAGAGCCGAAGGCAGACGCTTAATGACTGAGCCACCCAGGCACCCCATCTTTGGAGGTTTTTGATGTGAGAGGAAAAAAACCCTTTCTTATTTCAGTCACTATATTCCCTATCTCTTTTAGTAGTAACCAAATGCAACTCCTGCTTCACAGAATTGTTACATAGATTAAATGAGACAATATAGAAAAAGTCCATATATGTGCTATTACCCTTTCTTTATACTATTAATAAAAGACTTAATTGTGGAGAAAGTAATTAATGTTTGGGATATCAATTTTGACTAAAACATTGTCATTTTATCTATTTTTTTACTATAAGTGAGGTTGACAAATATTTTTAAATACTATTACTTCACCATGCATATCATGAATAATTGCAAACTCCCTTCTTCTACTTGTCAACTGCCCCCTCTGTTCTTTTTCTTTCTTTTTTCTTTTTTCTCTTTTTGGCATTTGTGGACAGGTGCACGGGGTCACAGTACTTATTTCTAGTTATCACCCACTCTGTTCTGATCAGGCTGTGGATTCACTCTTTCCCTACTCTGTACATTTTTTTCTTGTTGCTTTCCACACACAGGAAGTCCTTGCCTAACTCTGCCTACTGAGTGCATATTCATTCTTGAAGCTCATCTAATTTCCTTAGTCCATAGTATCCACCCTCCATCAATATTGCTCACAGATTCTTTCATATCTGTGTTCCTTTACCAATTAACTACACCAAACTATTCAACACTGAATAATTTCCTCATCTTGCCTTTTAGTTGTTTAATATGTGGAATTCTCATCCTCTGCACTAAACTGTTTGTCCTTGAAAGAAGAAACCCCATTTTTAAAGGAATGTTCAAATAAGACCAGTATACATGACACACACAAAAATATCATTTTTGCTTTAGGCTGAGCACAGTGAGGGTTGCTTCTCCCATCTTCCAATATTTAATAGTGTCTAGCACAGAACTTGGTACAGAGAAGAGGCCTAATAAACACATGATTAATGGAATTGAAAACTCTTTGCCTTGTTAGGTTATGATGCAAGAACAAAAAACATTCAAATGATATTCAATCAGGAATTTTCATCTGAAAATTCGAAGTATGTCCCAATGAGCTTGATGTACTGGAACAGACAAGTACAATTGAAAAGAACACATAGCCAGAGACAAAATGGAAAAATACCAGGCTAGTCAAGAACCATTTCCAAGTTCTCTGTTTCCTTCACTGACCAAAGAATTTACTCAATCCAGTCAAAGAAGTACTTTGCCAGTGAGCTTCTTTCTACCTGGAGGAGGCAAAAGGCTGAACTTGCCATCTTAGAAGAAACCTACACGTGCGTATTTAAAATTTTCTCTTAGAATGTCTGGCACAGAACAATTATTTCCACCTATCTCTTGTTCGGAGGAGGTGTTTTCATGCTAAGTCAGAGATTAAGTATAACATTTAATTTAATTTTCAGTTTTCCATTTCCTTTACAGCTTTGAAACAGAAATTACTTTTATTAAAGTATGAGTTGAAAGTCAAAACAAAATGTGGTGGCAGAATTTTAAATTTAAGTGTATATAAAAAAGAGTCAAAAGGCAAGGAATTCATTTCCACATCTGAGAACTAAAGCAATTTGCCAGTAAACTAAAATGCAACTAGTAATAATTTGATGAATATTTTTAAGGAAGTCTAGCAATTGTCCATTAATAAAGGTGGAGCATGCAGGGAAACTTCTTTATTTTTATTACACAATGGATATATGCTCATTAGGAAAAAAATAGAAAATACAGATGAATAAAAAGAAAAACAAAAAGAAATCATTTTAAATCATCCAAGAGCCCACCACCCTAGGAGAGAAGAGCAACTGTTGACATCAAGGGGTATACTCATTAAGAATATGTATACTGTTAACAAGGTGAGTTAGATCCTTCCTGTTCTTCCACAATTGAGGCTAGGGCTGGTTGAGGATGAAAGGCAATCATCACCTCACAGTTTAACCATCAGCCTCTGGGAACAGCCTTGCCCCCTGCATCCTTGCTGGAAAATACTAGTACAGCACCCACCAACATCACTTCCTCCCCACTTACAGTTTATATAAGATGAAGAGAAAAGGCAGAAGGATCCTTCTTCCTCTCTCACATGAAGAAGAGGAGGTTGTTCTCCTCTCTGAAATTCAATGAGGGGAACTCCAAAAGTATCATCACTGAACGTTAGGGGTGTCTGTAAGCTGAGGCACTAGCATCTTATTCTCCAGCTGGATGATGACTCAGGAACAGACCCTTATACGTGCATCCTGTATAGGAACAGAACATGGTGAGAGAGTTCTTGGCATTTGGGGGCCCTGAGGATCTAGGAATATGGCACTGGGTTTTAGCAATTCTTTCCATCTATGGGGAAAACATGGTTTGCTTGCCATATATCCCTTGAGGACTGGAGGTGCACTCAGTTTGGAGCATTCTCAAAGAGAACCATTTTTGGAGAGACATGATTAATGGAAAGCCTGCATCAGTCAGCAGTGCTTGGGTGTAAGATAGATAGAAAGAAGAACGGTCCAAATCCTACCCCATTCTGTTTTCTAGGTGCCTTATAGGGCACAAAAGACCCTGGTAATTCTCCTGGCTCCACACAAAGAAGCATGGGCATTTTGAGACAGGAGCATTGATGCTGTCCAGATGTGTATTTTGAGGGTCACATAATAAGGTATTCAAGTTTGAGAGGGCATTGGGAATACATACAGCAAGTGGGGCAATAGGAGACATTCTTGCTCTGTGAAGGAGGCTCTTGAGCAATAGAAAGTGTCAGGTGAAGTCTAAGGTCTCCTCAAGAAAATCACACTCACAGCCTGTGAGGAGCTCATCACAACAGTAGAGGTCCCCAGTATCAGATCAAACCAGACTGATCCAGAGCAAAGATACGGTCTAGTTAACATTTAGGTAAGGAGACCTCTGCGCACTCTTCTCTGTATCACCAACACTGAAAGAATTCATGCCTGGGAGAGGAAGGGGAAAAAAGATGTCTTAGAATCTAACCATACTATCATACTCTCCAATCTCTGCTCTAAGCAATAGGTTAAAGGGAAAAGGTTGAGCCTTGAACCAAGAATTAAGAACTACATCTTAAATACAAAAATAAGATCTTTCTAGAAGCTGAAAGTGACTGAGAAGTTATGGAAGGAGCAACAATGCACATATTTATGCCCCAATAAATTCTCAATAAGCCTGCGTGTGTGTGCGTGCTTGTGTAGTCTGGTAATACGTAAGACTAGGTTCATGCCAACTCTCCTGTTGAAAACAACTAAAAACACTGAATAAAGTTTTTAATTTTTTTTAACTTTAAGAGCAAAATGTAAATGATTATTAGATTAAAATTTAAGTACAAGAAACAACTCAGAATGGTAAGTCAAGGACAAAGTCCCCTTTTATCTTGAGGACATTTGCTTAAAGCAGAAGAAAATAAGTATAGTTTTCACTGCCTGGATGACACAGGGAAGCAGTAGGCCCCCAAAACCTATCCATCCCTCTGTAAAATTTGGATTCCAAACTGCTACACACTTAGTGTAAAGATAAATCATAAGAGATTTTAAAACAACTGTGCCTACCACCTTCACAGGAATAAGAAATAAACTTGAAAATATCTGTAAGAAACAGATAATTATAAAAAGTGATCTAGCAAATTTGAGGAAAAGTGAGTGTATTTTTTTTAAAGATTATTTATTTAGAGAGAGAGCACAGTGGGGAGTGGCAGAGGGAGACGGGGAGAGAGAGAATCTCAAGCAGACTCCCCACTGAGCGCGGAGCCTGATGCAGGGCTCAGGACCCTGAGATCATGACTTGAACCAAGATCACGAGTTGAATGCTTAACCCATTGAGCCACCCAGGCACCCTAATAGCAGATTAGATACAGTTGAGGAGAAATTAGTGAACTAGAAAATAAATCAAAAGAAGTTATTAAAAATGCAGAATTGGGATGTCTGGGTGGCTCAGTCAGCTAAGCGTCTGCCTTTGGCTCTTTGGATCAAATCCCACATCTGGCTCTTTGCTCAGTGCAGAGCCTGCTTCTCCTGCTCATGCTCTGTCTCTCCCCCGCTCGTGCTCTGTCTCTCTCTGACAAATAAATAAATAAAATCTTTTTTTAAAAATGCAGAACACAGCAAAAGATGAAAAATGTGGAAGAGACATTATAAGTCATGGGAAATAAAGTGAGAAATTGAATATATATTTAACTGGAGTTCTAGAGGAGAGAGAATGAGACAGAGGCATATTTAGATAGATTATGACTGAAATTTTTCAAGAGATGGAAGCCACTAATCAAGCCATTCTAAATGCCCAGTGAATCCTGAGTGGGATAAATAAAAAGAAATACACACCTAAACACACTAGAGTAAAATTGAAGAAAGCCAAGCAAAATAAATCTTAAAATAGACAAATTTTTTAAAGCAAAATTACTTTTATAACAGCATCAGATATACTGAAAAACTTCTCAAGAGTAATACTGGAAACCAGAAGACAGGAGAATGATGTATCAAATATGTTTGGGGAAAAAAACTCAACAGATTCCACACACAAAATGATCTTTTAAATATTTTCAGTTCAACAAAAACTGACAGAGTCTGTGACCATTAGGCCTCTCAAATGAAAATTCTCAAGGAATACTTCAGGAAGAAAGAAAATAATCCCAGAGAAAGGTCTGAGATGCAAGAAGAAATGAGGAACAAAGAAAGTGTTAAATAGGGGGTAAATCTAAATGACCATTGAATGTTATAAGCAACAACAATAATGTGTTTGGGGGTTAATAAGATGATAGCATTAAAATACATTAAGAAAACAAAATAAGATCATATGGGGGCTAAATGAAGTTAAAGCATTTTAAGGTTAATGTAAAAAGTAAAGGTATTTATTAAAATTTTATGTATTTATAAGTTAAAGTGCATATGTTGTAACTCTAGAACAACAACTAAATGAATAGAAATAAAGTAAATAATATTACAACTTGTAGAAGAAAGTCCAAATGAGGCAATACAGAGAGAAAAATAAAATAGATATAGGCAGGATAAATTCTTTTTAAATAATAGATAAAAAGCTAAATTATCAGTAAATACTCTGAATAAAGGATAAAAATGGCTTGAAAAATTCTAATTATATGCTATTTACTAGGGATATGTCTGAAATACAAAAACACAGAAAGATTAAAAGTAAAAAAAATTAAAATATATGTACATATAAATATTACAATTCCTCCCCCCAAAAAGGATGATATAACAAATTAATATTACAAAGGATATATTTCAAGACAAAAAAAATTACTAGAGATTAAGATAATAATATATCAGAAATATTGCTTTTTCAAATTTTTATGAAATATTTAATATGTCAAAATTTATGAATCAAAAATTAATATAGAAAAAATAACTTTATGATCATAATAGGAGCCTTTAAACATACTTCTTTTAGTTATTTTTTTCAACAAATAGACAAGAGTTTAACATAGAAATAGAAAATCTGAACAGCATAATTAACACACTTGTCCTAATGGGCATATATAGAACATAATAATCAACATATGCTGAATATATATTATTTTTAAAGACACAGAAAAGTTTATGAAATTGATTACTGACCCATAAATTTTCAATGAGTTGAAATCATACAGTGTATATCTGACCACACTGCATTTCAACTAGAAATGAAAATGAGGGAGAGAACTAGAAAATCCTCTTATGTTTGGAAATTTTAAAAATATGTTTTTAAAGCAACAATAGTTTAAAGGAAATCATAATACAAATTAGAAAATATTTTGAACTAAATGATAATAAAAATACTATATGGGGTGTAGACAAAGCAATATAGGAGGGAGATATATACTCGTAAGTGCAAATATTAATTAAGAAAACAAAACTAAGAGGCAACCCATGGAATGGGAGAAGATATTTGCAAATGACATTACAGATAAAGGGCTGATATCCAAGATCTATAAAGAACTTCTCAAACTCAGCACTCAAAAAACAAATAACCCTGTCAAAAAATGGGCAGAAGACATGAACAGGCACTTCTCCAAAGAAGACATACAAATGGCTAACACACACATGAAAAAATGCTTAACATCACTAGCCATCAGGGAAATACAAATCAAAACCACCATGAGATACCACATTACACCAGATAGAATGGCAAAAATTAACAAAACAGGAAACAACAAACATTGGTGAGGATGTGGAGAAAGGGGAACCCTCTTACACTGTTGGTGGGAATGCAAGCTGGAATACAGCCACTCTGGAAAACAGTATGAAGATTCCTCAAGAAGTTAAAAATAGAGCTACCCAATGACCCAGCAATTGCACTACTAGGTATTTACCCCAAAGACACAGATGTAGTGAAAAGAAGGGGCACGTGCACCCCAATATTCATAGCAGCAATGTCCACAACAGCCAAACTGTGGAAGGAGCTGAGATGTCCCTCAACAGATGAATGGATAAAAAAGATGAGGTACATATAGACAATGTAATATTATTCAGCCATCAGAAAGGATGAATACCCACCATCTGCATCGACATAGATGGAACTGGAGAGGATTATGCTAGGTGAAGTAAGTCGAGCAGAGAAAGACAATCATCATATGGTTTCACTCATATGTGGAACATAAGCAATAGCACAGAGGACCATAGTGGAAGGGAGGGAAATCTGAAGGGGGAGAAATCAGAGAGGAAGATGAACCATGAGGGACTATGGACCACAGGAAACAAACTGAGGGTTTCAGAGGGGAAGGGGGTGGGGGAGGGGGTAACAGGGTAATGGGTATTAAGGAGGGCAAGTGTTGTGATGAGTACTGGGTCTTAATATGTAACTAATGAATCATTGAACACTACATCAAAAAGTAATGATGTATTATGCAGTGGCTAACTGAACATAATTTAAAAAATAAATAAAAAAAAGAAAAAGAAAACAGGCTGATAATGAACTAAGCATACATCTGAAGAAATTAAAAAGACCAAAATAAACTCAAAGAAAGAAGAAAGCAGGAATAGAATGACGAGTAGAAATCTATGAGATTAAAAATAAACATATTAAAAATAAACCTAATAAAAATTAAAAAGACCAAAATAAACCCAAAGAAAGAAGAAAGCAGGAATAGAATGGTGAGTAGAAATCCATGAGATTGAAAATAAACATATGAGAATCAACAAAGCCAAAATTGATTTTCTGAAAATAATAATTATTAAGATTACAAACCATGGTGAAAATGATCAAGAAATTAAGAGAGAAGGTGTTATTAACCATTATCAGGAGTGAAAAAGTGAGTATAATTACAGATGCCTCTCAGATACTTAAAAGATAATAAATTTGATTTAACAACTTTATGACAAAATGGATAAATTATCAGGTAAAATTAGAACTCATCAAAAGAGATTCAAGAAGACATAGATATAGAAATCATTCAAGAAGGCATAATTAGTATGTTTCTATACATCAACAATGAACTGTAAAGGAAATAAAGAAAATAATCCCATTTAAAATTACATCAAAAACAATAAAATACTTAGGAATAAACTTAACCAAGCAGGTGAAAGATCTGCACACTGAAAATTATGACATTGATAAAAGAAATTGAAGACAACACAAATAAATGGAAAGACATCCCATGTTTATGGATTGGAAGACTTAATATTAAGATGTCTATATTAATGAAAGGCATCTATAGATTCAATACAACCTTATCAAATTCCCAATATTTTTTTACAGAAATAGAAAAATATCCTAAAATTCATGTATAACCACAAAACACCCTGAATATCCAAAGCAATCTGAAAAAGAAGAAAAAAGTTGGAGATAGCACATTTTCTAATTTCAAACTATATTATAAGGCTATAGTAATAAAAACAGTATGGTCCTGGCATAAAAGCAGGCCCACAGACCAATGCAACAGAATCACAAGCCCAGAAATAAATTCATACATATATAGTCAACTAATATTAGGAAGAAGGAAGCCAAGAGTACTCAATGGGGAGAGAATTATGTCTTCAATAAATGGTATTAAGAAAACTGGACAGTCACATGCAGAAGAATGGAATTGGACTCCTATCTTACACCACTCACAATAATAAACTCAAAATAGATTAAAGACATGATGATCGTGATGATCACAGGGTGTTGTATGTAAGTATTGAATCACTAAACTGTACACCTGAAACACTGTATGTTACCTAACTGGAATTTAAATAAAAACTTAAGAAAGATAAACATAAGTGTAGATGCATATTGGGAAAAAAAAGACTTAAATGTAAGACCTGAAACCATAAAACTCCTAAAAGAAAACCCAGAGGAAAACTTCCTTGACATCGGTCTTGGTAATAAGTTTTTTTATGATATGACAACAAAACACAAGCAACAAAAGCAAAAATAAACAAACGAGACTACATGAAACTAAAAAGTTTTTGCAAAGCAAAGGAAACCATCAACAAAATGAAAAGGCAACTTACCAAATGTGAGAAAATATTTGCAAATCCTATATCTGATAAGAGGTTAACATTCAAAATGTATAAGAAGTCCATACAACTCAATAGCAAGAAAACAAATAATCTGATTTTTTTTGTAAGATTTTATTCATTTATTTGACAGAGAGAGCAAGAGAACACAAGCAGGGGGAACAGTAAAGGGAGAGGGAGAGGCAGGCTCCCCACCAAGCAGGGCGCCCGATGCGGGGCTCAATCCCAGGACCCTGGGATCATGACCCGAGCTGAAGGCAGATGCTTAACCATCTGCGCCACCCAGGCGTCCCAGATAATCTGATTTTTAAAAGGACAGAGAACCTGAATAGGTATTTTTCCAAAGAAGACATACAAATGGCCAATAGGTACATGAAAAGGTGCTCAACATCACTAATCATCAAGGAAATGCAAGTCAAAACCACAATGAGGTATCACCTCATACCTGTTAGAATGGGCTAGTATCAAAAAGGTTAGAGATAACAAGTGTTAGCAAGGATATGGAGAAAAGAGAACCCCTGGACACCATTGGTAGGAATATATATTGTACAGCTACTATAGCAAACATTATGGAGGAGCTTCAAAAATTAAAAATAGAGCTACAACATGATCCAGCAATCCCTAGATTCAAAGATAATGAAACAGGATAGTGTATATATTCAAAGATATGGGTATATCTGAGCATATATTCAAAGGTAATGAAAACAGGATAGCAAAGAGATATGTACACCCACATGTTCATTGCAGCACTATTCACAATAGCCACCTTATGGAAATAATCTAAGTGTCCACTAATGGATGAATAGAAAAAGAAAATATGGTACACACACACAATCACACATACGAATAGTATTCAGCCATAAAAAGAAGGAAATTCTGTCATTTGTGACAATATAGAGGGACCTTGAGGGTATTATGCCAAGTGAAATAAGTTAGATAGAGAAAGACAAATACTGTATGATCTTGCTTTAAAAATTTGGACTCATAAGGGCACCAGGGTGGTTCAATTAAGCATCTGCCTTCGGCTCAGGTCATGATCCCAGGGTCTCCAGGATCAAGTCTCCCATTGGGCTCCCTGCTCAGCGGAGAGTCTGCTTCTCCTTCTGCCCCTCCCCCCTGCGCATGCGCTCTCACTCTCTCTCAAAAATAAATAAATAAAATCTTAAAATAAAATAAAATAAAAAGTTGAACTCATAAAAATAGAGAGTAAAATGGTGGTTGCCAGGGGCTGGGTGGGGTGGGGGTGGAGATTAGGGAGATGTTGCTCAAAGGGCACAAACTTCCAGTTATAAGATGAATGAAGTCTGATGATCTAATGTACAGCAGGGTGAATGTAGTTAACAATACTGTAATATATACTTCAAAATGCTGAGAGTAGATCTTTAATGTTCTCATCACACACAAAAAACAATAGTAACTATTTGAGGTGATGGATGTGTTAACTACCCTTATTGCGGTAATCATTTTACAGCATACATGTATCAAATCATCATGTTGTATACCATAAACTTACACAATGTTATACACAGTAATATCTCAATAAAGCTGGGGGGGGAAGAAGACAGAAATCCTGAGTAGTCCTATAACTATTAAATAAATTGACTGGTATAGTCAAAATTTTCTACCAAGAAAAGTTAGGACCAAATAGCTTCAAAGTTGAGTTCTCTCAAAATCTTAAAGAAGAAATAGTCCAATCTTATATAAACTCTTAGAGAAAATTTAAAATAGAGGGAACACTTCCTAACTCATTTTATGATGTCAGCAAAACCTTGACATCAGAACCTAAAAGGATAATATAAAACAAATGATAGATTAATTTCACTCATGAAAAAGTAAGCAAAACTCCTAAACAAAATATTTGCAAACCAAATCCAGCAATATGCAAAAATATAATCCATCAAACCAAGAAGCAGAAACAGTACTTAATAAAATTTAGCATCATTTCATGATAAAAATTCTTAGCAATCTATAAATAAAAGGGTGCTTTGTTAATCCACTGAGAGTATCTACAAAAATACCTACTCTAGGGGCACCTGGGTGGCTCAGTAAGTTAAGCATCTGCCTTCAGCTCAGGTCATGATCCCAGGGTCCTGGGATCGATCCCCACATCAGGCTCCCTGCTCAGTGGGGAGCCTGCTTCTCCCTCTCTCTCTCTGCAGTTCCCCCTGCTTGTGCTCTATCAAATAAATAAATAAAATCTTTGAAAAAAAATACCTACTGTACAAATCATAGTTAATAGCAACATATTAAAAGTTTTGCTTTGATAGTAGAAATGAGTCACCAGAGATGCTTTCTGTCACTACTATCCCACATTGTAGTGAAGGTCTTCAGTATCATAGTAAAGAATAAAGTTATATAGGGATGCCTGGATGGCTCAGTTGGTTAAGTGTCTGCCTTCAGCTCAGGTCATGATCCCAGGGTCCTGGGATCAAGTCCTGCATTGGGCTCCTTGCTCAGCGGGGAGCCTTGCTTCTCCCTCTGCCTGTCGCTCCCCCTGCTTGTGCTCTCTCTGACAAACAAATAAATAATATCTTTAAAAAAATGAAGTTATATAAATGATGAAGAGATCAGGCAAGAAAATACAAAATGGTAATTTTCAAAGATATGACTATATGCATAGAAAATACCAAAGAATCTAGTCATAAATTATTAGGATTAATAGTAGAGTTTAACAAGTTTGCTGTATATACAACATGCAAAACTAAATTGCAGTTTCACATATAGGCAATACTTATGATTGATATCAAGAACAAAAAATATTTTCAAAAGCATCAAAAATATGAAGCACCCAGGAATAAATCCAAAAGATGTTCATGCTTCTAAAAGGAAAACTAAAATTTGAATGAGCGACATTATAGAAGACCTAAATAAAATGAGAAGTATGCCGTGTTCATAGACTGAAAGAACTCAATATTATTAAGATTTCAATCTTCCCTTAAGTGATTTATAGATTCAATGTAATTCTAATAAAAATCCCAATAGATGTTTGTGTGTCTGCATGTAAGGGGAAAATTTATTAGCTAATACTATATTTATATAAAAATGCAAAAGGCTAAAACTGTCATGACCTCTTCAAAAAAGGAAAATAAAGGGGTGCCTGGGCGGCTAAGTTGGTTAAGTGACCAACTTTTGGTTTTGGCTCAGGTCATGATCTCAGGATCATGAGATTGAACTCTCCTGTTGGGTTCTGAGTTCAGCATGGAGTCTGCTTGTCCCTCTCCCTCCCCTTGTGCCTCTTACCCTCCACTCTCTCTCTCTAAAATAAATGAATAAAATCTTTAAAAAAGAAAAGAAAAAGAAAGATGAGGATGAGCTCTCTCAGGTAACCATACTTAATATAAAAGTGTGGCAGGTGCCTGGGTGGCTTAGTCAGTTAAGTCTCGGACTGGGTTTTGGCTTGTGTCATGATCTCAGGGTCATGGGATTGAGCCCCAGTTGGCTCCAGGCTCAGCACAATCTGCTTAGGATTCTCTCTGCCTCCTCCACTCTGCCCTTCCCTTTGTGCCTCCCCCACCCCCGCTTGCACTCTCATAAATAAATAAATAAATAAATAAATAAATAAATAAATAAAATCTTTAAAAATATATATAGAAGGGTGGGAAAGATACTTTGTCCCATAGAACAAAATAGAGTCCCAAAACACCTGCAAGTATATATATGAATTCTTGATATATGGCAAGAAGCACAGTGAATCAGTGGGTATGTTTGGAATATTCAATAAATGATGCTAAAACAATGGTTATCCATATGGGCCAAAAAGAAAATTAAACCACTACTTCACATCATACACAAAATCCAAGACCTATCGCTGGGGGGGAAAAAAAACTAATAACACTTTAAAGGGGCAACATAGAATATCTTCATTTCATGGCTTTGGAAGAGGTAGGGAATTGTTTAACTATAAACAAATAACGATAACCATGAAGGAAAATAATTAAATGCAACTATATTAAAATTAAGAACTTCTATTCACCAAAAAATTATAGAAACAGTGAAAAGATGAACACACAGGAGGAAAATATAATTACAACACATATAACTGACAGAGGTATATACAAGTGTAGTATTCATATAAATAATTCATTTAAAGATTTTGAATATCTACTACACAGCAGGTACTGGTCTAGGTAATGGGAATATATTCTAATAGCAACAGAGACAATAAAGTAGATAAAATATATGTAGTGTGTTAAATAGTCATCGATGCCTAAGGAGAAAAAAAAAAAAACAGGAAAGGAGCATCATATTTGCTGTCAGTAAACATACACTAACATTGTCATTCATTCATAGATGAATGTTCCAAGTCTGGGATAAGTTGGGCCCTCTGTAAGATCTACATAAGCTTGGGGAGGGTATTGCATCTGCACCCCGCCCCTCGTCCATCCTCCCCTGTGCATGTATCCCCACCTTCCCCTGAGCGCACACACATACATATTTCACTCTCTGCTTGTGGTTATATGTAACTCCTTAAAAAGAAACAACACTTTTAAAATGCAAAGATGCCTTAGAGAGGTAACACTGTATTGAATTTATATTTAATTTCAAATTACCCATCTTAGACTTTTTTCCTGAGAATTTACAAGGAGACACAAGTAAGAACTGATTTCTGGTGTTGGATGAATAGGAGGGCAGTAGAAACAAACAATCATGCAATTTATCTTACAGTTCCTAGATACTCAGCTAGTAAGTGTCTATCCCATTACTGGGAATGTGTGGTATTCAGGCTGGGGCTGGGTTTGAGTTAGAAGCTGAGGCAGGGCATCCAAATTTACTCGAAAATAATTTGAGATGAGAATGTAAAAAGGGTCTGTGGGAAGAAATTGCGGGGTGGGAGGAATTATCTGCAGTAACTGAGGCATTCTGCCCATTAGTGCACATGTGGGAGAACTATCTACCACCATGAGCTCACATATCCTAGGTGTGATGATTTGGGACTGAGGTAATCATAATCTGAATAATAAAATAGCCATAATCCAAAGCCAGATCAGTTGAGTTTCAGACTGCTGAATCTTTGACATGAGTTGGGAATAACTCAATTTTCAATTCATTTATTCAATGTTTTGAGTAAAATATTGCTTTATCAATAAAACAGACTTTTGTGTATGTGTGTCCTTCCAATTTCCTACCAAATCAGAGCATATAGTTTGATAACAAAAAGAGGGGGAGGTCCAAAGAATGAACACAAATGCTGATGAAGCCCGGAAGTAGGGACCAGATATTATCCAGGCAAGAAAACATTCAGTAGAGAAAGTTGAGAGGCTTGAAATAAAATTTTGCTTACTACATATTTTTTCTATGTACAAATATAGGTCCTGGCAATGTCCTCCATTTTCCTAGCTTAGTCACCCTTTTCCTTCCACAATATTCTCCAAACAACTTTAACTCATTATATCAAAATGAAGGTAAATATGTGGGGTGGGCAGCATGGAAGTTGAAGTAATTGAGAACATCCTGTGGCTCCTCCTACTTCTCCCAAATGCCTGCATCACTGCCGTTCGTTCATGGACATGATCAAGATCTTTTTTTTTTTTTTTAAGATTTTATTTATTTATTTGACAGAGACAGACAGCGAGAGCAGGAACACAAGCAGGGGGAGTGGGAGAGGGAGAAGCAGGCTTCCCGCTGAGCCGGGAGCCCGATGTGGGACTCGATCCCAGGACCCTGGGATCATGACCTGAGCCGAAGGCAGTCGCTTAACCAACTGAGCCACCCAGGCGCCCCATGATCAAGATCTTTGAAGTAATGCTGTCATTATCTGGGCTGAATATCCTGGATTTGGATAATTTCTCACAATAACTCCACTTTTCCCCTGAAGCAAGAAAAAGAGAGACATAGCACTCATAGCTACCATAATTCGAATTCCTGTTTAGTTCTGAAAATCAAAAAGCTTTGAAAATTTGGTATCCCTCTTTCATTAATGTAAATACACCAAGGTCATTGAAAGCCTAGCACAGCATGTCCACATCTATTCCTTGGTACCACTGAGCTGATTTTGATTTGTTTTCATCAGTCTGTGAGATCATTATTGTCCTGCTGTATAATTGAATGGTTCTGTATTAGCATCAAGCTTTCTCAAAATGAGTTCACCAACAGGGAGTGAATATTCAGTAGTAATAATCATCTGGGTATATTTTTCCTTAGCAACTTCTCTTACGGAATGTTTGACTTATGTTGGAGAGTAGTCTCATATTGATAGCTTTTACTAAATCCTCCTTTTCAATTTCCTTGTATCTCTCCATCATAGGTACCAAAAATAAAAACCCAATTTTTGGAATGGATGAGTTAGCATATGGCAGTCTTTCTCTATATGATTGTCCCAAATCTTTGATGTCTATAGTCCTTTCATTTGGGGTTTTTATATAAAACTGTCATTGACCTTGCAAGTACCAGCTGTCCTCTTGAAATATGAGGCTGGTAATGATGACACACAGGATTGATAATAACAAATGGTAGCTCATATTTCAGCTGAGTTGGGCATTTATGCTCTGCTATTAGACCCAAAGTATTCCATATGGATAGAAAATATTAAAATATAATTCAATTGGCTAATCTCTTCTTTTTGCTACCAAGCAGGACATCTGGAATTGAAACCTACATTGAGTCTGCTCACAAGTCAGGTCAGACCTGGCACTGGGGTAAGGTGACGCTTCTAAACTAAAGATTTGAAGTTCTTGTTTGGGGAGATTAGATTTTTATCTGGGATGGAGATTATTTTACCATGTCTCTCAGCTCTGTCATAGATTTTGTGAGAGCAAACTCACAAAAGCTGGACTCTTCTGTAGTTTAGAATGAAAATTAAGCCAAATCGGTGTCTTGGGAATAGCAAACCAGCAAGTAAACAAAATAAAAAAATTTGAGACTCAAATTAAGTCAAATCATTTTGACTGTAAAAAGGAATGTTTCTTTATACTATCTTGAAATACTGATCTTTGGTCAAGTTTTGTCTTGCTAAACACATTCCTGTATAGACTGTTTTTCTGGTCATTAAGAGATGTTAACACTGCCTTGAAAAAAAATTTTTGTTATGGCATGACTGTAAAGACAAAGAAATTATTAATGTTTAGTCTTTCTTTAACTTTCAAAAGAAAAGACTTTTAAGAATCAAAGGAGAAGTTCCTAAGGAAAACAGGACATAATATGAAAATGATAATCATTGTGGTGGACATGGGATGTGCCCCAGATCTCCCTCCAAGGATGGGCTTGCCCTAGCAGTTAGAAGCACCATCAGCAGAGAGCCTTCAGCTGTCAGCTCTTTTAGGAATTGCCCAGCTGCAGGGACCTACCTCACCTAAGGTCAAAACTTTGTGAGATGGTCCACATCCAAAGGCTGCTAAAAGTGGGAGTATAGAGATCTGGTCCTTTTGTCCCATTGCAGGATTGCCAGGACCCGTCATTTTAGACCCACATGTCAGCCTAGACAATTATCAAGCTGCATCACAGCTCTGCTTCTCTTTCTGCCCAAATCCCACCTCCTTCTCTTTGTGACACAAGTAGAGATACCAAGAGGACCCAAGTAAAAATATTCTGCACACTAACTCAGGTTTAGTACCCAACTTGCAACAATGATAGAACCATTAGAAAATAGAAGTGAAGGGTGGATGATATTGTCTCTGAAATTTTCTGATTAGAGTTTCTAGGTCAGGAAAAGAGAAGAAAGCATGGTGTGTGCAGGTGTAAGTGTAAGTGTGTGGGGGGAGGTGGGGTGGAAGGAGCTTCCCATACAACACCAAGCAATTCTAGGATACCAGCAGCATGTCCAAGAATTCAACTCAATTATGACACTATCTACTTGGAGATAGTATCAGATTCCACAGGTTAAGGTTTATGAGACTGCCCATCACCCTGCCCCACTTCAGATGCCAGTCACAAGTCCGGGTTGTTACCTGTTCTTCTGACCAACTGGCTATAAGTCAGAGGTTCCCAAGATTCCCTCCATAGGTTTCATTAATTTACTAGAGTGGCTCATAGTACTAGATTACTTCTTTATTTAAAAAAGGATGTTTATATTATATAACTTATATAATATACTATATTATAAAAAGGAAGAGATGCAAAGGGCAAGGTATAGGGAAAGGGCGAGGAGCTTCCACATCCTCTCCAGGTTCGCCACTCTCCCCAAATCTCCACATGTTTACCAACCCAGAAGCTCTCTAAATCCTGTGATTTCATGGAGGCTTTGACTAAATCATTGGCCATTGGCAATCAAACTAAATCTCCAACCCCTCTCCCCTCCTGCAAGTGGGGGAGAGGGACTAATCACTTGGTTGGTTCTCCTGGCAACCAGCCCCCCATCCCTAAGTTACCCAAGGGCTTTCCAAAAGTCTCATTACCATAACAAAAGATGTTTCTATCACTCTTATCCCAGGAAATTTTGAGTGTTTTAGGAGCTGTGAGCCAGGAATTGTAGACAAAGATCAACTCTATATGAGAAATACATTACAGTTATCTGAATGAGCAAATAAATATTTTTCTTATAAATCACAGTATCTCAGAAGTCAATATCCATAGATTCCCAAGCACCTCTGGGTCAGCACCAGGAAGTCAGGTGAAGAAGAATCAAGCCCTGCAAACCACTCATTTTGTCTTTAAGTAATTCTCCCTTCTCTCCTCTGTATAGGAGTCTTGTTAGCTCTATTTCTGGTTGCAGCTGGGAGCATCTTGTATATTCACCTGTAGGTACTCTGTTTCCAATTGCCCAAATCTTCAATAAGTTCTCTCCATCAGAGAAGGTTTCTCAATAGCAGTGGCATGAGAGGGACTCACAGTGAGGAAATTCACCTCCTGGATGCTAATACATATCTCTTCCTTAAGACATCTCTATCACAGAATCAATGGTGCGCTTGCTCCAAAGACTAATACTAATGTTTTCTCCAGAGATGCTCCTATCCAGAGGAAAAAGAAAAACACATAGCTTTGGTCTGAAATAGGAAATAAAATTCTCTCATGCTGGTTTCTGATTCCTGCTACATGGAACAAGGAAAACAGAAAGAAAAATGCATGTTTGTCCTCCTTGTGTATTAGCATGCCCAGTGACCTTGAGCTAGAACACTCAAATATTAAAAAGACAGCCATCTTAGAAATGGCTTAAGAAATAGGAAGGCTTTGCAGAGTGACAGAGAGAAGGGAAGAAATGAACTTTTCTATCAGAAAGTCTAATTAAATTCTGGAGTTTGTATTGAAGATATGTTAGGCTATATTACACAGTGTTCCCACTAGGAGAAAATTGCTTCTGAAAGAGGAGGAAGCAAAAGAAAATTTTAGAGGAAAATCCTTTTCATTTCAGCAATCAAGTGGAACAGATGGAGAAGGAATTTGTAAAGAGAATTTTTCATTGCAAAAATCTTATTTAGAGTTATAGTTGTTGCGAATCCCAAATCCAAGTTCAAGTATTCTTTCTGTGGATTGAAAGCAAATAATCATCTCATGTTCTAATGCTCTGATTATGGTTGTGGTGGTGATGATAATAATGATAACAAACATTTTTCTGATAATAAACATTTTTTAATGTACTAGGCATTATTCTAACCAAATAAGCAAGCATGCAATGGCTTTCCACACACTTGTTTCTGCAGAAGTAGTGTACAAATTGTTCTTGACATTTAACCCAGTATGTAGACAAATGAACCATCTGATTTTCTATTTCAGTAAGTTTACAGTGAATTTCACCAACTCCTCTGTGGTCCTATGGAGAATTGGTTTATTTGATTGTGAGGGGGTGAAGGTTTGCACTTATCTTTCACAGCATTTACTATAGAATAAATATTTAATAATTGCTCAGAAAATTCTAGTCACTGTATTACATATACCTACACTTCTTTTGGCAGCCGTTTGTTATTTCAATTTAACTCACCAAGCAATTATTTGTACCTGTGATGTAAGGATGCTGTGAACAGAGAAAAGACAGGGGAGATTAGGTTCTCTGCCTAGACACTTGTAGTCATCTCTAAAAAGAAAAGGCAAATACATGGAATGGGCAGGGAATGATCCAAGACAGGGTATCATTAAATATCACAGTGTTCTAGGAGTTCTGATAAGGAACGAGAACAGCAATGACTGGAGCCAGAAGGGGAGAACAAGGTGAAGAGACTTGATCAATGACTAAGATGGGTAAAAAGAAGAGCAGTAGCTGGATACTCCAGCAAGAGAAACCAATCACAAGGAGACCTATGTGGTTGGAGCCCAGAATTTGCCCTTTCTGCAGGGATAAAATACTTTTGCTGAGAATTCTAATTCTTCACAACACAAGATGTCAGATCATTAAAAATGATAATTGATATATTATTTATTGAATTCAAAACAATAAGAGAAAATATAGCATTGTGTATTGTCCCCCAAATTTAAGGGAAAATACAGACTCTGATTAACCTTTTGTGTGTTAGAATAACTCATTAATATTTTAATTAGTGAAGATGTTGAAATAAATTTTTTAAAAGTTATTTTTGGTTTCCACTGTTGTTTACTAAAAGGTTGAAAAGGGAAGCCTGAGTGGCTCAGTCAGTTAAGTATCTGCCTTCAGCTCAGGTCAGGATCCCAGGGTCCTGGGATCGAGTCCCACATCGGGCTCCTTGCTCAGTGGGGAGCCTGCTTCTCCCTCTGCCTTCTGCTCCGCCCATTTGTGCTCTCTCTCTCTGACAAATAAATAAATCTCTAAAAGAAAAAAGGTCAATTTCTGAAAAAAAGTTTTAAAAAAAAGGTTGAAAAGATCTAGAATCATAGATAGATAGTTGCTCCCTCCTTTAGGCTTCCATAGCATTTTGTACTTAAATCTTTTTTCACATTAACTATATTGCGCAGAAGTTTTTTGTTTTGTTTTTAAATGACTTCAATCAGGTCACCAAAACAGATGATGCTCTCCATTCTGTCTATAAAACATGCTGACTGATGCTTGCAACATTTAGTGCTGAAAGATTCTACTCTTCAAAATGCCCTCACCTACTCACACCAATTGAGCTGTTTGCTTATCAAGAGTCAGTTGGGCCGGTTCCCAAAGCTCTTTAATCCAACTGTACTTGTTATTTCAATTATTTATTTTAAATATTGTAGGCACTAATAAAATATAGACACAAAAGGAACCATTTCTATGAAAAAATGATTTAAAAACTATTGATAAAGGCAAGCCACTAAAAAATCCTATTAGCAAAAATGTAAGTAATAACAGTTATTAAAACCTGGGTGAAGGGATCAGACGTGATTCTGCACTCAGTTTGATGGCATATGCCTTTAAATTCCTGCTCCACTTGAAAGAATTTGAAATTAAAGGTAATTTATATACCAAGTGATGGGCCCATACTTTTGTGACTCTACATCAAAATATTGGTGAATTAAGATACATTGATTTGTATTGAGAAAAAATAACTGTACTATGTGTGTATCATACTTTAAGTATTCCAGTTTTGATCTATTTTTTTCTATTAACTGACCTACCACTAGTCCCAATTACAAATAAGTAATCCACTATCTTGTGATGTTTGGTTTTTAAGCTCCTACGTGGTTGAGGCAGCCACCCCAGGTCCAAAGTTCTGACTTGAATGAGTGATCCCACTGCCAGAACACTGGAGACAGAAGATCACACATTCCACTTGGCTGCCACAGACCAAGACAAGCAGGGGTTCATAGCTTTGGAACATCATGAGCTGGTAAAATTTTAGTAACATTTTGTCAAGTAAAAGCATTAAGGAAGCCTACCATGTGTCATCACCAATATTTTATAGGACAATTTTAATCATCAAAAAAAGTGGAAACATCAGTTAATGAACGTTCCTTTAAATGTAAAGTATTATTTAGTATCATTCAAAACTTACTACATTGTCCTTATTTTGCCTCCACTACATCAAACCTTCATTTGCAATCCGCATGATTCAAAGACCAGAAGTTTAGCTCCTGAGGGCATAGTTTAATGTGTTTTTTTCTCTCTCTTTTTTGTAAAGATTTTATTTATTTATTTGAGAGAGAGAGCAAGAGCATGAGCAGAGGGAGGGGCAGGCAGAGGGAGAAGCAGGCTCTCCACTAAGCAGGGATCCCGATGTGGGGCTTGATCCCAGGACCCCGGGATCATGACCTGAGCAGAAGGTAGATGTGCAACCAACTGAACCACCCAGGCACCCTGTATTTTCTCTTTTAAAAGGGAAAGGCAAGCTCACAGACACTCTCCTCCCCATGCTGCCTTACATTATTTTATTACGATGTAAAATAAATATGCACATATTTAATGAGAATGTAAAAGAAATATGTGCTCACTCCTATCCACCTAAAAATCAAAAGCAAGTTTAGAAATTAAATACTAACAAAACCACAAAACAATTAAAATTCAAATTAACAGTACTAATTTAATATAATACATGATGTTGTCTTACTGGAACTTCATTGCTGATGTAGGCTTTAATATATAAGGATGTAGCTTCAGGTCAGATTTTATATATAGTCAATTTTTATATTTTGATTTCAATACTACTAATGGAAGAAAAAAATGTGTGTTTTCCTAAGTATACAAACACAAGCTCAGGCACTAGAATTACAAGGCATTAATTAGTTAGGATGCTATCATTTTGATAAGCCAGAATATGCTTACATTAATTTTTTAAATTTATCAATGAAACAAAAACATGAAGTTAAAAATCTTTTGCC
>NC_138373.1:114990455-115030201 GCF_054177405.1 Leptonychotes weddellii | reverse complement strand
GTGGGCCTGGTGGTGGGTATTGAGGAGGGCACGTTCTGCATGGAGCACTGGGTGTTATGCACAAACAATGAATCGTGGAACACTTCATCTAGAACTAATGATGTAATGTATGGGGATTAACATAAGAATAAAAAAAAATAATAAACCTTCCAGAAGAGAGTTAGTATAAGCAATAGCTCTTTATCTGTGTTCCCAGCTTTTCATTATCATTCCTCCCAATGATTTTTTTATATTTAACTTAAATTCTTATTATCAGTTACAACAATTAAATCTAGAACTGACAATAGCAGAAATGGAGGACCATCTTCTGATGTAATTTTCTCATATCTTTTGAAGACATGTTTTAAATCTTCTGTGCAAATATCTGTTAACAAATCTGGGTAGGTACTAAATAAGATCACTTTGTGTTTTCTTCTCCAAAAGTCTGAGCCATGAAAACTGTAATCGCTTCCCGTTATCGAAGTGATATTAGTTTGGCAGTCTGAGCCTCTCTTGGGAAGATTAGATTTTCTCCTATATCTCTGTGGTCCTGTAAGTCATCAATAGGTTAATCTTCAAGCTGGATCTAGCAGTTATCTGTGAGCTTTCCTGAAAGAACTTAAGTGATTGTATGTATAACATATTGGCTGTCCCAAAGCTAATAGCAAATGACTAAATTTCCCCATATTTCGGGACTGTTGATTATACTGAAATCTCACATTCTTCAAAAGAGTTGGTCAATAAAATAGAATAGCTAGGGAGGCAAAAAACAGCTCAAGATCTGCCTTTAACACTGTAGCTTCAAGGGTATTCTGAATATATATTTTAGAAGAAAATATCTTCAACTTTCTGCTGTTTAAAATAGACTCTTCAATGAAATAATGTTTGATTTAGATGCTGTTGCAATTGAAATAAAACTAATTCCAGGGCGCCTGGGTGGCTCAGTTGGCTAAGCGACTGCCTTCGGCTCAGGTCATGATCCTGGAGTCCCGGGATCGAGTCCCGCATCGGGCTCCCTGCTCAGCAGGGAGTCTGCTTCTCCCTCTGACCCTCCCCCTTCTCATGTGCTCTCTCTCTCCTCTCATCCTCTCTCTCAAATAAATAAATAAAATCTTAAAAAAAAAAAAAAAACTAATTCCAAAAGTATTTTTTCCATATTAAAGAAAAATGGCTTTAGTTTCTGTTACCAAATGGATTCTATCTTCATTAGCTAGAAGGCAGCAGACAAATCACTTTTGGCAGATTATACAAAAGGAAAGAAGTTAAATATAGTTTATACCCTTGAGAAAGATTATATCTGAACCTTTAATATTAAATAACCTGGAAAATGTACAAATCTCTGTAGTCATCAAAGTGAAATGCTAATCAAATGAATTATATAGCTTCAGCATCACTAATAAGGTTGTGCCCTTTATTTGTCCAAAAGAGAAGCCTATGAAAGAGAATAAAAAATTTCTGGAAAAATGGATTAAGTTTGTAGGACCCCAAAACTCAAATAATATAGTTGAATAACCATGATTTTCCTCCTTTTTTGAAAGTTATTAAAATATAAGGGAAAAAATGGAGCACTTGGGTGACTCAGTTTCTTAAGTGTCCAACTCTTGGTCATGATCTCAGGGTCCTTAGATAGAGCCCCACATTGGGCTCCGTGCTCAGAGTGGAGTCTGCTTGTCCCTCTCTCTCTGCTCTTTCCCTTTCCTCCCCCCACCCCCCACCTACTTGCTCTTGCTCTCTGTAATAAAAAAATCTTTTTTAAAATAGGAAAAAACAACTTCTATGTATTCATCACCAAAAAATTAACAGATGCTATTAACATTTTAACATTTTTACTTCAGATTTTAAAATTTGATAAAGGAAATAAAGTATTTCAAATGAAATTAAAATTCCCTTTGTCTCTCCCTCCTTCTCCCCAAGTTCCAATCTCCTCTTTTCCTTCCCAGAGGCAATCTCTACCTCACTGCTCAAGAATGTGATGTGTATCATTTAGTCCATGTTTTTATACTCACTAGATTTATGTACTCTTTTTATTTGTTTTTAATTTACATAAATGCTCTCATATAGTAGCTATCATTTTTGAAAATTTTTTTTTTTTTTTTGGCATCCTGTTATTGAGAACCATCCATTTTTGACTAGTATTGGTCTAGGTCATTCACTTTAAATGCTGTATAACATTTCATTTCCTCACACAATTCACTTATTCACTAATGGAAACTTAGGACATTTCTAATACATTTCTATTTTAAACACTGATGCAGGTGACATCTCTTACATGCCTTCTGGTGCACATGTGCTGAAGTTTCTCCAAAAAATATACTCTTAGGTGGGTGCAATTACCAAAATGCTCTCCATATCCACTGTACCAATTACAGCTCCACCCCAGAGTTGTTGTTTCTCTGCATACTCTCCAGCCTATGGTATTGTCAATGTAGTGAACATTGTCATGCTTTTGGGGTACCCAGCACCCTGAACATGGTTTTATATTTGGAGAATCTCCAATCATGAGTCTCCACCTCCCACAATAGACATCAATACTCTCTTTTCCATCCTTCCTAGACTTTGCCATTCAGACTCACCCACACCAGATCAGGAATGGAAAGCCAGGGACTTAACAGGAAATAGGTGTTCCTTGAAATTCACTGTTAAAGAACAAAGTAAATAAATTTACTCTACTGAGTAAATTTAAAGATCTAGTTGGCTTTATTCATGATTCATGAATCAGGCAGCATCTAACAAATAGAAGGGTGTTCTGAGGAGTTGTGCAAAATGGGAGGCTTTTAGAAGCAGAAATGGTGGGGGGCAGGATAAGGAAGTTATTAGCAAACAAAAAGAAAAAACTGTTTCAGGCAAGATCACTTTCCCTCAGAAGGAAGGGCAGGAGGCCTTATCATGTAGATTACCTCACAATGCTGATCAGGAAATTCCAGACTGACTGGTTTGAAATCCCACTTCTGGGTAAAGTGGAAACTGCAGTCAGGTTAGGTATTAGTCTTGCTGGGGCTTAGCATAAGTGACTCCATTTTGGACCTGTTTCTTTTTAACATCACTCTTATTGGAAACAGCTACAACCATTTTTCAGAGACTTCAGAAACAGAGGTTCTAGAAGCAACATTCTGTACTGGTATTAGTGATACAAACAGTCTTCAGTATTTAGGATTTCTGAAGGTTGTGGACTTTCAGTGGCCTAGAGTGGTGTGATCTGGGGCATGGCTCCTGGTCCTCCCTTAGACTCTGAGTTTTCAAATAGGTAATTGAATGCATCTCATAACAGGGTAGGCCTTGGAAACAGACTGCCTATGTAAAAGCCATTCTTTTTTGATGATCTGTGGAATCTTAGGTAAATTAACCTCTCAGAGTCTCTGCTTCCTGTTCCGTAACAAGTGAGAAATAATTGCACCTATCTTAAAGAGTTGTTGTGAGGATTTAACGAGCAAGTACATATGAGACATTTAGAATTGTGCCTGTACATAGTGAGTAATCAGTAACTATTAGCTACTTTAATACATTCTTTTTTTGCTTAAATTAAGTGTACTGATTTCTAGTTTGCAATTACAAAACCATGTGTGATCTATTCAGATGTTTTTATTTTTTCTAATTTGATAGATGAGAAATCATATCTTATGGATTTTATCGCATTTTCCTCAATGCTAGTGGATCTAAGCTGTTTGGTTTTTTTCCTCATGTTTATTGGTTATTTGAATTTCATCTTCTGTGAATTGCCTGTTAGTAGTTTTTGTGCATTTTCTATTGGGTTCTTTTTCTTTTTCTTATTGAATTGTAGGCTGTCTTTATATATTCTGGGTATATAAACCTTTTCTTTATGTATTGCAAATATCACCTCCCAGTCTGTCACTTGCCTTTAACTTTGTTTATAGTGTCTTTATCATGCTGAAGTTTTAAATTTTGATGTGATCCAATTTATTAGGCTTTTCTTTTATCAGTTAGGCTTTTTGTGCCTCATTGAAATTCTTTCCTATCCTGAGGTCATAAATACATTATCCTATTTTTTTCTAAAAGGTTGAAAGCATTCTTTTTTTTTATGTTTCAGTGTTTTTACTATAATGACCATGATTTTTAAAAATAAATTACAAAAAAGGTTATAACAATAACTTTCCATTATTTCTCAGCTGCTAGCTTATCAATGAGTGCAGCAGAATTGTCAGTTCAGAAACTGCATAGCCATCTTACTAAGACACAGGAAGCAAAGAGGCAGACTATTAGGGAAGACTGATCATATGAGTTGATGAGAGTCTAGTTTTTTAGGGCCTTATCTTTGTAAAAGCCCTTCCAATTTCATGCAAGCACACCTCACACATGTTTTAGATATATCTATCTAACTAGAGGTCAGCAAATCAGGAGATAGCGCTTATGTCATGCTAAGATTAATTTTAATTTCTCCTAAGGGAATTCTAGGCTGCAGGGTGCAGAACAGAATGAAAGAGCAGCACAGAAAAATCTTTGGAGGCTCAAAGCTGCCAACAGCCTTGCTCCTGCTCTGCTCATGGACAGCATGATGTCCTCTATCCACTGCATCAGTGCTCTTGACTCAGGCTTGGAATGGATTGTGTCATTTTAAATTAATCATTTCCAAGCTTCTCTCCATATCTGTTTTGGCCCAGAATAGAAGCCTGGTGTTGCAGATTCTTTCTACCACTCAAATAAAAATGACCATCTTCATTTGCTTCCATATCTCTCCCTCAGGAGTCCACATAAAGTTGGATTTTGTGTACATACTCTATAAATATTCCCTTCCTTAATACTAGGTTAGTTTTGCTTAAAGTTGAAATTGGTGAGGGTACCATAGTGTAGCTGGAAAGGCACAGCTGAGACAGTTGGAAACACTTGGCCATTATGTTGTGACAGTCTGCTCTGGACTTGAAGTCCATGATATTTGAGATTCATGCTAACAGGTGAAGACATTCATTTTCAGATTCTAGGGTCCATAAGAAACAGCTGGAGAGATTATAAAAGTAAAGGGTCTAATTCAGTAAGTTAAGAATGAGAGCCAGGTATCTGCATTTTCACATGCACTCCTAGTGAAAATGTCCATGAATCCCTTTTTGAGAAAATGTAGGTTATGTTATCTCATCTCTAGGGATCTTCCGTTGAGTTCTAAACACTCCAGAGCAGAGTAACACATTATACATTAGTGTCAATCAATTATCAGTTTTGCTAATCATTTAAGATCCTTGGTGGAAAAGGATCTGGGAAAATACCTTTTGTTGAAGTGAAAGGCAGATGTAGGGATCAATTTAGAGTGTAAAGAAGGCATTGTCTGGAAAGGAGAAGTTTTGGTGGATCAGAAAGATAAAGGTACTAGGAAAGACACAGAAACCATATCAGCTCTGTCCATGGGAACAGGGATGGGCCACTGGGCATGACTCACTTGCTGATCCAGGCCTCCAGCTATGCCTAGGAACATGGCTTGGTCCTGGACACTCTTCTCAAATGACATTCTCTGCCTAGCGATCTCACTTTGAATGGGTGAATTTTGTAGTATGTGAATAATAGCTCCATAAAGTTTTTTTGTAAGCATATTGTATATAGCAAAAGGCAAAATTCGTAAACTCTAAAAGACTGGTCAATAGAACATGTCCAAAATTAAGTAAAAAGAGCAATTTTTAAAAAAGGGTAACAGAGTAAAAGAGATATGCAGGACTAGGCCAGAAGACCTAACAAAGAGAAGGTGGCAGTAGCAATATTTGGAGAAATATTTGTGGGTTTTGTGAAACTGTTTAAAAAATATTAATCTACAGACTCAAGAATTTCAGCAAATCCAAAGCAACACAAATACAAAGAAAACTACCTCTTGGCACATCATAAGCTGCTAAAATCCGAAGATAAAAAGATACTTAAAAATATTGGAATCTCCCTTACCTGAATTTCACACATTGGTTCTAGAAGAAGTGGAAGCGAGAAATGAAAGTGTTGAGAGAGGCTGGACCAAGTGATGACATTCTTTTCACGACTGATGAAGGACCTGGTATAAAGGAAAACCTACAGTTTTCCACCTCCTATGTAGGAAACCTAGTTCTTCCCTATGGTGTTTCTTTATCCTGTGTGTCCCCTTTACAATTCACACAGAACACTTTCCTTCTGGCATTCTTGTCACCAAACGTGTGGGGTTTTTTCTCCCACAGCACAAGCTGCTGGTTGTCCCACAATTCAACTCAATTCTGACACAATCTACTTGGATTGTGTCAAAGGTTCGGGCTCAGCCTCTCAAGACTGTCTTCCCATCCCCACTTCAGATGCCAGTTGAAAGCCCAGGTGATCATTTGTGCTTCTGACCAACTGACTATAAATTGGATAGTCCAATGACCACCTCCTCAGGTTTGATTAATTTGCTAGAGTGGCTCATAGAACTCAGGGAAACATGTTTATCAGCTTATTAAAGGATACAGATAAACAGCCAGATGAAGAAATACATAGGGTGAGGTCTGGGAGGGTCCTGAGCATAGGAGCTTCTGTCCCCATGGAGTTGGGGTACATCACCCTTCCAGTGTGCATCATGTATTCACCCACCTGGAAGTTCTCAAATCCTATACTTTTGGGATTTTATGGAGACTTCCTCACATAGGCATGATCAGTCATTAACTCAATTTTCAGGCCTTTTCCTTTCTCAAGAGAATGTGGCTGAAGGGGGAGGGAGAGGGGGAGAACTAAAAATTCCAAGATGCTAATCATGGCTTGGTATTCCTGGTGACCAGTCATCATCCAGGAGATGTTCAGGAGCCCACCCAGAGTTGCCTCTTTAAAACAAAAGATAATCCTATCATCCAGGAAATTACAAGGGTTTCAGGAGCACTGCACCAGCAACCTGGGGCAAAGACAAATATATATATTTTCTATTATCTCACACTGTATTTAAATAGGGGTAAGAGAAATTGGAGCAGAATGGAAAGAGCCTTCTCAAAGCCAGGTTGGCACATGTCTTCTGGCATAGTCCAGCCTCAAGGACCTTGCAAACATGACCTCACCCTGAGTACACTTTGGTAACAATGCTGGAATTTATTTATTTATTTTTAAGATTTTATTTATTTGAGAGAGAGAGACTGAGAGAGAGAGAGAGAGCATGAAAGGGGGGAGGGCCGGAGGGAGCAGACTCCCTGCCGAGCAGGGAGCCCGATGCGGGACTCGATCCAGGGACTCTAGGATCATGACCTGGACCGAAGGCAGTCGCCCAACCAACTGAGCCACCCAGGCGCCCACAATGCTGGAATTTAAACTCATTGGTTTAAACCAATCACAGGGGCTTCTAGTAATAGGATGATGATCCACAGATTTGGGGAGGAGGATTACCTCTACAGGGACCTCACCTGATGCATGCCAGTAAAATAAAGACCTTTCTGAGTGGGAGAATGCGATGTGCTTTAGAATCATGCACAGCTGCGTTTGAATTCTAGCTCTAGCATTGGTTATGTGACTCCAGTACTTCACAAGTTTTGGTTTCTTCATCTGGCAAATGGAGATGATATCTATCTTGCAAAATTCTTTTTTTTTAAAGATTTTTATTTATTTAACAGAGTTAGAGAGAAAGCACAAGTAGACAGAGCGGCAGACAGAGGGATAGGGAGAAGCAGGCTCTCTGCCGAGCAGGGAGCCCGATGCGGGGCTCGATCCTGGGACCCTGGGATCCTGACCTGAGCCGAAGGCAGCTGCTTAACCGACTGAGCCACCCAGGCGCCCCTATCTTGCAAAATTCTTGATAAGATTAGATGAGTATCAGAGTCTATTTATAAAATATATAGATGAGAATACATATAATCCTGGCGTGTTGGGTCATCTACAACATTAGTTTGCCTTCAACTAGAAAAGGAGAGGATTCAAATTCCCAGGCTCTATTTTCTAACACCATATCAGAACAAAACACATAGTATACTATGCCAGGGTTAATAAAAATCATCATTATTTTAAAAGAGATATTTATATTTGGTTATTTGGTATTTATCTTATTCCCTAGAAGTGTGACTTTTTCCAGTGAAGTCAAAATTGTTTGCTTTACCACTGTAGTCTTGCTTAAGAGTTTTATTTCAAGGGAAAATTTTAGCTTTTGCATATCCTAACAGAATAAATGCATTTTAAAAAATTATTTCCAAGGACCTTTCTTCAAAAAAAATTTTTTAAAAAGTAAAATGCTAAAAATACACAATCTAGAATGGATTGGCTATGTGAGTTTTATAATAAATACAATAGAACTTATGTCACTCATGCCACTCCTCCAGCTTGTTGCATGGATGAACATTGCCTTTTACTTATAAAATTAGATTTAGGGGCGCCTGGGTGGCTCAGTCGTTAAGCGTCTGCCTTCGGCTCAGGTCATGATCCCGGGGTCCTGGGATCGAGTCCCACATCGGGCTCCCTGCTCCAAGGGAAGCCTGCTTCTCCCTCTCCCACTCCCCCTGCTTGCATTCCCTCTCTCGCTGTGTCTCTCTCTGTCAAATAAATAAATAAAATCTTTAAAAAAATAAATAAAATAAAATAAAATTAGATTTAAAGAATAAAAATTTCTCTATTCAGCAGAAATTCTAATTCAGTGCTCATGATAGTTGAATCTTGTTCATTATAAATAATTTTCAGGTGTTTCTTTCAGAGGTCTGAATATTTTGGCATACATTTTCTATTTCCTTACAAGGGAATTCAAATTTGAATGTATTTCTCTTTAGTCTTATGAAGATGACTCAAAGCTCCCGGTGGAATTATCTCTATAACATTTTCTATATTAGATGCAATTGTTCTCCTATGGATATATTGCTGCATTTGGGGGGATTTTTCCCAACAATGTCAATTGCCTTCTATACATTTCAGTTAGTAAGTTTCCAAAAGATTAAAAGATCATTGGGGTTAAAAAAAAAAAAAAAACTAAGAGGAGCTTTTGTGCTTTCTGGATTGAGGAAAGTATTGAGTCTTTACTCTCACTCAAACAATTATTTTCTCAAATCTCTTTGGTATAATTTTATTCAAAAACTCATCTGTGACAGTGTCCTCTACAGTGAATAAAACATTTAAAAATGCAGTCCTCATTAGCTAGGTGATTTATAAATTCTTAATTTTGAAGGTGTAATGATCCTTTTTTTTTCTTTGTGGTCAATGTGGATGATTCCATTATATGTGATTTGGCAAGCATATTAACCAGAATGATGTTTGATAGTTAATCAGTGTCTTCCGCATGGGGAAGGTTCCAACTGCTCTATAAGGTTAAAAGAAGTGATAAACAAATCTCTGAGATCTCAGCATTCACTCCTGAAATGTCTCCCCTAGAGTGAAATTGCCCCCGCTTAATAGTGCAGAGTGATGTCTCATGCTGTGTAGAGGAAGTAAGCAAGAAAGAAGAGGCCAAGTTCTATTTCCAGGCAACTGAATAAGAATTCTTTATATTTCAGGAATGTATCCAAAATCTCTGGAGTATCTCAGGCTATGAGTCAGGTTTCTGTCCTTTGTGTCCTATTGAAATGGTATGGATACCAGAGCCGACAGAATGTCAAACCTATATTAAAGCTAGGCTTTACCTAGGACAAGAAAGCTGAAGTCTATACTTTGAGCCCATTTCTAAACTGGTAGAGTCAGAGGGAGAATTTAATTCATAAGATGGACAGGAAAAATTATTTGGATATTTTAGAATAAAATTCTTAAGGAAACATTGTTTTCTTATTCTGTTAGTTTTAGAGAGAAAATTGTCTTCCAATGAAAATGAAATTATAGTGTAATACCACAATATACTTACTGTGGTTGACAAACTCTAAGATGACCTCCAACGATCCTGACCTCCTGATGTGTACACCTTTGTAAAACTCTTTCCCCTTGAGTGCAAAGAGGACTTGTGATATGCTTCTAACTGATAGAATATGGTAAAGGTGGTAGGATGTCATTCCTGTTATTACACCATATTTTATAAGATCCTGTATAGACATGCCTCATTTTATTTTTTCATTTTGTTGTGCTTTGCAGATATTGCATTTTTTTTTTTACAAATTGAAGATTTGTGGCAACCCTGTGTCAACCAGGTCTATCAGCACTATTTTTCCAACAGCATTTTCTCAATTTGTATCTTTGTGTCACACTTTGGTAATTCTCACAATATTTCAAACTTTTATTATTATTATATTTGTTAGGTTGACCACTGAGATAGGCTGGAAGCTGGGCCTCTTGTGCTGAAGAGGTAGCCAAGTTGTGAATGCAAAGGACAAGATCCTGAAGGAAATTAAAAGTGCTACTCCAGTGGACACATAACTGATAAGATAGTAAAACAGCCTTATTCATGACTTGGAGAAAGTTTGAGCAGTCTGGATAGAAGATCAAGCCAGCCACAACACTCCCTTAAGTCAAGTCTAATCCAGAGCAAGGCTCTAACTCTCTTCAATTCCATGAATGCTGAGAGAGGTGAGGAAGCTGCAGAAGAAAAGTTTGAAGCTAGCAGAGGTTGGTTCATGAGGTTTAAGGAAAGAAGCCATCTCCCTAATATAAAAGTACAAGGTGAAGCACAAGGGCTGCTGTAGAAGCTGCAGCAAGTTATCCAGAAGCTCTAGCTAGAATAATCAGTGAAGGTGGCTACACTAAACAACAGATTTTCAATGTAGATGAAACAGGCTTCTATTGGAAGGAGATGCCATCTAGGACTTTCAGAGCTAAAGAGGAGAAGTCAGTGCCTGGTTTCAAAGGACATTGAGTCTCTTGTTTTGGGCAAATGCAGCTAATGACTTTCAGTTGAAGCCAATGTTCATTTACCATTCTGAAGATCCTAGGGCTCTTAAGAATTAGGTTAAATCTATTCTTCCTGTGGTCTGTAAATGGAACAAAGCCTCAAAGACAGCACATATGTTTACAGCATAATTTATTGACTATTTTAAGCTCACTGTTGAGACCTACTCCTCAGAAAAAAAGATTGCTTTCAAAAGATTACTGCTCATGGACAATGCACCTGGTCACCCAAGAGCTCTGATGAGATGGAAAGAAGAATGTTGTTTTCATGCTGCTAACACAACATCCATTTTGTAGCCAATGGACCAAGGAGTAATTCAACTTGCAAGTCTTATTATTGAAGAAATACTTTTAGTAAGGCTATAGCTACCATAGAGGGTGATTCCTCTGATGGATCTGGGCAAATTGAAAACCTTCTGGAAAAGACTCACCATTCTACATGCCACTAAGAACATTTTTGATTCATAGGAAGAGGTCCAAATATCCACATTAATAGGAGTTTTGGAAAAGTTGGATGACTTTGAGGGGTTTAAGACCTCAGTGGAGGAAATAACTGCAGATTTGGTGGAAATAACGAGAGAATTAGAAGTGGAGCCTGAAGATGTGACTGAATTGCTACAATCTCATGACAAAACTTGAATGGATGAGGAGTTGCTTCTCATGGATGAGCGAAGAAAGTGGTTTCCTGAGATGGAATCTACTCCTGGTGAAATGCTGTGAAGATTGTCAAAATGACAACAAACGATTTAGGATATTACATAAACTTACTTGATAAAGTAGAGGCAGGTTTGAGAAGATGGACTCCAATTTTCAAAAAGTTCTACAGTGGGAAAAAATGCTATCAAACAGTATGATACGCTACAGAGAAATTGTGAAAGTGTCAATCAATGCAGCAAGCTTCATTGTCTTATTCTAAGAAATCCCCAGAGCCACGCTGATCAGTCAGCAGCCATCAACATTAAGGGAAGACCCTCCACCAGCAAGATTATGACTTGCTGAAAGCTCAGATGATGGTTACCATTTTTTAGTAACAAAGTATTTTCTAATTAAGATTTGTACATTTTTTTAGACCTAATGCTATTACACACTTAATCATACACTATAGTGTAAACACAACTTTTATACGCACTGGGAAACCATAAATTCCTTTGACTCACTTTATTGCAATATTCGCTTTATTGCAGTGATCTGGAACTGAACCTGCAATATCTTCAAAGTATGCCTATATTAGAATACTGGAAGTAATGCTGTGAGCTTGATAAAGTAAGTGGCTGAGTTAGAGAAGCCTATGTAGCAAGGAACTGAGGGGGGGCATCTAGTTATTGTGAACAACTTCTAGGACCTGAAAGCAGCCTCCAGACAACAGCCAACAAAAAACTAGGGCTCTCAGTCATACTGCAGGAAGGAAATGAATTCTGCCAATAAGTGGAATAAGCTTGGAAACAGATTCAGGTCCAGTCAAGCCTCCAGATGAGAATGCAGTTTGGCTAATGTCTTGATTGCAACCTTGTGAAACTCTGAGCAGAGGACTCAATTAAATTGTACTCCTAATGCACAGAAACTGTGATATAATAAATTAGTATTGTTTTAAGGTACTAAGTTTGTGATAATTTGTTATGCAGTTATAGAAAAGAAATATACCCACCCAAATGGCAAAAACATAATATAGAAAATACCAAGTATTGACAGGGATTTGGAACAATTGGAATTTTTATATCTTACTGGAGAGAGTGTAAATTGGTTCGGCTACTTTAGAAAACTGTTTGGCAGCATGTCCTAAAACTGAATATATATGTATCCTATGACTCAGCAATTTCATTCCTAGATATATACCTGAAATAAATGCATGCATGTTTACCAAAAGACATGTCCAATAATGTCCTTAGTCACATTATTTATAACAATCTCAAACTGGAAACAATCCAAATATCCATGGTCAGGAAAATGAAAGAATAAATTGTGGTTTATTCTTAAATAGAATGGTCTATAGCAATGAAAATAAATGATCTACAAATACACACAACATAATAATTGCAAACATAATGTGGAGAGAAAAAAAGCTGATGGTTTATATAAAGTTCGAGAACAGGCAACACTAAACTACACTATTAGAAATCAATATAGTGATTATTCTGGTGGGGTTAGTGACTAGAAGGGAACATGAGATGTGCTTCCAGGAGCCAGCAATATTCTATTCCTTGATATGGATGCTGTGATACATGAGTGTGTTCACTTTGTGGTAATTCATTGAGTTACACATTATGCATGTCCTTTTTTTCTGTGTCAATGTTATACTTAACTAAAAGGTTTACTTAAAGATAGTATTTCTTCTAGCTAGCCTCTCTAAACCTTTTATGGTTAGATCCAACTCACCTGTCCTTTTGTACTTAGGGTATAAAAGAAGAAAGTGATAGGGAAAAATTAAAACAGATAATAAGTGCTAAATCCAGGAAGCAAATCCATGTCCCATATTTGTCTAATATAAGACTTCAGGCTCTTATGTATATTTCTGGACTATAGAGAGTAGATTGTACACAGCATGCCCTTCTATCCCTCCCTAATCCCATGTGTTTTTTCTAAGAAAATAGATTCTTATATAAGCCACAGTACAGTTACAAAATTCTAGAAATTTAACACGAATACAAGATTTTTATTTAGCCAAATTTATATTTTATCAATTTTCTCAATAAAGGGCTTTACACCATTTTTTTTCCTTCTTCTCCATTTATCTATTTACCTATTATCAGTATGAACTCATAAGTTTTCAATGACTAATAATTCATTGTTATCCTTAATTATTTTGATGCTCAGTTTCCCCAGATTTAGCCATTGGAAGTCCTTTCAAACTGCCCTTGTGTCTTTTTCCATGATCTGTAATTTTTGAGCACGTCCTTAACGTCTCACACAAGATGTACTAGGCTCATATTTTATTTTCCCTGCCCCAGCCCTGAAATCAGCCTTTCTCCAAGGTACTTTGGTTGTTTTCAGTGGAAAATGGTATTAGAAGCCAAAATTTGGGTCCCAGGTGTGGTCGTTCTTACTAGGGTGCCTTACTTCTGGCCCTTTTGAGGAAGAGATGAAGGTGTATACACACACAGGTACACACACACATCCACAGACACTTGGACGTGCGAGAGCATAACTGAATAAACAAACAGGGATTGCTGTAAGTTCCATTGCCTCCTTACTTCTGAATTCCTAACGTTACCCCTGGTATATCCAGCGAGGTCTTCTCAGCATACACAAAAACAATCATATAGCCCTTTGTACTTGATGAAACACTTTCATGGACATTATCTCCTTTGATCCTCGCAACTACCCTCTGGTAGAGCCAGAGAAATATCATTATCATCAATTTATAGAAGAGAAAGTTAAATCTCTTAAAAGTTAAGTGACTACTTCACATCACATTGTTAATAAGGGCTAGAATCCCAAGTCTAATGTTTACTTTCCACATAGGAAAGTTCACTGGTCCTTGAACATAGCTAGACACTTCTTCAGTACAGGTAAGGTACAAGGAAATCAGGAGTTCCCTTCACATCTGTATGACTACTCCATTCCCAGCTTAACCCTCACCTTCACATGTGATATGTGAGAAAACAGCTCTTTTATCTCTAAGTTTGGATTGAAAAATATAGTTTCTCCTCCTTAGTTTTTGTCCAAAATAATGTGGTAAACAAGTAACATATCGAAACCCATCATTTTGAAGACAGTTAAACCACTCTAGAGCTAATGAAAATATAGCATAAATGGAAATGCAGACAGTCTACATCTTTACAAAATCTCATCAGAAAAATTCCGTGTTAAATCATTTATGAACTTACGGAATCCTGGCTAAAAATCCAACTTATGAAAATGTTCCTTTTTGAGAATAGTCCCAGATATTTGGAAATAATAATTTTATTTTTTTTTTTTTTAAAGATTTTATTTATTTATCTGAGAAAGAGAGAATGAGAGAGAGCACATGAGAGGGGGGAGGGTCAGAGGGAGAAGCAGACTCCCTGCCGAGCAGGGAGCCCGATGCGGGACTCGATCCAGGGACTCCAGGATCATGACCTGAGCCGAAGGCAGTCGCTTAACCAACTGAGCCACCCAGGCGCCCTGGAAATAATAATTTTAGAGCATCATGTTATTATAGAGAGTACATGTATCTCTTATCTAATGTCATTATCTCTATACAAATCCTGTTGAATTAATTTGGTCCTATATCCATGTTTATTTCTAGTTTATAACCTTGATATGTATATGAAAGATAGAGTTTTATGTGACAGTTGTGAAAAATCATTACTTCTTACACCTGCAGTACATTTCTCCTAAGAGGAGATCCCCCATGAGTGTAGAAAATTGTTTTGATTTACTTAAATAATGGGGCAACTACAAAACCCCTCAGAGCTTCTTAGACAGAGTAGCTTAGCTTGCAGGAGACTTACGGCCCTCCTCTGAGGAAAAAAAAAACCCACCTCATATCCTTTATAATTGAAATAGCTGTGCTCTTTTAGGATTTCCTGGTTTATGGTATTATGAGCTGATGGCTATTACTCCCCCCATTTAGACCATAGGTAGTGTGTATCACTACTTCCTGATTCTGTGGCAGCCATTGTTAATTGATTGTGTTTTCTGACTTTTTACTATTCATTATCCTTTCCAAACACCTTCCCTCCCCTTAGTTAGTTCATATGTGGTCTCATAGTTTATAGAAGGAGTATAGTTCAATAGGAAAAGCATAGTATTGGGAGACAGAAAACCTGGACTGTGTTCCCACTTTATCTAGAAATATCTGTGTCACTTTGTGCCAGTCACTTTTCTGGGTTTCAGTTATCCTCCACCCCCACCCCCACCATCATCATCATCGTCGTCGTCATCCTTGAAGTTATTCAAGCTCTGAAATTCTGGTTTCTGTTTCAGGTATAAAGGTCCATACTAGTTTAACAGTAATCAGTTTAAGATGAGGAATCAGTCCATTCTGCCTGTATCTGATATACATCTGTATACACGTGAATATGGTGCCCCAAAAAGCTGAATATTATGATCCCCATTTAGGAAGTGGGACAGGGAGTCCAAGTGGGAACTTCATTCACTCATTCATAAAATATTTATTGAGATATCTCCATGAGTCAGCTATTCTTCTAGGCATTGCAGATCCAACAGCGAACAAGAATGTTCAAGGACCCTGTTCTACAGAATCTTCCATTTTAGAAAGTGTGGAAGGACAAACAATAAACACATAAATATATTAAAGGAAAAACACAAGTTCAAATGGTGACAAGTACAATGAAGAAAAAAAACCCAGAAAAGTGGGATGGAAAGGAGCCAGGAAAATGAGCAGGTACTTTAAAAAGAATGATCGAACAAGGCTTCGGGGGGGGAGGGGGCGCGGGGTCACAGCTAAACTGAGCCCTCTGGCCAGTCGTACAAAGATCTGACTGCAGTGCTTCCAGGCAGAGGGAGTAGCATGTGTAAAGAAAGGTTTTACAAGATGGTTTAGCATGTTGAAGGAAGAGATAGAATGCCAGAGTCATTGCAGTGTAATGAGTCATGGGAGACTTATTGGACCTGAGGTCAGAGAGGTGAGTTGGGCAGATGGGGAGTCTATCTGGAAAGGAGAACACCTTTTCTTTTTTTTTTTTTTTTTTTTAAAGATTTTATTTATTTATTTGAGACAGAGAGAATGAGAGAGAGCACATGAGAGGGGGGAGGGCCAGAGGAAGAAGCAGACTCCCTGCTGAGCAGGGAGCCCGATGTGGGACTCGATCCAGGGACTCCAGGATCATGACCTGAGCCGAAGGCAGATGCTTAACGACTGAGCCACCCAGGCGCCCCTTTTTTAGCTTTTATATGTCTGAAAAAGTATTTTATCTTCTTTTTTTTTTTTTAAAGATTTTATTTATTTATTTGAGAGAGAGAATGAGAGAGAGAGCATGAGAGGGGATAGGGTCAGAGGGAGAAGCAGGCTCCCCGCCGAACCGGGAGCCCGATGCGGGACTCGATCCCGGGACTCCAGGATCATGACCTGAGCCGAAGGCAGTTGCCTAACCAACTGAGCCACCCAGGCGCCCGGAGAACACCTTTTCTGCATGAGGCAGGAATGCTGCTTACAGGGCAGTGGTCTTTCTCCTTGGGAAGAGCCAAAAGTGTCACAAATGTGGGATCAAGTAACACCAACTGTCAGACTAACAGGCCAATCATTGATTTAGGTCTCTTACAGAAATCCTAAATCCAACTGAAAGGCTAAGGGTAGAAATCCATGTTTCAATCTAAGACATTCACTGTATTTTTCCTCTGAGGAACCCATTATGTTTAGCAGAGAAAACCTCAGCCTTTCCCTGAAGGGTAGATCGTGAGAGATCGTGAGGGAGAGAGAGAGAGACCAATGACAGATGATGCAGAATTAAATCAAGCAGCTCACTTGTTGGGAGGCTGGGGAGGCACATTACCTCTCTTGATGTCTGTTTTGACAGTGAAGCCTTGACAATGAAGACAATGTCTGGACAATGAAGGCTTAGACAAGATCTTCTTGAAGTTCCTTTCCCATTCTAAGTTGGGATTGTTCATTTGTAACTCTAAGACAGATTTCTAAAATGATTTTTCTTGCTATTTAAAAAATCTCTGTCCTATCAGACTTAAATTTGAATAAGAAACACTAATCTTTCTAAAGCATTTTGTAGTTTATGCTTCTATCCCCAGTGCTGTACATAAGTAATTTATATTTAGATGATTTCTTTCCATTAGCACATATATTCTCATTAAATTTCATTATGTTAGCTTATAACTCATATTTTGAGCAGGATAAATTGAAGACTGAGTCCTATAGCAATCCACCAGAAACCAACATTTGGGGTCACTCATTTAATCATATGGGAATCTGCTTATCTCCTTTGTCACCATTACATCAGGAAAATTTGGAGACACTCATTTAATTGGGTGGGAATCTACATACCTCCTTTATCACTAGTATATCATGCAAATTGTACCTTTTTTTTTTCCTTTTGTAAAACTCAAGGCAACATTTAACAGTTTCCAGATATCAAGAAACTCTCCTATTCTGCAAGATTTCTTAAAGATCAGTTTTAATCCATAGTACTAGTACTTTGGCAATTAATTCAATGAGTCCCAAAAGGTTAAACTTATTTGAAAGTAAACTCTGATAATCTCAATAGGATTTCAATTCTTTTTTTTTTTTTTTAAGATTTTATTTATTTGTTTGACAGAAACAGAGAGAGAGAGGGAACACAAGCAGGGGGAGTGGGAGAGGGAGAAGCAGGCTTCCCGCAGAGCAGGGAGCCCGATGTGGGGCTCGATCCCAGGACCCTGGGATCATGACCTGAGCCAAACGCAGACGCTTAATGACTGAGCCACCCAGGCGCCCCCAGTAGGATTTCAATTCTTTCCTACCAATGTTAAATCTACATTTCTGGTCTGGCCATCAATCACCATCACAGAGAATATAAAGTAAAATCAATATATTCTTATTTTTCTCTTCAAGCTAGATCCATTAACAATGCCCTTTATTACTTTTTATAAATTTCAATTCTTTCTAGACATTTATCTTTCTGATAATATCATAATGTGGTCCATGCCATCCCTTAATGTGTCTAAAATTATTTGTTCTTCCTTTCGTATTTTGTTTGCATTAAAATGCTGTTTTAATCAGAGAAAGACAAGTATCATATGATCTCACTGATATGAGGAATTCTTAATCTCAGGAAACAAACTGAGGGTTGCTGGAGTGGTGGGGGGTGGGAGAAATGGGGTGGCTGGGTGATGGACATTGGGGAGGGTAGGTCATATGGTGAACACTGTGAATTGCGTAAGACTGATGAATCACAGACCTGTACCTCTGAAACAAATAATACATTATATGTTAAGAAAAAAAAAGAAGATAGTAGGAAGGGAAAAATGAAGGGGGGGAAATCAGAGGGGGAGATAAACCATGAGAGACTATGGACTTTGAGAAACAAACTGAGGGTTTTAGAGGGGCAGGGGGTGGAGGGATGGGTTAGTCCAGTGATGGGTATTAAGGAGGGCACGTATTGCATGGACCACTAGGTGTTATACACAAACAGTGAATCATGGAACACTACATCAAAAACTAACGATGTAATGTATGGTGATTAACATAACATAACAAAATAAAATAAAATAAAATGCTGTTTTATTTAGGACGCAAAAGTTATTACATAGATAGTTCACAAAAGGAGAAATATGAATGTGGATAAAACATGGGAATACATGATGTGCCTCACTAGTAGTCAAAGTAATACAAATTGAAGCAATGAAAAGACACATTTTGCTGATCAACTTGGAGAAGTTTAATAGCTCGTGTAGGTAAGGGTCAGGAGATATGTAAACTATCTTATTCTGGTGGTGGGAAAGAAAACGTGTATAACCTTATCATAAGGCAGCATTTGATGTGTACTTTTGATCTGGCTCTTTCCTTTCAAATTATTTATCTTAAGGAAACAATCAGTAATGTCCACAAGATTATGCCCAGAGGATTTTTTATTACAGGGCTATTCATAATTCAAGGCAATCTAAACGTCCAACAGCAAAGATTAAGAGTTGGGTTAAATGAGTTATGGTACATTCATTCTATGGAATTCTATAAGCCTATTAAATTTTAAATGTTGTCGTGGAAAAAAATTAATGATGGAGGAAATGTTCACAACATATTACAAATACAGATTTCAAACCTGTGTTTATACTATGATCTAATTATAACTAATATTTGTATACATGTATAAATAATTTAATTATTTATTCACTCATGATACCCTGAGTTACACAGGCAGACAATGTTGTTTGCCTACCTTACAACCATTTTCCTCTTTTTCTTGTAGCAGACTCCCAATTTAATTCAGTTATTCCCTCCTCCATTCCTCCCCCACTTGACTCTGGAGTAAATCCTAAATTTAAGACAATCATGGTAGTTCTCTTACAGTTCTGGCCAGTGTGACTTAAATAAAAGTCTATGGATATGTACGGGGGTTGCTTCTGAGAAAGGATTCCTGTTCTTTAAAGAATCACCCTGGAAAAGATGAAAAAATAAATAAAGATCCTTTACTTTGGCTGGCTGGGTTTTATCTTTTCTGAATACAATATGAGAAGCTGTTCCAGGCATTTGTGTCCATGAGAATAATTAACAATTTCCAGCACTAGTCATGCTTTTGTGTAAATTCATGCTTCTGTCCATATTCTCCTTCTGCCTGAAGGACTTTCTTTAACATTTCTTTTAGTTCAGGTCTGCTGGAGACGAGATTTCTCAGCTTTTACATATTTGAAAAAAGTCTTTATTTATTGAGATATATTTTTGCTGAGTATAGAATTCTAGGTTGAAAGTTTTTCACTGTGCTTTAGAGATTTTTCTCCACTGTCTTCTCATATATGTTTTTTCCAACAAGAAATCTGCTGTTATCCTAATCTTTGTGCCTCTGTACCTAATGTATCTTTTCCCTCAGGTTACTTTTAAGATTTTCTCTTTATCACTGGTTTTGAGCAAATTAATTATGATGGTTATCTTCATGTTTCTTGTGCTTGAGGTTCATTTAGCTTCTTATATTTGTGGTTATAGTTTTCATCAGTTTGAAAATTTTTTGATCATTGTTTCTCCAGATATTTTTCTATTCCTCCATCTCTACTTCTGTTCCCCCATCTCTACCCCTGTCCTCTACTTTGCAGACCCTAGTGATATGCACATTAGGCTGCTTGAAGTTGTCCCACAGCTTATTGGTGCTTTCTATTTTAAAAAGTTTTCTGTCTTTCATTTTGGATAATTTCTATTGCTTTATGTTTAAAAGTCATTAAACTTTTCTTCTACAGTGTCTGATCTACCCTTAATCCCATCCAGGATATTTTTCATCTCAGACACCATAGTTTTCACCCCTAGAAATTTTATTTGGGTCTTCTTTTTTTATATACCTTCCATGTCTCTACTTAATTTTTTGAACTCATGGAATATAGTTATAATAACTCCTTAAATGTCCTTGTCTAATTCTAATATCTGCATTAGTTCTGGGTCAATTTCAATTTATTGATTTTTCTTCTGATCATGGACAATATTTTCCTGCTTTTTCATGCCTGGTAATTATTTATCAGATGCCTGACATTATGAACTCTATCTTTTTGGGCACTGGATATTTTTTTTTTCCCTATAAATACTCTTGAGCCTTGTTCTCAGATGCAATTAAGTTACTTGGAAAGAGTTTGATCCTTTGGTTCTTGTTGTTAAAATTTGTTAGGCAGCACTGAACAGCATTTAGGCTAGGGCTAGTTATTCCTCACAATGTAAGCAAACTCTTCTGAGCGCTCTACCAATGCCCTGTGAATGATGAGGTTCTTCCGTCCAGCTGATGGTCCCAGGTACTATTCCCAGCCTTGTGCTGGTAATAGGTACCATTCCCTCTAACCATATGAGTGGTTCTTTCCCATCCTCAGGCAGTTTCCTCACATGGGTGTGCTGATCAGTACTCTGCTGGATACTAGAGGGGGCTCTCTGCAGACCTCCAGAGCTCAATCTCTGTGCTGATTTCTCTTCTCTGTCACTCTGTCTTGTGAATTCCAGCCACCTGAAGTTTACCAAATCCTCACCTTGGTCAATTCAGACTTTACCTGGTCTCCCCTTTCCTGAACTGCAACCTGGAGATGCTCTCAAGGCAGCAATCTGGGGCAAATGTAGGGCTTGGCTCATATTTTACCCATCTCTTAGGGATCACTATCTTTAGTTCCCTGATGTCCAATTTCTTAAAAACCACTTTTTCATATATTTTGTCCATTTGGTTGTCTCGGGTGAGAGAACAACTCCAGTCCTTATAATTCCACCCTTTCTTTCATATTTTAAAAATGTCTGATAACTCATCAGGGACCTTTCTTTGTAGTCACATTGGCCTTTTAGATGCCTCCCACCGGTCTCCCTCATTTACAATAAAATATTTCTGCAAATACTCACTCTAACATTTAATGTAACTTCATTATAATTTCAGTATAATACCCTGAGACTATCTTCCATTTAAAGTCATAGATATTTTGACAGACATTTACTGTCCTCTGAATTTCCATTTGCTTGGCCACATATCTTTGTAGTTGGGGTGGGCCATAAGATTACTTCTAAAGAATGGGTGATGACTGGAAGTGGCATGTGTTGTTTTTGGTCAAAGATTTCAAAATAAAGAGTGAGTTCTTCAGTCACTCTCTTCAATGGTACATGGAAGGCTGAAATCACAAGTTGAGATAGCAGTACCAAGAGATGGTGGACATCCATCAGTCTGAGTTCTTAGAGTAGAGCTCCCTACCAAACTACCATTCAACATGTAGTGTGATAAGAATGAATGTTTGTTGTATAAAACCACTAGGATCTGGGAGTTAATTTGTTAACACAGTAAATATGGCCTAATGTGAATAACACACTGTAAAATAATATACATCTTTTCTACAAACAAATATATTTTTTTAATATCTAAGTTGCTATAACAGAATTTCAGACAAATCTCAACTACTTGGAAATAGCAATAATATATTTTTAAGCCCTCCAAAATAATTTTGGAACAAAGAAAATGTTATTTCAAACTATTTAGGAAATAATGACAATGAGAACATCTAATAAATCCTATATGCAAATTATTATTAATAGCTGATTGAATTTAATACTAAAAAATGCACCATGACCCAATAAGTTTATTCCAAGCATGATTAATGTTAGGAAATATAAAGCATCCACACCAAAATGTTTAAGAAGAAAAATAATCTCAAAAATGCTAAACAGAAAACTCTAATTTGATTAAAAAAAAAAAAAACTGTTAGCAAATGAAGATTTGGAAGGTGGTTCTTTAAAATTATAATGAAAAATCTATCCCAAACCAACCACTGATATCATGCTTAATGACTAAACACACATTCCTTATTTTGAAATTATGAAAGACAAAGGCTTCCTCGATTAGCACTTATTTACCATTTCTCTGCAAATGTTAGACATTGTAAGACAATAAAAGCAAGAAAACAAAACTGTCAGAATCTGTTACCTAGAAAACTCAAGAGAATCAACTGAAAAGATTTTAGAAGCAATGAAAAAGTTTAGCAATATGACTATAAATAAATAAAAATTGGATTTTTATGTGCCAGCAAAATCCAACCTTGAACAAAGGCAGATTGCCAGAGAGCACACAAACAGGCCCCTGCAACAACATTTATTGAGGAAACTCATAGAAATGGAAGTAGTATCATGGTTTGTGAGCTTAACATTGCTCTTCACATTCTGAGAAAATGCTAAGAGATCCAGCAGGGTCAGGTGTCAGGTACTAGGAGAGGGACCCCGGCCCAGGGATACGAGGCTTATAAACTGCTTAAGTGGGGAAACACCAGCCCCTTGCCAAGCATGACCAAGATGCTGACAGAAGCTTATTCCCCATCACCACGCTGCCACTTTAGGAGTCACTGTTTGGGAAGCACCAGTCCTTCCTTTGATATTATTTAGGGACTGTGGCGGATTCTGTTATCCAAAAACAGGCACAGCAATATTTCTGATTTTAGACGCTCTTCTAGAAACTTGCCACACTCCATCAAGTGTAGGGTCTATCTAGCATCTCCTTGAGCTAGAGTATCCATGTGACTTCTCTGACCAATAGAATAAGGAAGAAGTAATATTATGTGACTTTCAAGGCTGGTGCAACAATAGGACACAGCTTCCAACTGGCGCTTTCTTTCTGTGAGGCTTGCATTGGGGAAACCAGCCACTATGCAATGAGAAAGCCCAAACTAGCCTTTATGGAGAGACTACATGGAGAGGCCAATGTGGAGAGGAACCGAGGCCTCCCCCAACCAACAGAAACATTAACTGATAGACATGTGAGTTAAGAAGTCTTCAGGTGATTTCAGGTCTAATCTTCAAGTGTTCCAGCTGAGCCTCAGACATCAAGAGCAGAGAAAAGCTGTACTCACTGTGTCCTGCCCAAATTTCTGATCCATGAGTGTAATAAATGGTTGCTTTGTGCCACTGAATGTTGGGGTAATTTGTCATGCAACCATAGGAACTAGAATAGCCACAGAAGTTTAAGTTTTACATGTGTAGTTTACGTGACCAGTGGTCTGATCTACCATCTTGATATTATGCCAGAATTGATTGCTTTAACACTTGGCTTTATCCAGGTTCCATGGAATTTTGTAGAAGACCAATTTTCTGGGAGCCAAATTTCGGGGTATCAGTCAAGATAACCATTACCTCTGAGCCATGTAGAAAATATAATGGGAAAAGATCACATTCAGAATAACAGCAACACAGTATCCAGAGAATAGCAAGATATTTGTAGGGCCTAAATAAAGAAAACGAATTTTCTTCCGAAAAACATAAAGGAGACTGGTTTATCTGGAAGGAAACATCCAATGCTGAAAATATGATAATTTTTGCAAATTAATGTATAGGATTAATGTAATTATAATGGAAAATCTAAAAGTGTTTTTCCTAAATTTTACACAGTAATTAAAAAATTCATCTGGAAAAATAAAAAGAGGATTTATGAAATTTTTGAAAAAGAATGGTATCATTCAGGGTCCAATCACGAGACAGAAGCAAAACAATGATTCAAACAGAGGACGTTTAATATTAATAATTATTAACTATGAGAGAGGACTGGAGTAATGAGGGTTTAGCTAGTAAGAAGTAAAGAGAGCAAACGAATATAATAGCATATAGCCACTAATACCAGGGCTGCAGAAAAAAGGACCCTTCCCAAGGGCTGAGATCTAGACTTTGTTAAAGGCCCAGCTACGGCTCACTGAATGTCAAAGAAGTTACAATGTTACAATGGTCTTACCCATGGAACTTGCTTGAAATTTGCTTTCAAGGGTGCTGGGGAAAGCTGCTCAGCGGAAGATGTCCTGCTAAAAATATTTTACCACAAAACTGCCCAAGGGGAGTGCTGGAGGCATTTATTGGCTGCTGGGTCCTCCAGACTACTTAGCACTGGAGAGGTAGGCACTAGGGAGCCCCTGCCGGCTGCAGACTGCTCAGCAGCTCTCCGGAACGGAGGACGGCCTCTCCCTCTTGCAATGTCTCTCTACCGCCCTCTATTGACGGAAAATTAACTTCATGCCCGCTGGCAAAGGAAAATATTTAAAGGACTCCACTATATTTTCCCAGAGCATTCAATGAAGGGTGACCTTGGAGCTGAGAAGCAATAAATTGCTTACTGGCAGACGGTGATTTGGATTACCACTATTTGATATTAAAATATGCTTTAGGGGCGCCTTGGTAGCTCAGTCGTTAGGCGTCTGCCTTCCGCTCAGGTCATGATCCCAGGGTCCTGGGATCGAGCCCCACATGGGGCTCTCTGCTCAATGGGAAGCCTGTTTCTCCCTCTCCCACTCCCCCTGCTTGTGTTCCCTCTCTCGCTGTGTCTCTCTCTGTCAAATAAATTAATAAAATCTTTAAAATAAAATAAAATAAAATATGCTTTAAAACTGTAATAATGAAAACAGTATGAGAGTGGCACAAGACTAAGAAACTGATTAATGGAAGAGACTAAGTGAATAAAAAGCTCAGAAACAGATATGTGCATATACATAAATATATAAATTTAATGTATGAAAGAGGTAGCATTTCAAATCATTGGGGAAAATTAGCATTAAGAAAATTAGCAAAAGGTTAGATTTCTATTTCACATTGCACACAAAAAAAATTTCAGATGTACTGAAAAATTGAAGTTAGGGAAGCTTGCTCCTTTATTTATTATTGCATCAATTCTTCCCAGTGCCACCAGGGCAGCAGAACCCCCAGCACCACCCCACTTGCTAAGCATCTATGACAACAAGCAGGACTGTGATAGAGAGAAGAGTCCTCTTTCAATTCCTTTAAAGGAGCTTAATATGGAAATGAAGAGCTCCGCTGGAAGAAAGTTTCAACAAGGCACATCCAGGTTCATGGGAAAACAATAGAGGTACAGATAGGAACATGCAGGAGAATAACAATAATGCTGACCTATGACATCAGCACACCACCCCAGGGAAATATGTGCCTTGTGGTTTATAATAATGCTAAATATATCATATATAAAAATGTGGAATGGTAGCTAAAAGAATGAAAAGATTATAACAATAGAAACACCATAATGTGTGTTAGGAACAGGAATTATTACTTCCTCTCCAGGCAATCCCAAGAGATGAAGCAAGAGATTTTGCTAAAGAAAATAGTGTGTCGCTCCTGGAGACATCCACTCTACGTAGCACAAAGTTAGAGTCGTCTTACAAACAATCTTTCCAGGGATATTCCATAGTATTTCTCAGAAACAAATGAAATAACCTTATAAACCTAAACAATATTATAAACCTGTGTTTCACCAACCACTAATAAAAAGTTCAAAGGATGGGGCACCTGGGTGGCTCAGTCAGATAAGCATCTGCCTTCGACTCAGGTCATGATCCCAGAGTCCTGGGATCGAGTTCTGAGTTGGGCTCCCGGCTTAGCAGGGAGCCTGCTTCTCCCTCTGCCCCTCCTCCTGCTCATGCTCACTCTCTCTCTCTCTTTCTCCCAAATAAATAAAATCTTTAAGAAAAAGTTCAAAGAGCGGCACCTGGGTGGCTCAGTCGTTAAGCGTCTGCCTTCAGCTTGGGTCATGATCCCAGGGTCCTGGGATCGAGCCCCACATCGGGCTGCCTGCTTGGCGGGAAGCCTGCTTCTCCCTCTCTCACTCCCCCTGCTTGTGTTCTCTCTCTCACTGGGTCTCTCTCTATCAAATAAATAAAATCTTTAGAAAAAAAAAGAAAAAGTTCAAAGGTACAGTGAGGTCATAACATACAAGTCAATTCTTTTCTTGCCTAGACTGCTGTGTATGATTTGATTTGCAGGTCATTTACAATTGACTCTTGAAAGACACACAGGAGGGGGCACTGACACTGAAAATCCATGTATAACTTCTGATGTCCCCAAAACTTTACTAATAGTCTACTGTGGACCAGAAGCCTTACTGATAACATAAACGGTCAATTAACACATATTTGTAGGTTATATGTATTATCTACTGTATTCTTATAATAAAATAAGCTAGAGAAAAGAAAATATTATTAAGAAAATGATAAGGAAGAGAAAATACATTTACATTCGATACTGTATCTACCAAAAAAAATCCGTGTATAAATGGACCCACACAGTTCAAACTTATGTTGTTCAAGGGTCTATAGTACTTAAATATATGTAAGATACACGTACCTAAAAAATGAATTCAATTTCTAAAAGAAAGTCTTTTAAATTTGCTCAAAAATAAGGCTATTTGTCTGAACTCAGAGAACAAAGGGTCTTAATGTAACAACAAATGAAAAAAAAACAAAGAAAATATTGATTTATTACCTAAAATTTTAAATCTCATAAAGACACCATGAAGACAATTTCAAGGCCAAATTTTAGAAGAAAAGTTTGAAAAATTCATGATAAATTTTGACTATCACTAATAGATAAAGAATTCTTACAAATCAATAAGAAAAATTTTAAAGCCAGAAGAAATTATGCTAAAAATATTATCAGGTATTTAAAAAATAAATCTATGTAGCCAACAAATTTATTACCTCATTAGTAATCTAAGAAATATAAATTTAAAGGAAAGATGATTTTTTATGTCACATTGGCATATATTTTTAACTATATAATGTCTTAGAATTATTGCATACTCTTTAATTCAGCAATTTCACTTCTATAACTTTATCTTAAGGCAGTAAAAATAGATATTCATAAAAGTATATGGCCAAAATTGTTAATGACAGCATTATTTATAATAGCCTAAAAATCTAAACTCTTTAGAAATCCAATGATAGAAGATGGGGTTAAACCAATTTTGATAAATTCCTACAATAAAATACCATAATGTAGTAGGTAAGGGCACAGACTCTAGTTTTAAATTAGTGGGATTCAAATCTGAATTTTATAATTCTTACCTTTAGAGCCTTTGACAAGTTATTTATTTTTCCTAAATGTCAGTATAAAGGGGATCCTAAAAGTCCTTAACATAATGATTGAAATGAGCATTAAATGAGATAATCCAACAATCACCCCTTATATAGTGTTTAGCACATAATGCCAATGAAAATCAACTTCATATTTTCTCTTAATAGATTATCATGTAGACATAAAAATAATGTTTCAGTTGGCCTTTAATAAAATGGGAAAGTGTTTATGATGAATTGTTAATGGGAGAAAGAAGAGTATAAAATTTTATATAAACTCTAATACAAATTATATAACAATAGAAGCATAACACAGGTATTAAAAAGCCGGGAATTTACATCAAAATGTTAACAGTGCTATCTCTAGGTTACTACATTATTTTTTCCTTGGTAATTTTCTACATTTTCTACATTGCATTCCTCTGCAATGAACACATATTTTATAATAAAAATAATCATAAATAAAAATGTAATGTGATACATTGCTGAGTATGTCCAGCTTTTTTCTCCTCGACTATCACAAAATATTATGCAACATCATTTTATGCTTCGGAAGTTCCAGCACTTATACTTTATCAACAAATTCTTTCTTGTAGGCTATGATTAGATCCAAAGTAGCATTTTCCCTTCACTGCTTTCCTGGTCATTTGGCAGATAGAATTATCAGGAAGGCATGTCAAGAATGTATATTCCTGACAATAGCTGATTTAATGCCAGTGTCACATTTAAAGCGGTGTTTTAATTTTTTTTCCCTTTGTACCCTGATAGGATTAAGGGTATAAAGACACTGTTGATTTGCCAATACTCAAATGAAATTTATTTCCTTTGTTAGAAATAAAGCCAATGCAGCATCTACTTGCACATTTTAATATTAACTAAGTTGCCTAAATAACAAATATAAAATTGTGTTGATAATGATAGAATGATAATATTCTAAGTGCCAAGCACATAATATACAATCAACAAATATTTGTTTAATAAAATAGAACCAAAATAGGTACCAGCTACTTACAAAATATTCGTATTGAGCTTGTTAAATTGTTCTTCACTTTTAGAGATATTGTGTATTTCACCATTTTTTTGACAGAAGACTTCCGTGAAACTTTTGCCTGGGGGGCTCGGGGACCTATATTTTAACACTGTCACTGGGCTAGTGTTAGGGCACCCTTGACAATAGCGCTTAGTGACACGTTTTCTCCCCTTTGTAATAAATACCCCTGCATTTTCTGCTCATCCTACAGAAGTCCCTGTCTCCGCTGCTCATTCCCCCAGGCTTGGCTCATACTTCTTATCACTCATATAGTACTTGTTCTTATTACTATCCACCTGTATCAGCCAGGATTAGGTTTGGTCCAGTATAACAGGAAACACAACAGAAAGTAGCACTGGCTCTCTTAGGGAAGTTTAAGTTAAGGAAACAAGAGGAAGGCAGTCTGTGACTAGGGAGGGAGTCCCACAGTGCCTTCAGAAACTTTCCCAAGGTTCTTCCAACTCAACTTTCTGCCATCCCCAGAGGGTGTCTGTTAGAAGGTGGACGAGGGACAGTAGAGTATCCTCCAGGCTGGGAAGGCACCTTGAGACAGAAAAATGAAGCAAGCCACTCCATACGTCTACAGTTTCATTCAGGGTAACTTCCTGACTGGGCAGAGGGCGAGTGGAGGATCCAGGCACCACGCATCCATCCTCCACCCTCCGCATCCAGACCATAATCCACAGCTTTTACAGGGTGGGAGGCATTGTGGTGAGGTCAAAGGGGAGTTATCTAAAGTGGCACCATCCGTGCAGCAGTCCCCTCTCCTACTTATCGGAAGTGGTGTCACCCATGGGACAGTCATCCCTACCAGTTCCCTTAAGTGGCATCTTCTGTGCACCACTTTAGGGAAACTCAGAACAAGCTTTCCTGCATGCCGGTCAGGGCATACATTAACCTCCACGGAGCCTTGGAGGGAGCCCCAGAGGAGGTCATTGCATGGGCATGAGCAAGATGGAGCACCAAGGAGGGAGTCAGTATTACCAGCACTCCTAGAGTCTTGACTCCTGATCCAAGATAGCTGGCAGAGCTCCGACCAGCACAGTTATCTTCCAAGCAGCATGACACAGGATGGCTATGCCTCTTCCTCTTAAGAGACTTTCTATGCATAGACCTCATGGCACTTCCTTAATACCTATGTTAGTTATCTTTTGCTGTGTAACAAATTATGCCAAAATTTTGCAGCTTTAAACAACAAACATGTATTGTCTCCAAGTTTCTGTGGGTCGGGAATCCATGCGCACCTGAGCTGAGTACTTCTGGCCCAGGATTTCTCACAAGGCTGCAATCGAGGTGTTGGCAGGGTCTAAGTCATCTGAAGGCTTACCTTGGAAGGATATGCTTCTGAGATCTCTCATGAAGCTGTTGACTGGCCTCAAGTCCTTGCTAGCTCTTGGCTGGGGACATCAGTTTCTCGCCATGAGTCTCTCTGTAGAGCAGATTACAACATGGTAACTGCCTTCCCTCAGAGCAAAAGAGTGTGAGAGGACACCACAAGATGGAAACCATAGACTCTTTGTAACCTAATCTTGGACCTCATTTTTTCACTTTTGTCATACTCCATTCATTAGAAGGCGCAGGTCATTCTTGAGAGGAGGCAATTGCAAAAGGGATCATTGGGAACCATTTTAAAAACTGCCAACCAAAAAATTGTATTAAACAAAACGTGGCCACATATGCAGATTTCCCTCGACTTATAATGGGGTTATGTCCAGGTAAACATCACAGGTTAGCCCAGCCTACCTTAAGCATGCTCAGAACACTGACATTAGCCTATAGTTGGGCAAAATCATCTAACACGAAGTTTATTTTATAATAAAGTGTTGAATAGCTCAATCGATTGAATACTATACTGAAAGAGAAAAACAGAGTGGTTGTATGAGAATAGAATGGTTGTAAGTGATCAGTCGTTTACCCTCATGATGGCTGGCTGACTGGGAGCTGCCCAGCATCACACTTAATAGGGGCATTTAACCTAGTCTGGGAAGATCAGAGAAAAATTACCCAAGGAAATAAAGTCCAAACTTCTTTTCTCCCAAACTTCCCATGTTCAAATCCCACCCACATTTATTTTTGTTTTGTTTTGTTTTACTGTATATTTGCTACTCCCCCCTTGCCAACCCTCCTCTCTAACGGAAATGGATTACCTGTTCTGTGCTGAATACACTGTATGTGGTTATAAAACCTCTCTCTTCTTCTAGATTAGAGTAATACATATCTTGGACTCCCTTTCTCATTCCTATTACTGAGCCATCGATATTTCCTAGCAATATTTCAGGCAGAGGGAGGTTTTCATTCTAGCCTAGCAACAAAGTTTTGAGGCCATATTTTTCTGGGCTGATTTTATAACTGGTTTGTCTTTTTAAAACTCATTTCAGACTCTGCTGTTAAGCTCCCACTGCACAGCAGTCTATAATCTACAAAATAACTTACTGGGCTTGTTGTTCTAGCATACAATCACTTGCTCCAAGGAAGTTCATCAATGGCCCCCTCAAGGATTCTGGGGATATTTGAAGTCCAATGAAAGAGAAGTATCCTTGAGACTTAGAAACATATTCTAATAATAGCATCTAGGTCCCTTGTAATGTCAGGCATGGGTGCATAAAATAGATTGAGTCCAACTGTTCCCATTATGTACTTGTGCTTCACAACGTTAACGATGGGCAAGAAATCAAACCAGGCATTTTCAGCACTACCTCCACAAGCCATTCCACCAGGAAACCATTTCCTTCACTCAATCAGGCACTGTGAAGTCATTTCAAGTATTTCCACCGCTCCCATTTCAGCCAAATGTTTGAAATTCTTCCAAGCCTTTCTGAAAAAAATTTAAGATACAAATTGGCACTTGAAGGATTAGACAAGACAGTGGTTGAACTCTGTGCTTAGCTTGGGTTCTGCCAGCCATTTGCTGCATGACTATCACAAGACACCTGACCACCCACACCTTAATGATCTAGAAATTGATGGCTTGAGGGAGGTATGTGCCTTAAAGAGTGTCAATGAAATCCATGGAATGCTTTAAAGAGACTGTTATATAATTTAAGTTCATCACTACTGGTATTAATCAACCTCTTTTCTTGATGCATTATTCATGTCAATTAATTAATATAATTAGTAGGATTCAACTTTGTCTTTCACAATGAGCACAGCACGTCTTTTGTCCTTTTTTTTTCTTATTGGCATTTAGCCTTTTACTTGGCAGTAATCAACCATATATTCTTCACTCACAGAAAAAGCAACACATTAGTCATCACCAGTCATTAAATAAATTCCTTTATTTTTGAGAAAAAAAATTCCACACCAAACAATCTCTACTCTCTGCCATGCTTCAGTACCATGGATGTTGATCATTGTTCTTGCCATTTCTGCCCATAAAAAGCTGTGAATCTGAAAGCCAACAGCATTCAGTCACCTTTTTCATGCCTCATGCAACAGCTCATTCACCCTGAAAACATTAGGGTTGGCCTCAGTGATGGAATAAAAATATTCTTCAGCGCAAGACTGAGGCATAGATGTAGGCTGAGGCAGTTTCAAGTTTTGAACTTGGAATTTACATCAAACGTCGGCACCACCACTTAGTTGGGGGCTAGGGAAGGATGGAGCCAAAAATCATATAGAAGATAAAACTTTGAATACTGCCCACCTACCTCTGTTTTTATTCTCTCTCAATATTCTCATGCTGTCCATAGTTCCTGATTTCTTCCCAGCTCTGTGCCCTACCTGCTTTTTTCTCTTCCCCTGAGAAGGCTCTTCTATTCCAATATCCCTAGAATCTTAGAATCTCAGTGATAGAAAAGCATACACACTTCTCTGGTTCAACAAACCTCTATCCAGTGCATCAATCCTGCCTATAACATTTGCCAGCATATTTTCCATCCTCTGCTTAAGATCTCCTAAAATTAGAAGGGAGTAGCCCCTTGCATTGCAAAAGATAAACTTTTAATCTAATTAAAAACAAGTTTCCCATTGAACCAAAAATCCTCTGTTACTTTCTACTTGCAGCATTTTATTCATTCGTTTATACATTGAGGAGAAGAAAACTGGGCAGAATCTTTATGGGTAACTCTAAGGGTTTCCAGAAGACGAGGGGGTTCATACCTTCAGGTGGTCAGAGAAAGCAGAAAGAGCAGTATGTGAAAAAGCACAGATAGCCAAGCTGCAAACAGTTTGGGGGTAGATGGTGTTACCATCTTCACCATCTCTTTATCTAATTCTTTTAGGTCTTGAAGAATACTTCATCCTTTACCAACTACATCTCTCTCCAGGACCTTGTACTACCAGATAGCATCTTTTTTCTTTGGCATCTTTGTCTTTCCTGTATCTTTCAGTAATGTTTGAGGGGTGCCTGGGTGGCTCAGTCAGTTAAACATCTGCCTTGGGCTCAGTTCATGATCCCAGAGTCCATGGATCAAGCCCCACATCAGGCTCCCTGCTCAGCGGGGAGTCTGCTTCTGCCTCTCGCTCTGCCCCTCCCCCTGCTCGTGCTTTCTTTCTCTCTCTCTCTCAAATAAATAAAATCTTTTTAAAAAACAATATTTGAGTCTTCCCCAATGGAAATGCCTTCCATGGACCCTGCCTAGCTTCAAGTTTCTACCATTCTTCTTCCTTCCAAGTAATTCCTAATGAGAGTAGCCCAGTGTTCCTTAAGGTGTGGTTCATGAACAACTCACACCAGAGTCACCCAAGTCCTTGTTTAAAATGCAGCATCCTGGGCTCTAACTCTAGAAGTAATGAACCAAAATCTGTGCAGCAACCTAGTATTATTTTTTCTCTTAAAATGAAGCTGCTCCAACATTAGAGAAGCGCTGAAGTAGCCAATACTCCCAGTCTCCTGAGTCCACTGTAAGCAAGCTTCCACCCCACTTCGTTACTAAAACTCTCAATACTCTCTGCAGCAATCACCCCTTCTTAAAGTTGTATCCTCTTGTTTTCTGAAATCACCACCCTTTGGTGATTTCCCTCTTTACTTTTGTCTCCTCTTTCTCTGTCCTTTCCCTGGACTCTATTTGCTCAAAATTGTTTCTCAGTTGTTCATCCCTGACCCTTTTCTCCCTGTACATGTACTTCCTGAGGAATTTTTCTAAATCGTGGCTCCAAGGACTATCTATAGATGATCTCCAATACCCATATTCTGCTCCACCTCTATTTTAATCTTCCTAGTAGTCATGGTGAACCATCAAAGTCACCATTTAAAAAATAGAGTCCTCTTCATAGTCTCCCTCCCCTCAGACCTGTTACTCCATTTTTGATTTAATATCAGTAAGGATGCTTTCAAATTTAAGTAACAGAAAACTCAGACTCGGTTGGTTTGAATAATCAGGAAAATGTATTGTTTCACATAATGAGAATTCTAAAGATAGGTCAGTCCCTTGATTGGTTAACTCAGAGGCTAAATGACATCAAGCAAGACGCAACTCCTCCTATTTTTACTTCCTGCCATTTTCAGCCCTTTGGCTTACCCTCAGGCTGGTCTCTCATTGAGATCACTGCAGTGGTGTCAGACATCATATCAAGACAAGTAGTATTAGTTGGAAGAAGACAGGGACTATTACTTTTCCTGTGGGTCTTCATATCAGCAAAGAAAACCTTGACCAGAAGCCCTTTAGAGGACTTCTCCTCTTCTCATTGGCCAGAATTGTGCTACATGCACTTTCCAAAATCATCTACTGTAAAATGGACAGAGAGGGGCCACTGTGGTAGACCCACCTCCCTTGTACCATAATGTTGCCTTGAGGATGGTCGGTATGTAAACAGTCAGGGTTCTGTTAGAAAAGAGAGGAGATAGTTGAATCAATTATAATTAGGGTTGTTTTTTAATGATTGATTTATTTATTTCAGTGAGAGAGAGAGAGCGCGTGCAGGGGGAGGGGCAGAGGAAGAGGGAGAGAGGAACTCGAGTGGTCTCCTCACTGAGCACGGAGCCCAGCTCACGACCCTGAGATCAGACCTGAGCCGAAACCAAGAGTCAGACTCTCAGCCAACTGCACCACCCAGGTGCCCCAATTATAATTAGGTTTGATTGCTATTAACAAACATCCAATTCAACAGTGGCTTACATATATAAAGAAATCCAGAGGCAGAAAATCCAGGACACTTGTCTTAGCTCCATGAAGGGATGAGGGATCCAGGCTCCTTCTAAGTTTTCTGCTTTTCCGGATGAAGTTGCCACAGCAGAGTCCGGCCAGCCTCTTGAGTCTAGGCAGTAGTGTTCCACAAATGAAAAAGAAGAGCCCCATCTCTCTCTCTCTTTTAAGGAGACTTCTCAGGTAAGATGTATTCTTATGTTGCAAAGGGAGATGGTAAATGTCATTTTAACTTGATACATTGTCCAGGGCTTTGTTACTAAGGAAGGAAGCAGGTCTATGGGGAGGCAACCAGCAAATCTGCTATGGGGTGAGTATTCATACAGGTGTCTGTTACTGTCACCATTCTTTCCCTCAAGTCATCCAAGCTGGAAACCAAGCACCTTCTTTAGTTGTCTCACATCATTTGACATATATGAGCCTGGATGATTTTGTCTGCAACAGACTTAACATACCTTCTCTTTTATCTCAATTCCCACTGCCTCTGCATTAGATCGGAACTTCACGATGTCCGGACTCTTGTAAGAGCTTCCTTCCACCCCCATCTCTATCCAGACTTCTTATTTCAGTCTATTCCCAATGCTATCTTCAGATTCTTCCTTAAACACAATTCTAATTTACTAAAATAACTCCAACAGCACTCTACTGCTTACTGACTGAAGTTAAATTGCCTAGTAAGTCAATCAAAACTCAATACAGTGGCCCCAGCCAATCTCCCACTACTCCCTGCATTTCCATCACACCAGACCAAATCCTTTCAGAGCCATCCAGGTATCACTGATTCGTTTAGCTAACATATTACAATATGTGGTTAATATATAATTTTCATTTTTCCTCCTGCCAAATACTTTCAACCAATGAGATTCCCAATATGATTTCCTAAGTTATATCTATTCTATAATGTGTATGGTTTATTCCACTCTGGGATCTCTGTCATCTATTTTCTTTTTTTTTTTTTTAAGATTTTATTTATTTGAGAGAGAGAGATAGCAAGAAAGAGAGAGAGAGAGCACAAGCGGGGGTGGGGGGGATAGCCGGCAGAGGGAGAAGCAGGCTCCTGGCTGAGCAGGGAGCCCGACGGAGGGGCTCAATCCCAGGGCCCTGGGATCATGACCTGAGCCGAACGCAGAAGCTTACCCAACTGAACCAGGTGCCCTCATCTATTTTCGTGATCTAGTAAAGAGTTTGGATCTACGATGGCTAACTAAAGGTATGCATGTTATATTCTTGAACAGACTGTGATGGAGCAAAGGAAAAATAATTACCTGAACTGAAAACGCAGGTTCCTTTTTTTAATGTTTTTTCCGACTTTATTGAGGTATACTTGACAAATAAAAATTATATATATTTAAGGTGTACAACATAATGTTTTGATATTTGTATGCATTGTAAAGTGATTAGCATACTCAAGCTAATGAACATATCCATCACCTCACATCATTATAAGTTTTGTGGTGAGAACACTTAAGATCTACTATCAAAAAATTTCATTTATATAATACAGTATTTTTTAAGGCATACAATGTAATAATTTGACATAAGTATATATTACAAAATGATTATCACAATAAGGATGGTTAACACATCCTTCACCTCAAATAATTACTATTTTGTTGTGCTGAGAATATTTAAGATCTCTCAGCAATGTTCAAGTATATAATACAGTATTGTTAACTATAGTCACCTTGATTTATGTTAAACCCCCAGAACTCACTCTTCTTACAACAGGAAATTTGTACCCTTTGACCAAACTCTCCCCAGTTCCCCCACCCTCCAGCCCCTGGCAACCGCCAACCCACTATCTTTTGATGAGTTCATTCATTTATTTTAGATTCAATGCGTGAGATCATATGGTATACATACAGATTCCAAGGAGGGTCAAGATGCTCTCTGAAGAAAGAGATGATAAAAAAGTAGCAATCATCAGATAATTAGGGATGGGTGAAAGTTCTTTGACATCTCAGAAGCACTATAACGTTACTGCAGACCAGAAGGATTAACCATAACCATCTATTATTTAAGTTGGAAGATGTTTATGTTGGAGACACATCATGACTCCAGGGAATTGAAGATAAATAAAGAGAAACAGCTGGTTGATGATACTGAAAAAAAATTTTTTTCCCCAAATTTATGCAATAACAACATGATTTTATTTCTAGGAATGCATCCCATCTTCAGATACTTAGAGGCAAAAGCAGATTTATCCTGAAGCCAATGAAATCTTAAGTATAACGACCTCCACAAGGACAGGTCTTTTCTGAAGTTCTGTGATAGGGCCATAGCTCTATGTTCATGTGGCTGTATCAGTATTTTTTTATATAATTTAAAAGTGACAGGAAAATTGCAAAAATAGATGCATCACTACTATCCAGAGACCCAATTTGAGTTTTGCCAATTGTCCCAGTAATATGCCTTATAGCACAGCGATTCACTTTATGATTATATATTGCATTAGACTCCTTCGGTCTGGAGCTCTTCCTTAGTTTTTCCTTGACATTCATGACCTGGATGCTTTGAAAATTATAGGCCAGATATTTTGTAAAATGTCTCTCAGTTCGGGTTCATCTGATGTTTCCTCATAGTTAGATTCAGCTTATCCATCTCTAGCAAGAACACTACAGAAGTAATTCTCTGTTCTTCTCATTGCATTTCTTCAGGTGGTACAGGATTTCCATTTGTCTAGTTAGTGGTGATGTTAACTTCAATCATGATTGAGGTGGTGTTTGCTGGGTGTCTCTAAAGTTACCTTTTCCCTTTGTAATGAAGGTATTTGGGGGAGGTATTTTGAGACTTAGTGAACTTCACTCACTAGTCTTAGCATTCATTAATACTCGAATTATTACTATAATGGTTGCCAAAAGATGATTTTCTAATTCCCTCATTCCTTCTACGTTTACTAGTTGGCATTCTACTATAAGTAAACGCTTTTTCTTCTCCCCATTTATTATTCACGAATTAACTTAGAGCGGTGTGAATTCATGATTGTTATTTTATTCACTGAGCAATAATCTATTATTAGCATCCTTTATTTTGACCTCAAGTTGTCCCTGATTTGGCCAGTGGGAATCCCTTTAATCTGGCTTCTGTGAATTTTGACACACTGCCATCATTCTTTGAGTATCTCTTGCTTTCTAAAAGAGCAATATTTCCAAGCTTATCTTCTAATTTCCATGGTCCGAACCTGCAATAGTATTGACAAACCAAGATCTGAGCCCTAGGGGTGCTCACTGCTTTGGGGTGTTGCTATTCCCAAGGCTTCTCAGTGGAGAAGCTAAGGAACTTATATACGTTTACATCTGTATTTATTTTTATATCTTTCTTTTAGATTTTTATTTTTATTTATTTATTTGAGAGAGAGAGAGAGAGAACATGAGGGGGTGGGCAGAGGGAGAGGGACAAGCAGACTCTCTGCTGAGCAGGGAGCTCAATGAGGGGCTCAAGATTCCAGGATCCTGTAATCATGACCACCCAGGTGTCCCTATTTTTATATCTTTTTATATATGAATTTACACTGATACCTCCTATTGCAATCCAACACAAGGTTCATTTTAGCTGTCTCCTTAGCATATTTAGAACTCTGTTCTCTGACAGTGAGAAGCCTGGCTACCAAAACATCAATTTATTTACCTATTGGATCAATTTCCCTTTTCTATAACCAATCTTCTCCCCAATACCTGCCACATGGATGCCCCCCCATCCCACCCCATGCCACACACCACTTGACTGTGCACTGGCTTTCTCCTCACCCAAATAAGCCCTTCTCTGGGCTGCCTCTACCCACCGATGCTACCTCACCCTGAGTTCAGATTTCCTCTTTAACACTGTTGAACTTCGAAGTCCTCCACTGGCCTCATGGACAACCTCCTCAGTCTTCTGGGGCTCTGACAGCTCACATCTACCCATTCCCTCCCCGACAGAAGATGCCGCCTTCCTACTCCCCCCACCCCTGCCCCGCCGTGGTCTTCCATACCTCATGCTGCGGCCGTTGCCCTGACCGCTGCTGACAAGACACCTACTTTGGTTCCAATTAATGTTTTTTGGACTTAATTGTTCAGAAAATAAGGGTGGAAGGGAGGAGGATTTTAATGTTTTTATAAAATAAGGATATTTTATAAATGGCCTTTCACAAATTTGGAAAAGATAGTTTAATCACTTTCCGTTAAGAACACCGACTCTTCCCACCGCAGCTTCCCTCTGTCACGTGGCCCCCGTGTTGCGTGGCCCTGGAGCACGCATAAGCATTTTGGGGATCTAGCGAAGGAGAACTTGACCTGGAGTTATATTTAGTTTGCATATTGTAGAATGTATTTGTGTGGAATAATTATATATTTATATTTAGCTTTATTTTACCACCTGAAAAGCATTTCTGTGTGACTTTAACAAGGTGAAACAGATCTGCATGATTGTAACCTGCCACGAGGCAACATTGACAATCAGACATTGCGACAACACAGCTGCGATGAAAGGTGAGTGAAAAGATCTCATTGTTTGTCATTAATAAGCTTGCTGAATATGTGCCGCATGCAGCTCACACCTTAATCTTGCTGGAATAAAAAAATACTGACCCCACCGAGGTTGGTGATTGCTTTGATATTTGGTAAAAGTTCATGTTTTCTGGCTCATCTCCTAAATAAGAGTATTTAAACCCACATACCAATTTGGCTTTTTCTTTTCTTTAGCCTAGATGTAACAATTTGACCTGCCCTTTGTTTATACAGACTTGCAACATGGACACAAAGAAGATGCAAAAAGTTTATTTAAAAGTTAGTGGAAGACGAACCATGAGAGACGATGGACTCTGAAAAACAAACTGAGGGTTCTAGAGGGGAGGGGGGTGGGAGGCTGGGTTAGCCTGGTGGTGGGTATTGAGGAGGGCACATTCTGCATGGAGCACTGGGTGTTATGCACAAACAATGAATCATGGAACACTTCATCTAAAACTAATGATGTAATGTATGGGGATTAACATAAGAATAAAAAAAAAAGTTAGTGGAACTCAGGGCACCTGGATGGCTCAGCTGGTTGAGCTTTGACTCAATTTT
>NC_138373.1:114944256-114989955 GCF_054177405.1 Leptonychotes weddellii | reverse complement strand
TGGGTTAGCCTGGTGGTGGGTATTGAGGAGGGCACATTCTGCATGGAGCACTGGGTGTTATGCACAAACAATGAATCATGGAACACTTCATCTAAAACTAATGATGTAATGTATGGGGATTAACATAAGAATAAAAAAAAAAGTTAGTGGAACTCAGGGCACCTGGATGGCTCAGCTGGTTGAGCTTTGACTCAATTTTGGCAAAGATCATGAACTCGGGGTCGTGGGATCATGGGATCGAGCTCCACGTGGGGCTCTGTTCTCAGCGGGGAGTCTGCTTGGGATTCTTTCTCTGCCTCGGCCCCTCCCCTATGCTCGGAAGTGCACTCTCTAAATAAAAAGTAAAATCTTTAGGGCTCCTGGGTGGCTCAGTCGTTAAGCGTCTGCCTTCGGCTCGGGTCCTGAGCCCCGCACATCGGGCTCCCTGCTCAGCGGGAAGCCTGCTTCTACCTCTCCCACTCCCCCTGCTTGTGTTCTTGCTCTCGCTCTCTCTCTGTCAAATAAATAAATAAAATCTTTAAAAAAAAAAAAAAAAGTAAAATCTTTAAAAAGTAAATAAAAGTAAAACTCAAAAATACTACTTAACTGTAATTTGGTAGTCGTTTTATGAACATCTCAATAGAACAAGAATTTATAGATTCCTGATTTAAATGTTTGTGAACAGTACCTCCTTTTATGTTTAAGTTTATGAAAGAAAAGTAAAAATTTAGATGAAATTAATAAAATATGAAATGTGATAAAGATGAGTGATAAAATCTAGAGAAATTGTTTTGACACCAAAAAGTCATTCATAGGAAGAGATAAATTTTGAATAAAAGTAATAAAAAAAAGCTCATAGATAATTGTTTGATAATCCAATTAATGAAGTGAAATGAAGCATTTGAATATAGTGAAAAAATGTTAAATTTCTTGCTGGTTTGACATAAAATAACTGACATCAAGGAAGATAAAACCCATGATATACCACCATAATGAAAACATTAATGACAACAGGATGATAATGTCATTAATTCGAAAAGAATTAAAGACAAGTCACTGTGAAAAAGAATTTGAAACCCCCTAAAATCTTATAGCTCATGTATAAAAGAAACTGGATAGTGTTTTCCCAAATTCGATAGCAACGCTAGAAAGTTAACATGGTATTAACAACAAAGAGTTGTGAAATTGAAACATTTTTTCTAAACTGGTAACAATAAAATTCAATTTTATCAACCATCCTAGAAAAATTAATGAATTATCATTCCTTTTTCCATACAGACTATATTGTAAAAATTGTTCCTATAGGAAGAGCCTGTCAAAGATTATAAGCACCGCACCCCCCACTAAATGAGAGTGGAAAATATTACAGTTATGTGAATTAATTCAATATTATTTTATTTTTCCAGATTTTGTGAGGTTAGTGATATTTGCCAGCTTTTACATTTGTAAGTTGTTGTCATCTACCTTCTCATTCTAAATAAATCTTCATTTGGGGGGCCTGGGTGGCTAAGCTGTTAAGCATCTGCCTTCAGCCCAGGTCATGATCCCAGGGTCCTGGGATCGAGCCCCGCATCGGGCTCCCTGCTTGGCGGGAAGCCTGCTTCTCCCTCTCCCACTCCCTCTGCTTGTGTTCCCTCTCTCGCTGTCTCTCTCTCTGTCAAATAAATAAATAAAATTTTTAAAAATGAATAAATAAATTGTAAAAATAAATAAATCTTCATTTTAATATTGTTTCATGTTCATAAGTTTTATTATTTTTATTAAGGAGGATTTCCCAAATATATAATCTCCAGGCCCCACTTAGTCTGGATCTGCCCCTTATAGAATTTATAGTATTCAAGCAGTCTTCCAAGCCTTGGCTCATGTTGTTTCTTGCGCCTGGGCCTGCCACCACCCCTTTTGTTATTTATTATTCAAGATGTAACTCACACGTTGCCTACTCTGTGAAACCCTTCAGCCTCCACTCCTAGCGTCTCCCAGGCAGAATGCTTTCAGAGAACACTTATATATCTCATTTGTAATAAGACAGATAATTATATCCCCTAATAGAAATGAGCTCTTTGAAGGCAAGACAGTGTCACATTGTCCCCAGCTCCCAGCCTTATACCTGTTACTCAGGAAGATTTAGTAAATATTGGGTGACCAATGACTTTTTGAATGAGTTGCAATGTCACACAATACGGTAAAATTTTAAGACGTATAGTTGCCAATAACCAGAGAGAGTGTGGTGCTCCCTCTCTTTTATCTTGTTACTTAGATTTCTGGGTCTTTTTCCCTGAGCTCTTTTGTGCCTGTAATCCAGTTTGTATGGCAGGTCTTCTGTTGGTGGAGAAACACTTTTATTTTCTTAAGCTGTTGTTAAGGTATCTTTTACGAACAAGTAACTTATTAGAGGGGAAAAAAAGAAGAAGAGAATGTTGGGTCCACAGTGCTCAGGGGGAACTTATCATTTCTTTGTATGGTGGACAAACGAACAGAGAGCCTCTGGAAAAAAATTTCATATCCTGATCTATTCAGCAATCTATTAACTTCCTTTCCTTCATACACAGTGAGCTTTTTTCTGCTTTTTTGCCCTCCCTCCATGGCCTACTTCATTTCCTCTCTCATATTTAGCACATTAGTGCTTTCTCTAAGTTTCTACTCTTCTTAGTATCAATGTGCTTAAGTGCAGATGTCACTTTTCAGGCCTGCCTGCGGCAGTTTTTCCTATGTGTCCTCATCATTGGTTCCAAGCGGACTTGCACAAAGCCATACCTCTCTTTGCTCAGGCCTTTGATGTATATTGTGTCCCAGAATGGATGCACGACTCTGCCCAGAAATTGCCTGTCCATCACCTTCTGCTGTGCACTGCAAAATTAACTGTAGCCTCCATCATTCATAAACAACATGCTCCCCATGTTATATATCTCTGAACATTGTTTATTGAAATGAGGGCAGCCTATTATCACCGAGTTGTTTGATTATTGCCTTGTGCTTGCATTCAATATTCATTTATGCATTCATTTATTCAACAAAGTGTAATGGAGTACTTCATAGGTATTTGGGACTATTAAGATCCTGGAGGTACAATTTATAGGATTGGGTCTTTCCTGACCAACAGCTCTGTGTGAATTATAGAGTTACGGAAAGCAGAGGCGCTTTGAGCCAGAAAAGTTGGGTTTGTATCCTGGCTCTGTCTCCAACCAGCTGTGAAGGGGTTTACCTGAAGTTCTTTAGTTTTTTTCATAGGTAGAATGGGCAAACAATATCTATGTTCTAATGTTGTTGTTTGGATTGAATGATACAATTTTCAAAGCATCACTGAATGGTGGATTAGAGAAGGGAAGGTGAGGGCATGCCAACATCCCAGGGTTTTCTCTGTTTCAGTTAGAAACACACCTTTTCCCTTTCAAGGAAATGAAAAGCAGCTACTGAGCAGCGCTGAAGACAAGGAAAGTGGTCCCAATGCCAGACCCCAATCCAGCACCGGGAGGAAACACAGTCCTATTCCTTCCACATCCTTCCCCACATCAGACCCCAGGCCCAGAGCTAGCAGCAGTGGCTTGCACTTGACAGTGACCGTGATTGGGAGAAGCATCAAAGACAAGCAGTGAGAGTTGCCCGCAGCATCAGCACTGCTGACAACACCCAAGAAGTGAAGATTCTGAAGATAGAGCAGTATTCCTCAGATCCCAACTTCTAGCACTCAGCGCAGTGAGCATGAGCAAGACCTTGACGTCAGCTCTTGGCTGCGGCAGGTGGAGCCGTTGACCTGGTTTCTGGGTCAGAAGGAAACAAAGGGGTCTAGGATTAGGGGTACAGGAGGATAGCTGGAGGCCAGAAGGATTCTTTGGGCATTGTCAGGAACTATTAGTTGCACTAAATTTTTACATTTCCGATAACCACACCCCACTGTCTTTCCCCAGTTTTGTGGCTTGAGGAGATGCCTGCTCCCATGTGCAGAACCGCGATCCTAATGTATTGAGTGCTTGCTTTCTACATGCCAGACACCTTACTAGATTTTATATATATGTTCCATCTGCACAACTCTTTAAGGTGAGTGTTATGCCCATTTTACAGATGAGAAATCCAAGTTCAGAGAGAAGATAAGCCCCTTTTCCATGATCACACATGGGAGATGTCGGATTTCTACCTGGGAGTCTGACTCCCACAGCCAGGTTGCTTCTAGCTCCCACATTGTAGGTGCTCGGCTTTTATGGCATGAATTTTGAATGAATCTTGGGCCTGCCTCCCTCTTCACAGTGCCCAAGAGATTCAAATATGAGCACTTAAAATTTTCATGGCTATTACTTACTTCATCATCTCCCGAGGAGGGCCATGGAACTGTGGACCGTACCGTGGAGAATTGTTCGAAGTGCTGCTCCATGACCTTGCTCCACTTCAGCTAAGTCCTCTCTCTCTCTCTCTCTATGTGTGTGTGTGTGTGTGTGTATGTGTGTGTGTACTATCACCTGACCTAACATTGCACAGAGGGGACTGGGATTTCACAATCACAAGTAGAAACGGCAATATTCCTCTCCAGTATCTTTATCCCCTCACTTCTTCCAAGCAAATTTTCCTGAGTGAAGCCGTTCATTTTAATCACTCTGTGGAATGCTTTATTTTAATTCGTTCTCCTTGTTTCATTCTGCTTCATATTTTTAAACATACGGTGACTCCCAAACTAGATTCAACAGCTCTAGAAGTAAAAGCCGTTTTTCCGGTTTGTTGGTATCCACACTGAATTCTGTAGGTGCTCATTAAATATCAGCACTTTTGGGGTACTGTGCGCAGGTCCAGGGTGGCAGTGGGAGATGGAGGGGAGCAGGCAGCGAGAGGAGATGGGATTTTTGAATAAAAGCCACTTACATACATTACCTATATCTCCCCAGGTCCCACCAGCCTTGGGGAGTCTAGCAAGGCGACAGGATCAAGAGATTTTTACCCAAAGGGTATCTGTCTGGACAGTCCAGGTGACTCCTAGGAAGCTCCAACCCCATCCCAGGCCTGCTGGAGGGGACAAGGAAATCCTTAGAGGTTGTGTCACTTTGTGGACTCCCGGGTTTAGTCCTCCTGGCTGGGACACAGGAGACTCTGCCCTCCTCTTCCCCAGCAGTACTCACTTAGGTGTCAGGTTGTCACGCCCCTACCAGGCAACCCGGTGGCCGGGGTCCTTGCTCTTTCACTCAGACAACATGGCCAAGGGGATCCCAGGTGGCTGATCTGAAGGGCATTCCCAGCACAAAAGCGCTGCAACCCATGCCAACCACCTTCCGGCTAAACTGAGGAATTCACCGCCCCCTTCACCTGGGTTACTGCTCTTACAGGTCACAGAGCCCTGCTGCCCGACCTGTAGGTTACAATGAGGCCGGTGACCCGATTCTCAGCAGACGCTCTTCCTCCTGGGACGTGGGTACTGGTCTCCGGGTGCAACGAGGGCCAGAGGGAAATAGGAGCCACATAAACCTCATAAACCTCAGACTGCTCCTCCCCTCTGACAATGACCCATTGTCTTTGGGCTGAGCTTGCACACCTCTATCTTCTTCGGGTGAAATCATTCCCACAAGGCTCCGTGGTTCCTCTTGTAAATAACTCCTTGGCAGGCAGGACTGCCCTGCTGATCCTCCAGGCCTGTTTGTGGAATAGCAGGATTTGCAGTGGCTTCCCAGACCCTAGGTCTCACTCTGGAACTCTGCTAGACATCGGCTGCCTTTGGCCATTTTGAACCGTGAAGTCTAAAGATTTCTGTCTGCCCACGGGTGCCGTTTTCTCCTCACCCCCTTTGCCCACGTGAGAATTATAAGTGGGTTTGGAATCTTTTCAGGTTCTATCCTAGGACTCCTGTTTAGAAAACGATTTCAATCCTAAATTTCTATTTTAAAAAGTCGTCCTTAAATGATTTAAGCAACTAATTCTTGATATTAAGTTCACTGGACTTGTTTAAGTGTTTTATCCTAAATACATGTGAAATTAGATATTAGTAAGGGTTGTGCCATCTATGAAAAAAAGTTCCTGAAAACTGGAAACTTGGCAGTCACGCAGGAGGGAGTACAAGTAAGCCTTTTTTTTTTCTTTTGGAATAGGGTCTAAACCCTGCAGTTTTCAAAAGTCTACTGAAAGGGATTAATGGTATTCCCATTAAGGCCAAGATGAAAATTGGAGAAGCATAATTATCTTTGAGAATTTTTAAAAAGCCGCCACACTAGGAATATTCCCAAAAGAAAAACTAAATTTCAGTTGCTTCTCCTATAACTGTAATATTCCTTCCCACACTTCCCCCCCAAAAATGAGAAAACTTATTTAGAATTGTGTTTAATTGATTAAACCACAATCATAATACACAAAATAATCACAAACACACCCACAAAAAAACTTTTTTCCTCCTCCCCCTCCTCCTCCTCCTCCTTCTTCTTCAGTTTGGGCATATTGAGGAGTTAACTTCAATTTTTTGAAATATTTAAATTATGTGACTGGAATCTTGAATGTATAATCTTAGTTGTTATAATGTGGCTAATCTTGGTTAAGCGGGTAATGTGTTGCTTAGAAAAAGACAACTTAATCTTCTTATTTCTTATCCCCAAGGAGAAGTTTATGCATATGTAATCAGAATAATCCTGACTAATAATTAAACTAAGGGTCTTCAAGCTTCATGATATTGTGAACTTGTCCTAAATTATTTCACTGTCTCCAGCAGTTCTCTTAATTTGGAACTTGTCTGTATGAAGTAAGTGCATAGAAGTGAATTGTGGTATTTTGCCTAAGTTTTTTTCTCTCACTCATTGTTACTGAACTAAATGAAACAAAGAGAAAAATATACAGGTGATGTGTTTCAGTAGCTCAGTAAAGATAATCCTGTTGGACAGTAAAAAAGGGTAAATGCCACATGGCTGTAAACTCTGGTGGCTTGGTAAACACGTAGAAAACGGGCAAATGAAGGTCATTCTCTCAGAGAGAGACCAAGAGATACAGGCATGCTGATAACAGCAGATTGACACCGGACCTGAGGCTGATGGGTAGACTGTCGCTACAGTAAATAATTATTTTTAAATAATTTATGCAAATTCAACCATGCTTGCTTAGAAGAGAGAGACGTGAAAATAGCAGTTGTCTGCTGTCCCCTCAGTGATCATCCTCCCCAGAGTGAGACAAGAGACATGAACCTGCCATGACGTAGTGTACTCCGTTCCCGTGCTCTTCTCACCATGTTTAAATATTTCAGGAGGCTCCAGGATGCAAATCAATCATTTTATCTGCAGCTCAACTAAAGAAACAGAAATCTACTCAAATGCCAGAAGAAAACCTGGCCGTGCCAAGTTCATGAGAGATGGTCTGCTGGTCTCCAGCCGGCACTTAGCAGAGGAATTTTCAAGGATAATTTTCAACATTCCCATTAGGTCTTGAGCTGATTTCAGAAAGCCACCTCTGAGTAATTCGCTATTCCGGCATACAATCATCTCATTGCTATTTACCTCCATCCCTGCTCCCATCACTTCTAAGGGAAACCCTGTGATTTCTCTTCTCTGTTCCAGATACACTTGTTTTAAAATATGAGGCTAAGTTGGAGGGAGGGAGGAAGTGGAATGTGATTTGTCTCCAGAACTCTCCTCAGCCAGGCCTTGCTTCGGCAATGCCATCCAAACCTGGGCCCTGGTTTACGATATCTATGCGCTCTGTTCTTCGTGGTCCTGCTGAATTTCATCTAATGGAAACTCTGAGTCCAACTTCTCCAGCCTGAGATTCTGGTGTCACTTTTGCTGTGAGTCCTGCCCTCAGCAAGCTATTTAAAATGGGGATATTGGGGCGCCTGGGTGGCTCAGTTGGTTAAGTGTCTGCCTTTGGCTCTGGTCATGATCCCAGGGTCCTGGGATGGAGCCCCGTGTCAGGCTCCCTGCTCAGTGGGGAGTCTGCTTCTCTCTCTGCCTCCCAACCCTCCTCACTGATGCACGCGCTCTCTCTCTCAAATAAATAAATAAAATATTTTCAAAAAATGAAATGGGGATGTCACTTGTCAACATTCCCAGTGCGTCTTGCCTTACTGTCCTTTTTCCTTTTTTCTCATGGCACTATCACCTTCTCACTTTTTTATTCTGGCTATTTTATGCCAACTTTTATTCTGATGCCCTGACTCTCTTAGCATCTTATTGTTTGTTGCCTGCCTCCCCGCTCCCCCCACCACCCCCACCACTAAGAGCAAACTCCTTAAGGCGGGGATCTTCCTCAGTCTGTCCATTGATGCATCTCAATCACATAGAACAGCGCCTGGCCCACAGTGTTTAATGAATATGCTGAATGAATATGTGAGGATTCTACTCTCAATTCCCTGGGCAGAAATAGTTGGAGGGGTAGTTATTGGCTTAATGCAGGTCTTACATCTGTGCTCTGCTAAATTCTTTAACTTTATCACCATAAAAACAGGCCGCTGGTAATTAACAAAATTTCCAGAAGTTGCTCATCAGTTACTACCTGCATGGGAAGCGAGGTACAATGTCCAAAACAGTTGACCATTTTTATAATAGATCAAAATCCATTACTGCAAATATATTTGGAACAGAAATTCGTATGACAGAATGTCTAAATCTAGCCAGTGGCCCATTTATTTTAAATTAGGTTCTTATCCACAAAATCCTACTACAGTAAAGTGATTTAAAGAGATTCTTCATCTTCCCTTTAATGTAACTTAACCTGGGTATTAAGAAGACTTCAATTAAATAGTTTGATGAGGAATCTACATTTTATAGACCATAAGAGTCATTTAAAACAAATGGCACTAAGAGAGGGAGGCAAACCAGAGATTCTTAACTATAGAGAACAAACCGAGGGTTGATGGAGGGAGGGGGGTCGGGGGATGGGTGAAATGGGGTCTGGGGATTAAGGAGGGCACTTGTGATGAGCACCGGGTGTTGTATGTAAGTGACACATCACCATATTGTACACCTGAAACTAATATACTGTATGTTAACTAACTGGAATTTAAATAAAAACTTGAAACCAAAAAAATTAAATAAATGGCACTTCTTAAACTCTGCTGTTATGAAACTCTCAACCATGCTGTCTCTTTCTGAAGTGTTTTTAGTACTAACATAGGCAAGACTTAAATGTTTGCCTCAATTTTCACCTGCCTGTGCCCCCAAAGGGTACAAATATTTCTAAAGACTTGAAGAGTTACTTAAACATCAATCCACATTTTTCTTAACATCATTAAAACATACCACTGCCTGCTCACTCTAGGTCTAACCATGATCTATCTGATGGAATTAAACTGGTAAATCAATGAGGTGCCATTTCAGCATTGCTGGTCACAATTTTCTCTTTTTATTAAAAGTTGAGTTTGTCTCGACTCTCATTTTTTTATGTCCAGCCATTATAATTTATATAGATGATTTGAGCCACAAATGTGCAGAGACCATATTTCCTGAAACAAAAACATGCCGTAGCAGTTTGGAGAATCAAACACACATTGATTAGTATTCTGGATTTACCCTGCCCAGGCTGGGCCTGACCCTAGGCATGTTCTCTCTCTATCGTGAGACACTTTCTTCATCCATAAAATGAGTCTACTCACACCCACTTTGTAGTATTACTAAGGTTAAACTTCCAGTAGTGTCTGGACATGGAGGCTATGTGCCATGAATTATAATCATAATCATTAATTTGTCCAACTTGACCATCTATTTGAGAAATTTTACAAAGGCACAAAACATCAATCTCTTTTAAGTATGTTTAACCAATTGTTTTCATTGAAAACATTACACGGAGTCAGTGTTATCCTAAAAATCCAGGTCGTAGAATCACTGTCTTTACCGGTCCTGATTCTTGCCCAAGACCCTGGAAGTTATCTCAGCGTTTTAGGAGGCCCAAAGATCACTATTTGTCTTTGTTTAAGCAAAGGGACATACATATGGACCAGTTCCTCACAGTTATGCATTGAATTATGTCCTCCGTAAAGATGTTCGAGTTCTAAACCCCAGTACCTGTGAATGAGACCTTATTTGGAAACGGAGCCTTTGCAGACAATCAAGTGAAGATGCGGTCATTAGGATAGGCCTCATTCAATACAACTGTGTCCTTATAGAAAGGGGAAATTTGACACAGGGACAGAGGCCCACAGGGAGAACGCCATGTGAAGATGAAGGCAGAGAGCAGGGTCATGCTTCTACAAGCCAAGGAATGCCAGATATTGCCAGCGAAATGCCAGAAGCCAGGGGAGAGGCCTGAAACAGTGTCTCCCTCACAGCCCAGAAAGGAACAACTCTGCTGACAGCCTCCAGAACCATGAGATACTAAATTTCTGTTTTTGAAGCCACAGGTTTGTGATACTTTGTAACGGCAGCCCCAGCAAGCTAATCTAGTCCCCCAGATCACACAGTAGCTGTGGAGGGAGAGGGAAGTAGCTCGGGTGCCGTGCTCTGCATTGTTGCTACAGCGATGCGCTCGCCTGCTAGTTCTGGGAGGCAGAGCGGACAATCGGGTGTATATTTCATCTGGCAATTTACATTGACCTCCTTGCCTGGCCTCCGGCTGGAGGGGAAAAGAAGTTAGGTTGAAAACCAGCAAGACTGTTGTAAAGTTGCCAAGAAGAGGGTGGAGGCACAGAGGTCTTAAAGTTCTTTCCTGGCCTCAGCTTCAGGCAGAGAAATCTTGCCACCATGAAGGCGAGGGATTTATTTTTTCTCTTTACCGAAAGAAAGAAAGCTTTGAACATTCCCCCTTTCCACGAGCAGGTGTAAACTGAGCTGCAGCAGCAGCAGCTGAGGGATTGCTGCAGGGCCATCCCTTATAGGCCAGTCTTAGCCTTTAAAGCACCAGGAGGCCTAGAAGGAGATTCCACACTGCCCGTTTCCCCCGACCCCATTCAGGGCCCTTCTGTGGCTAATGCGCCTAGCAGAATCCTCAGCTGTTGGTGCTTATTCTTAATCAACCAAAGTAGTGTTGGAAAGCGTCCATCTGCCACACGTGCACATGCACACACGCACACGCACACGCACACACACACTTGGGATCTCTAAACAATGTAGTTTCTAGTAGTTACTGTGTATCAACTACCTGCCAAGACTGTGCTAAGCATTTTGCACGCATTACTTAGCAAACATTCATTCAATAGTGACTAAGAGACTACTATGTGCCAATCAGCACACTGGGTGCAGGAGATAAAATGATGAATAAGATTCAATCCCTGCCTATGGCAGACACTATTTTTTGCTTACCAAATATACACTACACCTTTCTGCCCCAATTTAGGTTATGCAAAACCTTGCTCTCCCAGCCTCCCTTGCAGTTTAGCGTTCTAAGCACCCAGTTATGACCAAGGTCAAGAATGGGAAGGTTGCTTTCCCACTAAAATGAGACAGATGTGATTATCTTCATCTCTTTCCCTTTCTTCCAGCCTTGATTTGGATGTGATGGTTGGAGCTGCAACAACCATTTTGAACCCATGGAGTAAAGACCAAAAAAGTCAGAGATGTCCTGATATTGTTGAGTCTCTGGAACATTACCAGCAGCCACTACCTCTGTACTTCTTTTTGGACAAAGAAGGTCAGTCCCTATTTGTTTAAGCCACTGTTAGGTTTTCTGTTACTTGTCGCTGAACGTACTCCAAAAGAGATACAACTTCCTTGATGAAGTTTATGCTCTATCTGGGGAGACAGACATAACCAATCTACATCACAACAATTATTTAATTGGCATTGTGACAAATGCTATGAAGGAAAGTTATAGGGCACTAGGAGCATGTATAACAGGTCTGTCCATTTCCAGAGTCCATGTTGTCTGGGAACAGAACTGGGTATATTGTAGATTCTGCTGCTTACTAGCTATATAACTTTGGGCAAGTTACTAAACCTTCCTAAACCACAGTTCCTTCTGTAATCTGTGAAATGGTGACTATAATATTCTCTCTCATAGGTTTGCTGTGAGGATGAAATAATAAAATGCACATAAGCTGGTTTGTAAGTTCCTGACCCAAAGTAAGCATAATTATTAGTATAAGTAATCATTATTATATTATGTTATGTTATTGTATATCACATGCATGTTAATACTACATATGTATATTAAATATGATTGTGGTAGGCAGAATTTTAAAATGCCCTACTCCTTGATGTACAAGCCCTATAACAGTCCCCTCCCGAGTTTGGACAGAACTTGTGAATTTGATGATGTATCATTCCTGTAATTATATTATCTAATATGGCCTTGATAACTGAAGGTTATCAGGGTGGGCCTGACCTAATCAGGCAAGCCCTCCTGTAGCCGAGTTTTCTCCAGATGGCAAACGTCTGAGCAAGAAGTCAGAGAGATGTGCTCCCTATGGCCTGAAAGCAGCATGACAATTATGCTATAAACTACCTATGGGGGTCACGTGGCAAGGAACTGGAGCCAGCCTCCAGGAAGTGAGGGGGTCACTGGCCTCCAGCCAGCAAGAAAACAGAGACTTCAGTCTCTAGCAGAAAGGAAATGCACTCTGTCAACAACACAAGAGCTTGGAAGAGGACCCTGAAGCTTCGATGAGATAGCAACCCCAACCAACACCTTCATTTCAGCCTGGAGAGATCCTGAGCAGAGACCCTACCTAAGCGTGACCTAAAGACCTGTGACAGAATACATTTCTCTTGTTTTATGGCACTAAGTTTATGGCAATTTGTTATGTAGCTATAGAAAATGAATATAAATATACATATATTTTCTAGAAGGATGTATTGTGTAATATATTGCATCAGGATAAAGTGTCAGAGGCCTTTTCAAAGAGATCCAAAAAGACAGAGGATTCGAGAACATAGGAGTTTGTTGCCCTCACACACGGCAGTCGTGAGTGAGCAGTGCAGGTCCTGGGGGGCTCTGCTCTGCACCCGCCTCCAGGTGCTCGTGTTTCTCTCAACCTGTCCGCCTGGCAACCCCCAGAAAGAGCCCGGTCCTCATCAGCAGGGTCAGAAGTAAGTCCTGGGCACATGGGGAAGTGTACGAGAGACCGGGTTGAGAGCATCGATTTCCTTTTGAGCAAATGATGCGGTGCCAGAGGCATCACTCATGCTCCCATTCCATTTTTGAGAATTTAGTCCTGTGGCCACGCCTCGTCTCAAAGGAGATCGGGAAATGCAGTCTCGGGGTTCAACGGGGCTATGCCCAGAAGAAGAGGAGAGTGGATTTTGGTCAGCAATGAATAGTGTTCACCACAAATATGATAAAATAATAGCAATCAGTACAGTAGACTGCCAAATTCCTCTCAAGCCTTGCTCCTGCTGGGCACTTTGTTTGGATTACTTCAGAGAGAGCCAAATTTGATTGCAGAGGAGATACCTCCCAGTTTTGTAATGCTGAGTCACTCATTCATGTGGCAATGTTGACCCCTGCCTGGAATAACAGTAGCTGAACGTTGACAATGACCATACTGCTCACCTCTCATTGTAGCAATTCATAATCAAATGTACTTTTCTTGGTGCTTTGCAAACTGATACAGACATGTTCCAATCAATAGGCTTTATCTACCTACCCATCCTCATCTGTGACATGGTGCTGGGGGGGGGTGATGATTAAAGAGCAGAATGCATATACCCCCCTGCTATAGCCCGGCATTTCCCTGCCCCTCATCTCCCCCCCCCCCCCGCCCTTTAGAGGATTATAGGAAGAGGAATTATACAAGATTTGGGCCATTTTGCCATGATTTAGTCAACGGGCTAAGAGGGTGTGCACTGCTGGACAGTTTTTCACTTGTGGCAAGAAAGACCATGTAGGCAGCTTCAGATTTTCTTTGAGGATTAGGCTATCAAAATTCCCCTTTCCTGAGACTCCCCCAGGCACTGGAAGAGAATGCATGTTTTGCAAGGAGATGGAGAGAGTAAATTTTATTTGGTTGACTGGATAGTCATCCAATAAATGTTAATGATATCAGTCATAGTATATATACCAATGTCATCCATTTTAAAGGAAAGGGGAAATTGTCTCACAGATTTTCAGAATTCCTATCACAGAATCTTATTAATGGTTGATTTCCTTTTTTCTGAAGCTGGAGCTTGGCTTTGGAGTTATTTTTCAAAATACCGTGTATTTTGCTAACCGTATAGAGCTCCCTGTGTTATTTCATCCATAAAACTTGTTTCTAATGCTTTTTTTCTCTGAGCTCTAAGTTGATGACACCAGGCCTTTAGGAAAGGTTGGTCTTCTGATAGGATTGTTACCAGCTAGCAAAAATTCTAGAATTCCGATAACATCTTTTATAAAGGAACTCAAAGCATTTCCCCAAATGATAAGCCCCTTCTCTTATTCTTTTCTATGCTCCCACAGCAAAAAGGCCATTTAGGTATTAGCAACATTTTTTTTAAAGATTTTTTTATTTATTTGAGAGCAAGAACAAGAGCAAGGGGAAGGGTTAGAGAGAGAGGGAGAAGCAGACTTCCTCCTGAGCAGGGTGCCAAAGTGGGGCTCGATCCCAGGACCCCAGGATCATTACCTGAGCTGAAGGCAGACATTTAACTGACTGAGACACCCAGGCACCCCTTTAGCAACAGTTAATCTTTTTTTTTTTCTTCCAAGAATATTTCTTAAGCAGCAGAATCTATTTTATTTCAGGTTAACTCATCCCAATTAATGGTCCAGGTCTCCATACACTAAATTCAATCCATGCAGAGGCAGAAAGCTGGACACTGTAATTCCCGACTAGGGCAGTCTCATATATGAAGGGAGATCATGAACCTATGGGATAACTCAAGGTATGGTGAATCTACTGACCAGAAAACCTAAGAAGGGGGCTGTCTAGGGCAGGATAAAGAAGATGGAAGGAGTCTGACTCCTACTCCCATTTCTTTCCCAACATTTCTCAATTCCAAGGGCAAGGGATGGACCTGCACTTTATTAAAATAATAGGCAATCATCCAGGTGAGGATATGGCTGCCAGCACTGTTAGGTCTGTACTTGACCAGACACACACACACCAAAGAAATGACTTTCTCTTCCAAGTTCCTGCAAACACAAGTTGTAGGTCCTTAGCAAGACAAAGAAGGAGTATTCATTCCCATTATGGTTTGGGATTTCATCCAGCCCTGATGAGTTACTGAGGCAGGTCTGATGGAGAACTGACAAACTAACAATAACTTGAATTAGCCTGGCCATTTGCAGTCACATTTCACATCTTTTATCGCAGCTGCTCTTTTCAGCAGCTCACGGGAGTAATAATAAATGGAGCTCTGTAACTGAGCATTTACTGTGTGCCAAGTGTATATATCCTCACTCATGGACTCTTCATGACACTCCTCAGAGTTAGGTCCTATCATTAGTCCCATTTTACAGATGTGGCTTGGAGAGGTTGAGATTCCCAAGTTCACCCTTTGGTAAGTGACAGGATCAGCTCTGTGAACCTAGACAGTTGGGCTCCAAGGCTCAGATGCTAAACCACTTGCACCATCACATTGGTTTTTAGAGAAAATAAGCGACCAGTAACCAGCAGCATTGGAACTAAGACCCGTTTGATCTCCTTCTTTCTGATTTCAGCATTCTACTGGTTTGGGGGCCTCCGAGGTTTGTGCTCTAGATAATCATCACTTAGAGCCACTGTGGCTGTGTTTCCCCCCTGTGGTTACTCAAGAATCAACCTTTTTTCTAAGGTCAAGCTCAGGTTTGAAACCTTTAATTTCTTTCCAGCTGACATTTTACCATTTCATAGTTCCCAAGCCTCCTGGAGCTTGTAAAGGAGTGATTTCAGATATCCAGTCCCCGTAGCTCTGAGAACAATCCATTTTAATGTTGGGATATTGCCCAGAATTCAAGAAAATGAGCATGATCCTTCCAGTCTGGCTTTTCATTCCACCTATTGTCTAAAACTCTGTCTACAGGCGTAAACTACTAGGTTAGAGATGGGGAAAGAATTTTAGTGTTCCAGATGATAGTCTTTACCTGGTTTTACCTGTTTTTTTTGTGTGTGTGTCAGGAAAACAAGAAGCTCAGATAATTGATGAATTTCTTTATTCATTTGGATATTTTGGGGTCATGTAAACAATGGAAAAAATACGTTCCTTAAGGTTTTATCACCAATCTAATCATAATAGAAAGTTGTTCAGCAGATCTAAAATAAGTCCCGTGAGTCTAGGAAGAAGAAAAGTTTTAATTATTTGTGCCAGAAAATGGCTTTAGAAGATTAATGTTAGGGAAGGTTCTATAATGGTCTTCTGGTAACCCAAAAGGATTTATAAAACAGAGAAAACAAACACAGTAGGAATGTCTTCAGTGACTTGGCTGAAATGAACAAAATTACAGCATTCTCCTGGAGACTTGGTCTTGATTGGATGGCTATTGATCAAAGAGGATCTTGAAAAAGTGTTAAAGGGGCTCCTGAGTTAAACATTTATCTTCCCTGTTCCTTAAATCCTGTATCTTTACAATTGATGCCTTTAAAAAAATCAGCCAAAATTTAGAGCTGTCAACAGCTAATCTAGTAAGGCATTTAAAATTAAATATAATAATGAAGTTCTATTCTATGAAACATTAGTCAAATGATCCTTTTAAAAATAAGCATAAAAGCTCATACTCAAAGTCAATAACAATTCTAGAGACTGTTCTTGTGAAGAATAGAGCTATTTCTTTACAGTGTCAAAGTAGAACATTATTTGCAAATTTAGTTAAATTTAATTAAGGGGTACCTGGGTAGCTCAGTCGGATAAGCATCCGACTCTTGGTTTCAGCTCAGGTCATGAACTCGGGGTCAATGGGTTTGAGCGCCACGTCTGGCTCCATGCTCAGTGGGGAGTCTGCTTGAGATTCTCTCTCTCTCCCCCTAGGCCTCTACCCCTCCCCACCACATACTCTGTCTCTGTCTCTCTCTCTCTGTCAAATAAATAAATAAATAAAATCTTTTAAAAATATTTCATTAAAATTATCTGTGAAAGATTTGACCATTTCCAACATACTTGATATAAATGAGATGGAAAGAAGAAAGGAGTTAACATTTAGTGAGCAATAGCTATATATTGAGGAAGAATATTAAAAAGGATAAAGATCTTTATGATACATGAGCAAAAAATTTTGCCATCTATTCTCTTCTCCTGTTATCTGCCACCATCTTCGCATACCACAACCTATGCAGAGCAGAGCCATTCTTCAACCTGGACTTCTCATTTAAGGATTACAATGTATGAGGGAAATAAACACCTCACACATTATATTTCTCTAATCCTCTGTATTTTTGTTTTTTTGTTTTGTTTTAAGATTTCATCATTAAGTGATCTCTACATCCAACGTGGGTCTTGAACTCAGAACCCTGAGATCAAGAGTTGTGTGCTCCACTGACTGAACCAGCCAGGTGCCCCTAATCCTCTGTATTTTTGGATCTCCTTGAAAAAGCATCTTAGACTTTACCTGATACAATGCTCTAGCTAATTGCTTTAGAATGATATCCTTGCCCTGCCCAAATGAATCAACCTTTTGGTTTGTATCACTTAGGTTACTTGTTTCATGGAGGTTACCATGCCCAATCTATTGGTAGTGTTGAAAATCGTGAAATAGAAAAAGACCTAAATCTTTTGGACAAGATGACACTGGCAGGAAACTCCCTTCCAGCTCCTTTACTTCTGTGATGATAGGACGGGCTGCTACTGGGAAGACACTGGGCAAGGTATTGTAATATTTTGACTCAGGAAATTTTCACAAAACCAACTCTTTCCCAAACAAGTTTGGACAGGTTGAGTATGTGACTTTCTTGGTGTGGGGCAGCCACATGTTAATAAAACTTCCCAAGGTTCTGCTATCCCGCCGTCTGTCTGGTTTCCATTTATTCCAGGACCCCTGAATGGGTCAAAAACAGTTTTAAAAGGGAAAGTGGGGCTCTTGGCTACTTTAATATTATATTTTATGGTCTATTTTAAATTTCATTCTCACCACAATCCTTCAAAATAGATAATACTCTGCTCATCCTCCAGGTGATAAAACAAGCCCTAAAGGACAAGAAACTTGCCAGAGGCTAGTGAGCTGGAAAGAAAGAAAACCAGGATTCGATCCAGGTGGGTTTGCCTCTAGCATCCCAAGTTTTCCCACCAACTCTTCCGTCTTCCTCCTTTTGCGTCCTGTTGGCTCTCTCCTTTTCTGCTGCCTAAGCTGGGGACTGGCATCTAACAAGGGGTTGGGAGGGATGTCAAGATCATAACAACACCTAGTGGCTAGAACAGAGCCGCTTGTTAGAGGCTTCTCCCATATGTTCAGGTTGTTCAATGAGCTGAGAGGCAGAGTGTGCAATGGGGAAACAACTGGTCTTGAACTCAGACCAGGGTTCAAGTTCCTTCTCCGCTATTACTGAATGATATCTCCTACTGGAATCAGTTACATGTGACACTAGACTCCTGGGAGACCACATAATCAATGGACCACAGCCTCTCCACCAAATCTACTGCATCAACCTGTCCCTCTGAAGGATGTGTTCCTGACTCCTGGTCTCCACTCTAATTCAACCTTAAGGAGGAGCCTCTCCTGCTTACTACGTTGGTAACCAGTGGGCTCCGATGCCTCTTTCCTAGTCCTTCCAGGCCTGAGAAGTCTTTGTGGTGGCACCTTACACCCAACCTCTCTTGTTTTCAGCCTTTAAGTTTTAGCCAGAATTAGAACTGGACTTGTCGTGGCTTGAACTTCTGGATTTGGACTGTAGATTCCTCCCTAGGACTATCCCAGCCCTTTGTTCTCGGTTTTCTCTAACCCTGCTACTTTAGCAGCAGCTTTCTCTCTCCTCCCAGCTCCAGCAAGGAACTACCAGCTACATGGCTGTGGCTCCCCAGATAATTTCTGAGGTAGCCCCTGGATACACACTGGGTTGCACTTGGCATTTAAGGGGACTTGCACTCACCTGGGATTTGCACAATTTGCCTTCAGCCTGAATCACCACATTCTTTTCTACCGGGGTGAGGACAAAGCAGAGATTCTCCAAAATTAACAGATAAACCTGCTACTTCCCTAGTGAACACCTTTCTTTCCACCCACCAGTCACTCAATGTCTACATTTTAACAGACAGTATCATATTTTCTGAAGCTTTTTTGAGGAAAAGGAGAAGAAAGTGGGTTGAGAGTATCACTATACTCCTACAGAATAGATTCCATTTGATAGGCCATGATTTCTAGAAAAAGTTTCTCTCTTGACACTAGAGTTCCTATTGCTTCTGCAGAGAAATGTATTATTTGCTGAATCTTTTAAAACTTTTTTATTATAAAAAACTTTAAGAATATACCAAAGCGTATAAAAGTAGTATGATGAACTACCATCACCAGTTTCAATACTTGTCAATTCATGGCCAGTCGCCTTTCATCTTTACCCTAGCCACATCTTCCACCCCCTGGATTATTTTTATACAAATCCAAGAGTTTGTATCACTCTATCTATGAATGTTTTATAATATATCTTTTAAAGAGAAGGATTCTTCTGAGAAAAATAACGAAAATACTATTATTTTACCTAAAAGTTAATAATAGTTCTCTAATATTGTCAAATACCCAGTCTTCGGATTTATTCCTCTGATTGTTTCCTAAGAGACCATTTGTTTATAATTGCTTTGCTTTGTTCAAATCAGGAGCCAACATGTATACATTACATGTTAATATGTCTATCAAGTGTTTTGTAATGTATGTGTCTCCTTTCCTTTTTTGTTTTTCTTGCAATTTATTGAAGAAAGCAGACAATTTTCCCTGTAGAATTTTTTACATTCTGGATTTTACTGATTGCCTTTGTGTGATATCCTGTCTCCTGTGTTTCCTATAAAATTGGCAGTTAGATCTAGAGGCCTTGATAAGAATCTCTTCCAGTTTTTTACAAGAATACTTTATAGTTAGTGTTGTGTGTGTGTGTGTATGCGTACTCTTAGTTTATTAATCCTCTCCTGAAAAATCTGCACAATCACCATAAAGTTACGGCAGACCCTTTACTCCTTCTGTTCTCCAATGCCCAGCTCACTTTTTGCAAGCACTGACATTGGCTTTTGCAGTCCCCCTGACTTTCTTCATTTGTTCTTGTGTTCCTTTCACTGTTTTCTTGAGGTCTTTCTCTTCTCATACCTATGTTTGTGTTCATTTTTCTTTACGTTATCCAAGGAATCATAAATCATGCCAAAGCCAGTTGTCTTGCCACCACCAAAATGTGTTCTGAATCCAAATAGCAAGATGACATCTGGTGTGGTCTTGTCCATTTTGGCTAGTTTTTCCCGAATTTCTGTCTTAGGTACTGTTGCCCTTCCAGGGTGAAGAACATCAATGACCATTTGTTTCTGCTGAATAGTCGGTTGGTCATGAACTTCCTGGTCTGGGTAGTTGCTGTGTCATTCATGATGGTGGCCACACTTCAAGCAGCCAGGGAGGAAGAGAGCTGTATATATATATATATATATATATATATATATATATATATATATATATATATATTTGTGTCATCTGAGGAGGCACAGAATGTGGTTGTTTCCCTTTTTGTAATGTTAACCTCGACCAGTGGGTTTTGGTATTGTCAACTTGATCCAATCTTTATAAAGTTCCCCATTAATTTTTCACTTAATGGTTTAGAAGCTATTGATGGTCATTGCCCAGATTCTTTATTTTATTAGGGATTGCACAATGGCAATATTTGAATGCTATTGTCCTTTCTGCATTTATGAGCTGCAATGTGTTAAAACAAAACAAACAAACTCCCTCATCAACTCTTTCCATTACAGACCATGGAAAGGCAAGGACTATATGCTAATCTAAATTGGGAAACTCTGAAAGTATAAAAAGGTCTGCTGGCAGAAATGTGATCAAACTATGGAAAGTGGTCAACAACAACAAAAAACCCTGAAAGAACTGAAGCAGAACAGACAGGACTGTGTAGAGCTATCTGAGGCTATAATCCTGGGACGCAGGGAGATGGGTTCAGGGAGCCGGGGAGGTCTGACAGGTGAGGGGCAAACTAAAGAGAATGTAGAGCCACTGAGTCAGCCCTGGGGTGACCGCAGGGAGAGTACTTTGAAACTGGAACTAAACTGGTAGGGCTGGGAGCCAGTGAGAAAGTCTTGAGTAAACGTGGGATCAAAGGGAAGAATATGAGCCAGCAAACCCCACAGCGAACCTTGAGAGGGAGTTTTGAATGAGAGCAAGGGGTTAAACTACAAAATTTAATTTAAGTAAAAGCAACAGTGCATCTGTACATCGACCAACCACATCCACTGTGTGAGCAAAGATGTGTTTGCTTCTGTTGTTATGCAGTCTTGCTGGGCATGTATCACACCTCAGAGATATTAAGTGGAGAGGGTAGGCAACACAAAGAGGAGGAAGGGGAAAGGGAAAGGGCCTGGGTTCAATAATATAATCTTTGGAAGAGAAAATTTTCAATGCTTTCTTTTTCTCAGGCAGCAGCCCAAAGACACCAGGAAAATTCTTTAGAGGTTGCTTAGCATCTATATTAATCCCAACAGAAAGCCATAGTTGACATAAATATTTTCATCTTCTGCCTTAGGCTAATATAACAGTGAATTTTACTTAACAATTATGATAAAAATTTTTACCATTAATTTTAAGGAAATTTATAGTAAAATCATCAGAAATCATAGTGTAGGAAAGGATCTTAAAGGTCAGATAGTTGTAGTCCTAAATGAGAATATTAAGACAAAATTCTCATTCTATTAAAAAAACAGTTGACATTTAGATGAACTAATTCAACAGAGGGCCAAGCTCTTGCCTTCTGGGCATAGAAGAAATAACAGCTTTATGAAAGAGTTTTAATAATAAAAAGTAACAGGAAAAACAAGCACAACTCGCAACTATTGTACATTTTTTTTGCAAGAGGTATTCTCATATTTTATGAAATTGCAGATTGCCTATTTGATTTCCCTTTTAGAATCAGTTTCAAGCCAACCTGCAAAGTATTAATATTGAGTCCAGGATTTAGCATGAATACAGAAGTATTCTGAACTGAAATAGAAAATCAAACATGAATTTGGGTAAGGTCATAGCTACTTGATATTTTTCTTTTTATTAAACGTAGCTTCAATAATCTACCTTTAACTAGAAGAGAGAAATGTTATGTTTTTATTTTTTATTTATTTTTATTACTATTATTTTTTAAGTAGGCTCCACAACCAATGCGGGGTTTGACCTCACTACCCTGAGATCGAGAGTTGCATGTTCTACTGACTGAGCCAGCCAGACGGGCCCCAACCCCCGGCTTTTTGGGGTTTTTTTGAGAAATTTTATGTTTTTATTTTTTATTTTTCTTAAAGATTTATTTATTTATTTGACAGAGAGAGACACAGCGAGAGAGGGATCACGAGCAGGGGGAGTGGGAGAGGGAGAAGCAGGCTTCCCCCTGAGCAGGGAGCCCAACGCGGGGCTCGATCCCAGGACCCTGGGATCATGACCTGAGCCAAAGGCAGTCGCTTAAACGACTGAGCCACCCAGGCACCCCATTTTTTAAAAAGATTTTATTTATTTATTTGAGAGAGAGAGAGCACAAGCAGAGGGAGAAGCAGATTCCCTGCGGAGCAGGGAGCCTGACTCGGGACTCGATCCCAGGACCCTGGTTAAGCCTTAACCCTTCGGTTAAGCCAAAGGCAGACACTTAAACGACTGAGCCACCCAGGCGTCCCATGAGAAATTTTATGTTTTTAAAAGATGTTTATTTTTTGGCCATTTTTATCCGTTTTTTTTTTTTATTTGAAATACAATATTAAGTTCACTGAGAAAAAAAGCTTACCAGACATAGTGTATTTTCACATAAATGTGATCATTTGTAACATGTATCATGACAGAATGGTCATACCCTTAACTTCGGCCTGTTTTTCCACTTTGTAGCTGCTAAAGGAAGCAACTTTTTCAAAATTGCCTCCAAAAAAACCACACTTAATGGTTAAAAAAAAGCATAACTTTACTTTTGAAAGTACTTTCACTTTCTTAAAGAGGCAAATCCTCATTATTAATATTGAGTATTTCAGGACAAGTTCACACATGAAGTCACAGCTCACTCTTCACCAACATTCCTCCCTAGATATGCGATCTATTGTTAGAGTAAGGCTAGAGGAACATCAATAAATGCATACCTAAATCTGAAAATATGCATTTAAACATAACACGTATGAATCAAAACAATGTATTTGGGACAACCATTTTAATGGATATCTCCTAGGGCAATATTACCTCTTCATATTTTATATATGTGCGTGTGTATGTGTGTGTGTCCTCAGATGATACCAGAATAACCATTACAATATTATGGGGTATTGTTTTGAGAATATAAATGAAGAATTCTATAGCTAGCCTCAACAAAATTCTCCCCTACAATAGTTTTAAAATATAATTTTAATTATGCTGTGCAGACACTTGTGAGCTTAAATGAACCAAATGTTGCTCTTGCATGTGTGTCAGACTAAGCCACAAATATTGAATGTTCTATTCAAATAGAAATAAAACATGGGACGCCTGGGTGGCTCAGTCGGTTAAGCGGCTGCCTTCGGCCCAGGTCATGATCCCAGGGTCCTGGGATCGAGTCCCACATCAGGCTCCTTGCTCAGCAGGGAGCCTGCTTCTCCCTCTCTCTCCTTCTGCTTGTGTGCTCTCTGTCAAATAAATAAAATCTTAAAAAAAAAACAAAAACAAATAGAAATAAAACAAGGGTGCCTGGGTTAAGCGGTTGAACGACCAACTGGTGGTTTCAGCTCAGGTCATGATCTCATGGGTCGTGGGATCAAGCCCTGCCTTCACATTGGGCTTCCCGCTCAGTGGGGAGTCTGTTTCAAGATTCTCCCCCTTTGCCCCTCCCCCCACACTAGCACATGCTCTCTCAAATAAATAAATAAATCTCAAAAAAAAAAACCAACAAATAGAAATAAGACAGATTCTGAATGCCTCACTGTTCTTATTTTAACAGAAATCATAATATATTTTACCTACATCATGGGGCTATTAAACGCCAATAGCCAATAATTTAGAAGTAGTTTTCACATCTAAATTCATATTTGGATACGAAATCTCTTAAAGAAGATATGACATATCTGTAGAAGATATGATTACAAAATAGTTACATAAACTCCAGCCAGGCTTGAAAACATGTCTTATTATTCTAGTGGCACTTCTTCCGAAGACCGGAGTTACTCTGTAACCACTACCCACCTCCCAACACTGTTCTAACCAAAGGAGCTAGCACTCATTAGAAATTGTTTGCTCTTGGGAATGATTGTCACACTCTTGGTTAAAGTAAAAAAAAAGGTGTGTAAAATTGACTGACCCAATTTAGATAAGAATTGATTGTTTTAAACTGCCCACCTTCTTTACTTTTGTGGAGAGAATCGAAATGTGTAGGGGTGTGTGTGTGTGTGTGTGTGTGTGTGTGTGTGTTCCTGAAAGTTTACTTTAAACTGGAGATAAGGTTAGCGATTTTATAGAAAACAGCTCTGTGTTTTTCCATGGATCAGTGATATGGTCATTTTTGACTTCTTGCAGCACAGCTCAAATAATAAAAAATTCAAGTTAGACTTGCCATTCATTCTAAAGTAAAACTGACTTTCAGATCATTATCAGAAAAAAGCGCAATAAACAAACTTTTGAACCATGAAACAAATAACTCCCAGGCGATGCCTCCTAGAGTCAGGCAATTTTAGCCTTCATTTTGGAAAAAAGAAAATGTTCACATCGAAGCAAGCTTGTGTCCGCATCTCAGTTCTATCACCTCCTTTCCCTCTTCACTTTAGAAATAGTGTGACACCCCCAGGTAGTTCTAGATGCCAGTAAAGCCTAGAAGACCCCTTTCCCAATGTCTGTTGTTGTTTTACTGTAGTCATAATCACTGCTAAATAGATACTGAGTATCATTGTGTAGCAATGTTTAGTCTGAAGAATGTGTAAGGAAGAGGGGTATTGGAAATATTTTTCTGCTGCCTACTTTGTAGGAGTAGAGCATGACGTTTGGTCCAGTTGCACATTTGAACCCTGATTGGCTAGCAGAATCACCTTTCCCTATCCTGGCCATGCTTCTTGGGTCTCCATCCAGCAATGAGGATTTAGCTGATACACAAAGCATGGAAATGAGCCCACCCCTTTCAGTCTGTATTCACTGCACTATAGGGAGAGTGCTGTATAATACCCACTGCAGAGATTAGAACGGTACTGGCCCTTGCAATGAAGGTAAATTCAGGAAATGGAAAAGTGAATGGGTTACTCTTTCACTGCAACTTCTGAATTTATTTCGCTGGTTAGTACTCTATTTTATCACTATACATCATTGTCTTGAGGCACTGGGAGACTAAGGACTATGTTGTATGTGATATCATAATAATCTGCACCTACACTGAGCTTGTAAATAAATACTGTAATGTCTTATTTACTAATACTGCATGTTTACTAGTGATTACATAGTCCTAAGTTGGTCTTGTCTCCCTAACTTTGAGGTATATGACTTCAGGGAAAAGACTAGGGTTTATATATCTTTTGTATTCATAAAGCTCCTGTCCCAGCACTAAATACCTTGATTACGTTTCCTTGATTACAATTTATTTGTTTAGAAATTTTAGTGGTAACTGTATCTATAATTATAATGTATCAAATCTTTATATCATGGAAGTAACTTCTGGTAGAACAGTATTTAATTTTAAAAAGTGAGTAGCAGCTAACTTATGCAGAACTTATAATGTTCCATGAAGTACTACTATTATTCCCATTTTACAGACAGAGAAACTGAGGCTCAACAGAGTTGCTCAAGTTCACACAGATAGTAAGTAAGGGAGCTGGAACTCCAATGCAGTTCTGTTGGATTCTATGCTGTTAACCGCTATGCTATTCTTTCCTCCAGGTTTACACATTCAACATGGTTCTATTTTTCAACTTTAAGTTTTTCCAATTAAAAAAATATTAAGGATGAACTGTTGTGGGAAAGGATTTCATATGGCAAAGGAGTGAAGTGGCTATCAGTTGTCCTTGATCCCTTAAATTTACCTGATCATGTTTGAAGTATTTCCCGTCTTTGTGACTGTCTGTACTTTAAAGGAGCCCATGAATATAAAGCCTACTCATCAGTGACATCAGAGCGTACCAAGAAAGATCAGGTTGCAGATTTTTCAGCACGATGTGGGGCCTTGTAAATACTGATGATTTTTATCAGATTAAAAGTCCGGCAGTCTACTGATAAGTTGATAACAGAATTCAATGCAATTCCGGAGATTAAGAATTCCTCATACCAGTGAGATCATATGATACATGTCTTTCTCTGATTGACTTATTCTGCTTAGCATAATACCCACTAGTTCCATCCACGTCGTTGCAAATGGCAAGATTCCTTGTTTTTTGATGGCTGCATAATATTCCATTGTGTGTGTGTGTGTATACCAGCAAACAAACTGAGGGTTGCTGGAGTGGTGGGAGGTGGGAGGGATGGGGTGGCTGGGTGATGGACATTGGGGAGGGTATGTCCTATGGTGAGCGCTGTGAATTGCGTAAGACTGATGAATCACAGACCTGTATCTCTGAAACAAACAATACATTATATGTTAAAAAAAAAAGAAGATAGTAGGAAGGGAAAAATGAAGGGGGGGAAATCGGAGGGGGAGATGAATCATGAGAGACTATGGACTCTGAGAAACAAACTGAGGGTTCTAGAGGGGAGGGGGTTGGGGGATGTGTTAGCCTGGTGATGGGTATTAAAGAGGGCACGTACTGAATGGAGCACTGGGTGTTATACGCAAACAATGAATCATGGAACACTACCTCAAAAACCAATGATGTAATGTATGGTGATTAACATAATAAAATAAAATTTAAAAAAAAGAACATAATGCAATTCCAAACTTGTAAATAGAGCTTAAAAAAAAGCACAAAAATGTTGTAAAGTTGTAGCTGATAATATTTTGTCCTTTTTGCCACAGACTTTGAATATTTTATTTAAAGAACTGATTGGAAAACAGTAGCCTCAGAAGAATTGTGAGGAATGGGGTTAGTTGCTATAGGGCCCTTTCAATATTAGCTGATCCTGCACTCCCCTGTTGGGCGGCATCCTCCTGCTGCGTCTTCAGGAACCTTCTCCAGCCCTTCATTGTAAGTTTGCCTACTGAAGAACAGCTCCAGGTCTGGTTTCTGCTGTCTCTCTAGTCTCCTGGCAATTTTTACCTGCTGAGCTGGTTGCTGGTTGGTGAAAAATGCAATAAATCAATCCTGGATTATGTCATGATTGATACTAATAAGTTAATGTGTGGCACACCCCAGGTATGTTTCAATGTGGACTTCATGAGACCATGACTTGACCCAAAGATTCTCTTTCTAGTAGTGGGAAGTGTAATCTCAGTAGTAGAAAAAAGAATAACACTGCAGGTCTCACAGCCTGTAGGATTAAATTTAGAGGAAGAAAAAAAGAATTATTGCTCAGAGAAGTGCACTGTGGGATACATATGTCAAATGATTGGGATCTTGAACAGAACAGGTGGAAAAGCAGTAATAACACTTAAATCTTCTGACCCCAACTATACTTTCTTTAACAATTTTCCCCCTTTAAGAAAATGTATGCTATAGTGAGTCTTTTGAAAAAAATTTTTTTCCCTTTTGGTATCTCAGTAAATCTATAGGTATAGTATAATCATGAACAAGAAACTCTTACTCTTGGTTTAGTAGATATAGCTTAATAAATTATATTCTTATGAGTACCTTGAAGTAGGAAAAATTGCTAGTCTTCCATTCCAACTAAAAGCCTTCCTCTGAACAAGTTGTTAGAACACGTTCAGAGATGCCTATCATGGGAACATATAAAAGGATAAATTGACTGTGGGCGAAGAAGAAGGCAGGGATTAGTCACTCACAAGTTGGCAGCGTAAAGACCAGGTAAAGAACTGCACACCAACCTGACAATCGGGAGGTGAACTGGCATCTCGCCCTGGTTTGGGTGGGCACTTATTTCTTAATGAATTAGTAAGTTTTCCATAGACTTTGTTACCGAAGCTGCAGAAGAAAGAAGTTTAAAATATAATTTAAAAGGGAGACTTTAAAGAGTTTCTCTATTAATGGCATATTCCTTAGGGATTATTAATTTCCCAAATGCAGGAAACAATTATTAACTCCTTTGAATAAAGTCTGAAACTACAGAGAGTGACTAGTGACCATATCAAGTATCAAATGCAAACTAAATGGGCACACCCTTGTTTCCTTATGCAACCACTTAATTGCCCCAAATACCTGGTCTAGAGTAAATTCTTACTGGACAACCATCCCGGTTTTCAAGAATCTAATGATACCCAAGATGACCAATCTGCTACCTATATAAGGCTGCTTTATTTACTTGGTGTTTCTAAGATAAGGCTTATGCTAGCAAATATTTTATCGCTAACCCACTCCTACTGGTCTCCCCATATTGCATGCTTCATGGATGTAACTGTGTAGGAGGATGGTGATTGGAAGTGATTTTAACCACCCGAGGAAGGAAAGGGTCAGTCTGAGGCTGAAGAAGTTCAGAAGCAGCAATGAATGAATGCTCAAAAAGGAAAATATCTCTTTCTGGAATAGAGGTGGTGGGAGTAAATAAATGCAGAAGTGGCTATTCTTAAAATCCCCAATCCATTCAGTGTTTGCAAAAACTGAACAAGGCCAAATCTCCCCAGGATTATTGGTGTGTATATCAGAGGGGATATAGAAGGTTAAAGACAAATTGCACAGTGATCTTTTCTCTTACCAGTCCTTTCTTTTCTTTCCCCACTCCTTAGCCTCGTTTAATGTGACAGGATGAGCTCCTAAATCTTGCTGGTGGCATCGGCCAGGACCCAATTCATTGTCCATTATTTCCTCAAGGCGTGATGGTTTTCTCTAGGATACACGTAAGCACAATACAGAACACAGAAGTATTTTCCATTGCCCCTAACATGTAAGCCCAATTACTAATTTCTTGTTAAAAGTTATTATGAAACACGCAGACCTAGATGAATATGTTTGGTGTTTTATGTCCTTAATATTTTTTTTGAAATTACCAGGAAAGAACAGATTCTAAAATGCAGTGGTTCATCTCTCAGACCTCATTATTCCGTCCTCACAATGTGCATCACAATGAAATGACTGACTAAGGACTTTGAATACAAGTAAATATAGAAGCTCTATGTAAATACGCTTGTCAAATCAGGAGAAAGAAAGAAAAGGCTCCAAGGAGTTGTTTATGCTTTCTTTCATCTGAAGTGCCATTTTCTCTGTACATCAGATAGCATATTGATTTTAGTGTACTTCAATTCTCAATTTTCCATAAACCATAAAAACCTTAATGGCTTTTCCAAAGCTCAAGTGAGAAACAATCAATTAATTTTCCCAGTAGTTCAACTCTGTCAAAAATAAAGTGCTATTTTAATGAATTTTTCAGACATTTAGGATCTACACAGTAGCAGTTTAATGCCAAAAAGGCTTTCTTTTACCATGGCAAGAAAAGTTTAAATATATACCAATTAAATAGAGAGTTCATATGTTTTAACCTTTATTATAGACATGAAAATGCAAGTCGCTTTACATGGCATTTTTCTAGGGTTTAACCGAATACTGAGTCCACAGCAGCTCCAACCAGAACTGTTGCAGAATCATTCATAATACAATAATCAAATGCATCAGCTACTACCCCTGGGACACCATTCCTCTGTGTTGTGATTTGAAGAATAACAAAACGGGCTGTCCTACTTTTTCCCACAGGTCCATATCTTACCTCGAATTCCCACTGCTAACACCACCTCTATGACACAAGGCATTTTTTTAAAGGCCACAGTAAAAATTCCTGGAAGGCAAAGAGGTTAGGGAGCTACCATGCTTTCATTTGCACAATAGTGACCAACAGGACATTAGCCTGGATTCGTTTATCAGATTAGTTATGTCACTGAGAAAGCAGAGATTACAGGGATGGAGACAGGTGCAGAGTGGGGATGGTGGAGAGAAGGTGGGCAGGTCTCTGTCTGGAAGGGACAACGTGGACAGCTCCCTGGAGAATGAGAACCAGGAGCAATGATGGAAAAGAGGATGATGCTAAGAAGGGTCAGGATTTGAAAAGGCTGTGGGCCACCCTCAAAGTCCAATCTCTTTCAGACTGCTCTGAATATGACTAAGAAGATAAAACAGTCATTGGAATTGTGAAATGAGTTAAAAATAGGACTAAATTACAGGCTGATAGGACATCCAAGCCCAGTTCATTACAAGAATATGGACAGTACTTTGCTGGAGTAACAGTGCAGTGATGTTGATTGCTTGACAAAATTCACTTTGTTTTGGGCCTGAGGACATTTTCTGTGATCCCAAGACAATGCCATGACAGTGTTTCACCTGGGGGCTGTGCAGGCTTTTTCGTTCTTCTTCGTTATTTATTTCCTTTTTCACTTGGGTTATAATGTAAATCTCATTTAATACCTTGGTGAATTTAGGAAAGTTGTTTTGAGGCGTCTAACTGGTTTACAATTTCCTCTTTTCACGAGACCGGATCTGTTACAGTTCCTTCACAAGGAGGAGGCACTTTCTCTCACACACAACCATTAAACAGACTAATTTGCGATTTGGCCTACTTCCGGTTAGATTTCAGGGTGGCTGTGGATGGTCACAGTTCTCGTTGCTCATCTTGTCCATTGTTTATTAAAACTTTGAAGTAATTCCTTTGTCCACCTGTTAATCATCCCTCGGCATTTCAGGAGTACAGGTCTTTTCTGGTTTCCTAGTGCGAGGGTAGCTTCTAGGAAGCACTTCCTGTTTCCCGTTTACAGAAAGGTGGGTTGGTATTTCTTCTTGGAATCTGACCTGCCTCAGGGCTTTGAGGGGGAGCAAGCTATTGTCATTCTGAAATTAGTGCAGTTATTTCTCCCGCACGTTCATTTCCAGCCACATAGTTTCTTAAAGCTTAAGCTACTATGTGGGTGGGCAAATGGAAGGTGCTGATTATCATGCAGGGCATAAATAAAAATCAGGAGGCAACCCAGTCACCGAGTGCAAGAAGGAAAATCACATCATAAATCTCATAAGTTATTTTCTATTTACATAACCAGTAGCAAATATCACTGTAGTGCTTAAATAATGTAAATATAAACCAGGAGTGACTCTACCCATGGATCTTAATGAAACATCATATATAATAAGTGGGGAATAAAAAGGCTCATTGAACAGATTTTTTAAAGTCAAAGAGAATATAAACAAATGCTCATACATGCATAATACATATGTGTCAGGCACTTTGTGTTCAATGCTGTTTCAGGCTGTAAAAATAAATAAGCTTACAAATCCTGAAGGGACTTTTTTTTTTTTTTTAATCTTTTGATACATCAGACAGAAACTGCTCCGAGGTTGGTGTTCCTGGGATTTCAATAGGTTGGCTGGGCTGGGCCCCACAGCTATGTAGAAATGAATGCTGCTTAGTGATAAGTTAAAGGGGAGATACATTTGTCTTCACAAAATGTTTTGTTCATGCTCTTTCCTGGGAGTCCCTGCAATTATGATATAATTTATTTATTTCATCCCAGATGTTCACTTACCGTTACTTTGAAGTAGGCGAGTGAGCATTATTGTGTATTTTTTACACATGGGAATACGAAGAAAATTCTTGAAAACTCAAATCACTCACAAATAGCTAGGCTGGCAGAAGCAAGAATGAAACTCAAACTTCTCAAATTCAATTTCTTAGCCTTTTACTTCACAATTGCTGATAGATATTCTAACTCCAGAGAAGTTTGGGGAAAAAAAAAAATCTCAAGTCTTCAAACATTTGTTTTCACTATTGTTTTTAAAAACAATATTTACTAAGATTTTCCAATCAAAAATATAATACTGCTTTTTAGAAAAACTTAAAAATATAAAAATGTATGAAAAAAAGAGAATAAAGTTCATAGATAATGTTAATACCCAGACGGAACATATTTTGACGTATCTCTTCCCTTCTAAAAAATTGGATTCATACTATATATATATATATTGCTTTTCATTAATCTAGTAGGTCATCTATATTAACACCTACCATTATGTTATGTACTATTAGGAAACAAGAAAAAAAAACTGCCAATACTGTGACACAATGCCTAACCATTTAGAATTATTATCTTATACTTGTTTATATAAATAAAAATTAAGTGACACTAATTGGTGAGGTATTCCTAAAATTTTTTCATATTCAAACTTCAACTCTTATGATTCACTCTGTGATTCAGATTTTTCAATGTGTGTGTTTTACTACAGTTATCTTCTGTCTTCACTAAGGTGTTGGTGATGCAGCATTTCTTGAAAGTATTCTGCTATTGTCTCCAGAACTTGCCTTGAAGCTGATTTCCCCTATCTGCAAGTTTTAATACATGTGAAACTATAAGAAATATGATTTAGATATGTAAAAATATGAAAAACTATGCATCTTAGAATCTATGAAATATCGCATATGAACTTTTTTTTTCTCCTGAACTTTATATCATGAGAATTTACTGTTGTCTTTTAAATTCATGATATTTAAGGGCTTTACAGTAGTTGGTATAATTTATGTAAACAATTCCCTATTATTGGACATTTAGGACCTTTTCAATTTTTTGCCCTCATAAATAAAGATGTGCCAAACATCTTCGAGTATAAACCTTTGCCTACATCTTTGATAATTTCCTTGAGAGTTCTAAAAATCGCATAACTAGGTAAAATGATATGCAGTTGGCACTTCCTATATATTGCCAAATTGCTTTCAAAAATGGTTGTATCAATCTATATGCTAACCAGTGGTGTATGTGGGCACACAGTGTTACCTAACCAATGGTATTCACTATTCACCGACAGTACATACAGGTTAAATCTTGCCTCTTGACCAACCTACTCTTTCCTTTCATTTCTTCCTTTATTTTTATTTATCACCTGCCAACATGATAAATAATTCCTTTCCCTTTTTAGTATGTATACTTTTACTGATCCTATGAATCTCAACCAGAAAGCTCTTAGTCATTGCTTAGCCAATCTATACTAAAGGTAGCTAGCTACCTTAATTTTCCTTCTGAAGTCAGCTTCCTTAATCACTTCACTGCTCTAATTTTTTAGATACTCAAGGGGCTAAACCTGAATTCATTATTAGAAACTTTTTTTTATGAAGGTAGGAACCATCTATTTTAATTTTCTTGATGAAATACTTATTTATGTCTAGAACTCTACTCAATTAGTCATTTTTGTTCTTGTTCATAATATTAATATTAATACTACTGATAAAAATCACTGCTCTCTATCCTGATCTAAAAGTTTTCTTTATGAAGTATTGTCAAGCCTTGTTGAAATAAGCTAGGTAAAATCATCCATCACTAACATATTTATGGGCCATGTCTTCATGATCATTGGATATTTATTCAGAAAAATGAAAACCGTTCTTAATATTCACCCTTTCAGCAATCCTCCACTGAGCACACACTATAACATGCAATATGCTTGATGCCTGTGGCAATGCCAAGAAGCATATGACCCCTTCCTGGCCCTGTGATAATAATATGTAAAATCTATTAGATTCTTCCTGTGTGCCAGGCACTAGTCCTAGTGCTTAATGTGCATTAATATATATGATCCACTCAACAATGATATGAGATCGGTCTTATTAATATCTGTATTTTATAGCTGAGGAAACAAAGCAGAAGAAGCATTTGATTGCCCAGGATCATACAGATGGATTTGAACCTAAAATATTTTACTTCAGTATTGGCTCGTTTAGCACATGCTTTCCTATAAAAACTTAGAGTATAATAGGATAGATCAGACTTACACATAAGTTGCAAGAAAATACTATAAACAAGAAGATATGGTAGTGCTGGGGGTTGGGGAGATGAGAGAAATCAACATGCAAAGAAGAGGGAGGATATGAATTGGCCTTGAAAGATGAAAACAGTATGGTCTGTGATAGAAATAAAAGCGGATGGGTTAGCATGAAGTGGAACGATATACTCTAGAACCCAACACCCCTGGGTTCAAATTCTGACTGCAGTACCTATTAGTTTTGAGACAACTTCTCTTAGCCTCAGGCACTCAACCTGTTTTGGCTTTAATGAGCAAAGTTATATATTTGGAAGCGTATGATATGTTTAGGGCATGAAAATAGTAAAAGGTAGAGAGAGTTCAAGGGGGTCTTGGGGCAGTTCAATGAGTGAGGGAGGGAAGGAAGGGTAGGCATTTGTGGGGAGCAGTTGTAGCTGAAGACAAATGAAGTAGGTATGAGGAGCTGTTGGAAGATTTGAAACAGAAGAAAGATAACTTGTCATCATTTTACTAAGACAGAAACATAACAAGGTTGATGGTGGTGAGGTTTGGAGTAAGGAGAAGCTGAAGAAGTGAATCCAAAGGAGGCTATTGGTATTGCCTGGGGGAGAGATCATAAAGGCACGAATCAGGGCAAATTTCATGGAAAGGAAGGAGAGAGATTCCAGAATAATTTTAAACGTAGATTTGAAGGAACTTGGTAACCAACTGGGGATTTGGGATTGAGTCAAAATGTTCCTCAGATTTTCGCCCCAGGGGCCTGAAATGATGATAATGCCTTTTACAGAGAGAAATTGCAGTGAGTTTAGGAATGAACCAGCGTTGAAAACTTGGGTGTCAGCAGGTATAGATGACTTTGCAGAGTTTGAACGCAAAGGGACGGAGGAAGTTGGAACTTTGAGTGCTAGTGATCTTAAAGCTAATTTAGGAAGGTAAATCTCTTTTGGATTATACTTTTATTTAGCAAAACCAAAACTTAATTATATATTATGGAGTCTTCTTTTCATTCTTATCAGGTACTTTTATTCTCTTTTTGGATGAGGCATTCCTTTGAGAACTTAGTGAAGACTATAGACTTTCTTGTATCCCCAAGTGTGTATGTGCTTGTGTGTGGGGGCCGGGGAGTGGAGAGTCATAAACATACATACACAGTTTTGCATACAGTTTTAGGGAGTTCTTGTATTTTTTGAGGCCTGGTCCAAGAAACCCAAGAGGCTGCTGTATGTGTGTGTGTATATATATACATATATATATATATATTTTTTACCAATGCATTCATATATTTTCAAACTATAATTAACCACAAGTCCCGTATTGTGCTAAGGGCCTTATCTATATCAGCTCATACATCTCCATATAGGTATTATATTTCAAATAAGGGGGAACACAGAATAGGTCAAATAAATTGCCCAGAGTTATAAAGTTAGTGTGTGGTGAAGGCAGGGTTTGGATAGGTCTCTGTATTAGTCAGGTTTCTAGGAGAAACAGAACCAACCGATAGGGCACGTGTGTATCCAGAGCTTTGTTCTACTGATGTGGCTCATGTGATTATGGAGGCTGACAAGTCCCACGATTTGCAGTCAGCAGGCTGGTCACCCAGGAGAGCTGCTGTTTCAGTTCCAGTCTGAGTCCCAAGGCCTGAGACCCAGGGGATCCAGTGGTGTGGTTCCCGTTCAAAGGCTGGCAGCCTTGAGACACAGGGGGAGGTGATGTTTCAGTGTAAGTCCAAAGGCAGGAGAAAGCTGATGTCCTGGTTCAAAGGCAGCCAGGCAGGAGGAATTCTCTCTCACTCCCAGAAGAGTCAGCCTTTTTGTTCTATTCAGACCTTCAACTGGTTGGATGAGGGACACCCACATTAGGGAGAGCAATCTGCTTTACTCAGTCTACTGATTTAAGTGTTAGTCTCATCCAAAAACACCCTCCCAGAAATGCCTAGAGTAATGTTTGACTAAAGTATCTGGGCACTCAGTAGCCCAGTCAAATTGAAACATAAAAACCATTGTTGTCTCTCTGACTCCAACTATTTTGTCATTTTAAAACAACTCTGTTTTTCTTTTTCTTTTTTTTTTTTTTAGATTTTTATTTATTTATTTATTTGACACAGAGAGAGAGACAGAGAGCAAGCACAAGCAGGGGGAACGGCAGGCAGGGGAGAAGCAGGCTCCCTGCTGAGCAAGGAGCCCGATGCGGGGCTCAATCCCAGGACCCCCGGATCATGACCCGAGCCGAAGGCAGCCGCTTAACCGACTGAGCCACCCAGGCGCCCCCATACTCTGTTTTTCTTAGATGAACTCTCCCCCCCTTTTCTTTTCTTTTTTTTTTTGCTTTCACACATGCCTTACTTAAATTATTCACGTTAGAGTTTCTTCTTCCATGTTTTCCCTTTCCGTAGTTACATTCCCCTAACTGAAGATTTTAAAGTAAAAACACTTGGATTCATTCTGTTTGCTTTCTGCTCTTTTCTTCCCCCAAGAAGATAAACTATCCAAGGAAGCTTCTTCTTTCATATTAAAGGTTTAAAAAAGGTTTTGCAGCTAAAAGTGAGTTAACATCTAAAAGACTCCATGGGTACCCACTAGAAGTGCCTATCAGGTGTGAAAAGAGTTTTCGAATTCACTGCATGCAATAGAAAAGAAGTGCTGGTTTTTGGTAGCGGGGTTGAAACTTTCAGGTGGCTGCTTAATATGCAGGGTGTGTGTTCGTAAAAGTCAATGCACGATTAAAAAAAATATATTGTGGATGTTTTTAGGCCCTGGAGCAAATCCAAAGTAACAGCTGGGATTTTATATCTCCCAGGGGACTCCTCAAACTCATGAAATTCAGTCCCAAGAAGTCATAACACTCTGTTGGAGTGAAGGCCCAGGAGACTGGTAGCTCACTTGTCAGAGCACAAAGGAAATGAAAGGGAAGCTGCTCTCACTATCACACACACTTTCAATTCTTTAACAGCCTGGGTGGATCCATGTAAGCTTGAAAAGGTGATCAAACACTAAAATTAAAGCTTTGGGTTTCCAGGTTTTTTGCTCCTTTTCTATCAGGGGAGGGAGGTACTAGTAGTAAGAGAACATGTCTTTTCTTCATTTTATTTTGAAGATGATAAATAGAAGAGTAGATAAAGTGAGACCACGTTTAGAAATGGGTCCTATAGCCTCTATAATCAACTATGCACACTAACTAGTTAAAGTTAAACAATTAAATTAAACTGAATTCTGGGGGAGCCTAGGTGGCTCGGTCGCTTAAGCATCTGGCTCTTGGTTTCAGCTCACGTCATGATCTCGGGGTTTGGGAGATCAAGCCTGGCATCAGGCTCCCCCCTCAGTGTGGAGTCTGCTAGGGATTCTCTCTCTCCCTTTGCCCACCCCCTCTGCTTGTGCATGCGTGCACTCTCTCTCTCTCAATAAATAAACAGATAAAATCTTTGAAAAAAATAAACTGAATTCTGTAAACCCAGACTGTAAAACCATTCAAACTGCACAGATAACTTGGTTGGACAAATTTATGTTCAACAAAAGAGCACAAATTCTTTTTTAAAAGTAGGCTCCACACTCAACGTGGGGCTTGAACTCAAGACTCTGAGATTAAGAGTCACATGCTCTACCGACTGAGCCAGCCAGGCATTCCCACAAATTCTTAATGTAAGTGAACTGATGTCTAGAAACAGACATTGCATTGTAGTTGGAGTCTTTAAGAGGCATTGATTTTCAAATTTAATGAAGGAGAAAAATACTATAGCTCATATCCTACTGGCTGGTAGATATCTTCCTCATAAAGGTCCCAATAGCACTACAATTTCCTTGGAATAGATTTTTATATATAACGCTTGGAATATGAGGTGACTTCAGGCAATGGAACTAAGTTTTAAATGATTTAGTTTTTTTTTTTTTTTCTGGTTAGATATTAGCAAGTGATCTCATAGTGTCATGAAAAGGATTCATTAGGGGGTGTGGGGTGATGTGCTAGACATAGCCCAAGTGAGGTTAAATACCATCATCATCAACCTTCACTGACAAGCGCTTACTGTCCCTGGATCTGGGGATGCAAGAGATAACCCATACTTATCCCTGACAGAGCTTAGAGCCTAACTGATGACTTACATGTACATATAGAAATGATACTAGACACTGAATATTGATGAACAAATGTTTGGACAATAAGTACTTTGAGGTGGGATAGATATGAATCCAACCTTAAGAGGTTTTTTTTTTTTTTTTTACCAGTCTCAGTTGTAGAATCTGTAAATAATATCTGACCCTATGTATTAAATTGATCTTCCACTACTAAACTATAATTTTCTTCTTGTATCTCTAGCCTTAGCCCAGAGTCTAACACATAGTAGGAATTTTGTCTCCCTGAGTTAAAATACTATCATTTTAACAGTTGTGAGCTGGAATTTCTTATCAACTATAATCTGCACTCATCTTAGGAGGATAATTGCACCACTAACTGTAATGTAATTATATGAGTACGATTCAATCCACACCCTAGTGTACAGGTCTTCTAGGTTATGCTTGTTAGAACAACCACATACATATAAAATGCTATATAAGATGCCATTAAAACAAAAAGCAAGTATAGCCAATGTTGTGGTCATTTCTATGTTGTCACAACCTAGGTCTTTTCCTATATACATATACCAGCTATCCTGGTTATAGCTGGGTTTGCCCTGTTCCTTTGGGGGAATCAAATCAATGACAAATGTCTTTCTCTACATAAGGTTGGTGGGACCAGATCCTGAAATAAGATTAAGACAAGAGGAAAGTATCAAGCAGTCTTCTTTATTTCAGGATGGAGGGTGAACCATTTAAGAGTAACAGGTGTGACAATGATATTGATTTTCTGGATTTTACTTCTCAAAGAGTCTGGAAAGAAGATTTGAGCAGCTCAGACTGGATTTCTGTTGATAACCCCCTGGGATGACTTGACACTGCCCTCCCTTCAGCCCTCAATTCCTTTACCTTTGAAGCTCCTGGGCCTGGGCCTCTCCTTGCCTTAGGAGAGACTGCCACTTGTCTTTGGCAGCTGGACAGTTCTGGAATGACAGCTGGCCACCCAGCCAAGGGACAGTGGCAGGAGCAAACATCCCAGCCTGATAAGACTGATTATGCAGCGGCAAGGAAAAAAAAATCCTATCTTTCTGTTTTTTTGTAATTACTGTATTTCTCTGGCTGTGTGATTATGTTTCTAAGAGAAGAGCGGGAGAAGCTGGCAAGAACCAATGTCCTCAGTTTGGGAGAGAAACTGCAATTCCTTCAGAGGCCAAAATAAACTGCAGGACAGAGAGAGTCGTAACAGTGCAGTGGTCGGTCCCCAACACCTCGGAACCAGTAGTTACAGCCTCAGGGGCGAAATTCTTCAGTCCACACAGACACTCAGCAGGTGAAGACATAGCTATGATCTAGCCAGGCCCCCATCTTTGAGGCAGATGGATGTCATAACCCCACAGGGCAGACAGTTGCCAAGTGTCATCTGGAAGACTGTCAGGAGCCCTTCCTAGCATTATCCTTTTGAAATCACAAGCAAGCGCCCCCCCGCCCCCCAATGTCTGGGCAGAATCTTCCAGGCTACAGAAAAGCTGTCCCCCTCCCCCATATCCATTCTTCCACCGATATTCTATGAGCTTATAACAGGGAAAGAAACTAATCATAAAACCTGATCATAAAACCCTTCTTATACTTGAAGACAGCGATTAAGTATTCACTTAGCCGAGGTCTCCCTGCTTCATTTAAAACAAAAGAGGTTCTCCACTCACGCCCTTCCCACTCCACCAGAAGACGTATTTCTGGAACCAGCGCTGGCCATCCCGAAAGTTGCTATTTCCCTTAGTTGAGGGCGAAGTTAGCGAATCCCTGGCTGCGAAGTCTCAACTCGGGGGAGGGGGCGACGGCCAGGGCGGGGGAGAGCGGCGAGGAGGAGGAGGGACTAGAGGGAAGGACACTGCCCCCTACTTCATCGAGGTCGTTGCCTAAGCCGCTGGAGTCGCCGGGTTGGGTTTGGGGAGGGAGGAAGTGGCAGCCGCGGCGGAGCGGCCTGGGCTCCGCACCCGCGGCTCAGTGCCAGTTCGGTACCTGGCGGGCCGGGCGCGCCTCGCAGGCCGGCCGCCCGGGGCGCGGAGGGTGTGAGCGCGCGCGCCCCCTCCGTGCCCGCTCAGCCTCGCGCGCGTCTCGGGGGAGGCTCCGCCGAGAGGCGCCCGGGGAGCCCGCAGCCTCAGTCCTGCCGCCGGCGGAGCTTTGTTCGGCGGCGGCGGCGGCGGCTCCGAGTCCCACCTGCTGGTGGCGGAGAGACAAGGAAGGGGAAGAAGAAGAAGGAGGAGGAGGGGCAGGAGGCGGCGGCGCGAGCCCACCCCTCCTGCCGGCGCCCACCTCCCGGGGGCTCCGCAGTCCCCAGCTCTCGGCCTGCACGCGTTCCCCGCCCCCGGCCCGGCCCGGCCTCTCGTCCACGCCGCGGCGGCCGCTGCTGCAGCCCAGGCAGCCCGGCCCGGCCCGGCCGCCGCCACCCGGAGCCGCCGGCGAGTTTGAGGCGAGCGCGGGGCGCGCGGCGCCGCCTCGATGTGCCCGGGAGCCGCCTCGGCGCCCCAACCCCGCTGAGCAGCCCCGAGGGCGCAGCGGCCGGCCCGAGAGGGCGAGCGAGAAGGCGCGGCGAGTCCTGGAGAGAGGGGGAGAGCGAGCGAGGAAGAGCGAGCCCGAGAGCGAGCGCAGGGAGCGGACACCATGCCGGGCTGGAAGAAGAATATCCCCATCTGCTTGCAGGCGGAAGAGCAGGAGAGAGGTGAGTGAGGCGACGGGGCGGGGGAAGGCAAGGAAGGGGGGTCCGGGCCAGGGGCCGCCCCCGGTGCCTCCCTCTCCCCCAGCTCCCCCCGACCTGTCCACCGGCCGACGGGGGAGGGGCGCCGCGCCCTCCGGGGCCGCGGGCGGATAGAGGCGGCGCCGTGCGAACTGGAAGAGATTTCTTTGAGGGGGGGGTGGGGGGACGGGAAGAAGGGGAAAGAGGGAGGGTGCAGCAGCAGGGAACTTTTCGCTTGGGGAAAGATTTTTCGGGGGGGGTTACGTAGGGGGTACTCTAGCTTCACCAGGGCCCGCTCGCACGTGGAGCCCCGCGCGCCTTTCTATGGGGTGGGTGCTGGTGGGGGTCCTGCAGTGTTTTAAGTGACTTTTCAAACTTTCCTTCTCCCGCGGCCGCCTTCGCGGTGTCCCCGCCTCTGGCTGGGCTTCGATGGTGCTACGGTGCCCAAAGTTGCTGGAGATTCAGTGAGGAGGAGGAGCAAGAGGAGGAAGAGCTTGGGGGCGGGATGTGAGCGCTGCCGCAGGTCTCCGGAGGGGGAGGGGAGGAGGGGGAATGCTGTCCCTAGGCTGAGGGTCTGGGGCTGGGAGTGATGCCTGGGAGATGAGTTATGCCCTAGCGCAGTTCCCGCTGTCAAGTTAATACCGCAGGACTGCGGGCTTTTCATAATTACTGTCTATTTTCTTTTGTAAAGGCGGCTGTCCATGCCAGGTTGCTTGTAGACCTTTTGTGCTTCTGCCTGACAAAGTGTGCTGGGCACGTTGCTTCTAAGTGACTCGAGGAGAGGAAAGTTGAAGGCCCTTTGCACCTCAAAGGCTTGGTTCTGTTGAGGTCATGCCATGCTGTTTGGATTGTGCTGAGGTTGGCCAGGGAGTTCAGCTCGTAACCTGGATATGATGTACTGAGTGCACCAGAATTTCCTATACAGGCCCCCCGGGGCTAAAGAGGTGTGCAACGTGGCTGTGCTAGCATCCAGAGGGACCCTGGCTAGCAAGGGCCCCCACGGTTTATTCCCCTGCTCCTCCCACCCCTGTCGGCCCTGGCTTCGAGGAAAACGCTTTAGAATTGGATGTGTTTCAGGATGCTGGGTCCGCATGGGCTGTGGCAACAGTCCATGCTGAGGTTAAACGGTGCTGTGTGGGTGGGTGAGTGAGGAAAGGAGGAGGAGGCAAATCTGGTGTGTGGAGAAGGCAGAGTTGTCAGGGGAGCTTAAATTTCAGCAGCTTGATGGGTTGGTATGGAGGGTGGTTTGGTTATTGGGCATGCCAAAAGTTTCAGGCTTTTGAAATAATGCTTATTACTGAAGAGCCAATGTACGATTTCCAGTTTTTCTCTAGGTGGCACAACCTGTCTTTGGTTTATATCCTGTTTAATGACTCAGGGAATTCATCCCTTTTAAACCACTTCCTTATTAGATATGTGCATTCATTTTCCAGCACTCTTTCTGGCAGGGGACCTTATATTTACCCACTCAAAAGGCACCCCTGCTTTAGAAATGCCCCTGCTTTTCCCTTTAGTAAATCATATCTTAAAAGTTGCAAATAGTGGTACCAATCATTTATAACCAGGTAAAAGCACTAAATGAAAGCATTCTGTCAAGCATGGAGTATCTGTCCTATCAACTAAATGTCACGATGAACTTGGTACTAAATGGATCTGTTTGCTAAGAAAAACATTGCAGTACTGCCAACAAGTTTTATCTGAATGCTGAAATGGGTAGATTTTTGGATTGTGACAAAATGTACTTCTATGTCTTTTAGAAATATATGGTAACTTTGAAAGATGATCACCTAATCTGCTTGGTGGAGATAAGACTGAATTTCCTCCAGAATATAAAAATCTGAGTCAGAAATTGGGTATTCTACTTTATCTTTTCCAATAGGAGAAACAGGGATGTTTGTCACTTAGTGTCTTTTTACACCTTAAGGATTTCTTCTTGCTTATATTATGTGATGCTTTCTAATTAGTATTGTTTCCAATTTGATTGTTGCATTTCTTTTTGAGGTCCTGATTCATTGGGGAAATATATGTGGTTTCTTTCTTTTAAAATCTCCTACCTGGTGTTTGTGTTTCAGTTGTGTGTATGTGTGCACATGTAAGCATACCTATTTAAATTAACTGAGCTGCTGCATGATTTTTAATGCATATGTCAAAGGACACTGCTTGTAATTGGCTTATTTTTTTGGGTGAATATTATTGTAATGAGCAATGTTTTCTATTTGCATTTGTAATCAGCTTGTATTTAGTTTTTTTCCCCTTGGAATTTATAACTTTAAATGATTCAAATAGTTTTGAATTAGTTCTTGTTAAATATAAACAAAAATATTGAACTATCAGGTTGGTCAGGAAAATAATGAACATAGAGGGAATAAATACATTTTAAATTTTGTCTAGGGATAAGATTGGCTAAAATTCCAATTTCTAATGTCTTATCATTAAATTCTAAGGTTGGTTGTGCTCATATAACCATTGCTTTTTCCACATTCCCCTCCCCCCCCACTGCAATTTACATTTAAACATTCTAAAACCCATTATGGAGACCACTCTAGCATAACATTTTTTCATGTAGATTTTGTTTAGGGAAATCTCTTCCTGAAACTTAATGCAAATTAATACAGACTGCTGTTTCATTAAGGACCACATATTTGAACAAGCATTTCTTAACATTATTCTTTAAAAAAAAATGCTAATCTCAACTCAAAGATTTAGGGAAACTGCCTTCTTAGTATTATCACATACAAAGAGAGAGTTGGCCAATCTGTATAATTTCATGCCGTACCTACACACCATTCATAACTTGGGTTCATCTTGAAGGCTTCTGTCAAGATGATATTGAGTGAACTATTGCTACTGCATGCAGTGCTGAGCAGAGAAACTGTAACATATGGGTTGTTGCAGTTAATGCAGTCACTTCCAAATGACATGTTAAGATTCACCCACATACAATGACATACTATTAAAATTCAGGACACATTTCTCTGTCTTCCCCCTCCCCCGATTTTCTGCTTGAGCTGGTAAACCCAATCCATTTAGAAGTCACCTAATGCACTTTTGGGTAAATGTTTTAGGAGAAGAGAAATTATTCTGTAAACTGTTTACTATCCCACTCGAATTAAATTAAGTAATGTATTAGTTGTTTTAATCTGCTTATTAGTTTATCATGTGTAATAGAAATATAGCTGTTAAGGAAAATCTCAGTAATTAATGATGCTTCCTTTGCCTTGTAGCTTTCCTTCTGATTTCCGTGGCTCTGGTTAGTAAATGTTTGTGTGTGTATGTGTGTGTGTATTCAACAGGGGAAAATGTATGCATTTTGTATAGCTCCCTTTCTCCTTGTGTTTCTGTTCTTAAGTTTTGGAGGTATACAAGTAAACTTGAGAACTTCCCTTTGGACTTCTGTAGAAATTATCATATCTGGGGTTTTGCTTCTGTTTTGTTGACTGAGTATTTGGATCTCTTTAGATACAGAGAATTTAGGTTTTATAAAATATCTATGAGAAAGCACATGGGCTTAAGTAGCGTGCCTTTATTATATCTTTGATCCGTTTCATTTTCCACACCTCAATGAGATCTGGTGACCCTATTCTACACAACCTACTTATCAAAAATTCCAGTTTGAAATTTGACTTTTGACTGGGGAGTGCTGTGGGGAAAAGAGAAGAAATCAAAATGCATGGAGAGTCTGCTATGCGTTGGGCATGGTGTTGGACACTTCACATGCATTATTTGGTATAAGCCTTACCACATGCTTGTAAGGTAGGTATTATTATTTCCCCTGACAGATGAAGAAACTGATGCTCACGGGATGAAAAAAAATGCCTAAAGTTAAAAAGCCAAGCCTTAGGGTACCAGTTTCTAAAGAGATAATGCAAAAAAAAAAGTTAAGTTACATTTCTTGAAATGAAATTTTTAGCATTATATGTGTACACATACACACACACACACACACACATAGATAAAACATGGATTTTTTTGGACCTAATAAACTGACACTAATTCTTTCATCAAGAATTCATCAGAAGAGTTTTAGTTATATATATAGTGAGACAAAGCTTCCGAAGTATATTTTGGGCTTTTGACAAACTGACCGGATGGGTTTATTAACTCTAACAATAAGGATTAAAATGTCAACATATTTTTAAGGAGAATTATTTGACTACACTTAAAGATAGTCATTTAAGAGAATGGTTTTTCCACCAAAGATTTGATATATATAATTCCATAGTTTTCCTTCTTTTCAAAGAGTATTTGCCATGAAGGCAAGAATGAACAAGAATTAGGTATTTTTCCTCACTGCTATGAACTGGGAAACTACTGTATCATTAATAGCCATTGTGCATTTGCTCTTTTGCCAACATTTTATTTAATTAATGCTATCCATCTGAACTCTCAGCCTAGCTATCTATCAGAAGGCCCAGTAGCCAAACAAAGGGACTTCAGATAATGCTTTCTTCTGCAGTAACCTGACTGGTTTTTTTCACCAAGAAAAAGAAGTATCAACTGAAGCTGGTAAAGGATATTGAGAATTGAATATCATATTGAGAAATGAATACTGAGAATTGAATTATAGCTGTTAGAGTAAATGTTGCATGAGGGCTGATGGTTTAAGGCATTTAGGATCTGATCAACTTATTTTCACTTAAATTATAATGGCAGTTTAGTAATACAAAATACAAAAGTATAGTAATACAAAGTAACATGTCTAAGAGAACGATATTCAAATGCAAAAACAAACCCTGGGTTTGAATCTCTTGTTTTATCTTTTATTAAAGTGTATTCCTTTATAAATTCCAAGGTTGCTTAAACATAAATATAAAAACCTATCAATACAAATTTCCTTATTCAAGAAACCTACTTGTTTAGGCATGTCAGTGACCAAAGGGTACTGTCAGTTTTATGGGAAAGTTAATGTTCTTTAAATATTTCTGCCAATTAAAATGCACCTGATTGAATTTCTTACTGCCTTTCATTTCAACAGTAATTAAACTTTCAGCAGCAAATCAGGTGTTGAAAAGAATGTGAAGACAGGGTTAGTATCCTAGCTGGATTCCTTAGCTCTGCCCAGCAATGTGGTGGACAGCAAGGTACTTGAAGTCAAACAAGAGTGGGTTTAAATCCCTTCAGCACTTCCTAGCTCTGTGGTCTTAAAGTTAAAACTTAAAAGTTCTCGAGGGGGGCGGAGCAAGATGGCGGAGGAGTAGGAGACCTGGATTTCGTCTCCTCTCAGGAATTCAGCTGGATAGGGATCAAACCATTCTGAACGCCTACAAACTCAACAGGAGATCGAAGAAAGGAATAGCAACAACTCTCTGAA
>NC_138373.1:114899982-114943756 GCF_054177405.1 Leptonychotes weddellii | reverse complement strand
CTTTGAGATCCCATTCATATTGAAGTTGGAAAACATCTGGTCTTATTAATTAAGAGCATATTAGTCTTTAGTTTAAAAGCTCTTTGGTCATTGCTCTCATTTCTCAGGGGTTTTCTCTTCTCTCATTCTCTGAAGGGGACAGCTTAGTATCTTCATGGCACTGGGTGAAGGGCATTTTATTCATTGTCTGACCCTCACTGCGTCCACTGCTCTGGACTTGGCATGCTTGGTGACTGGGCGTTGTGCCCTGGTCCCCACTGAAATGAGACTGTTCCCGTTTGGTCTTTGGATGTCATCCTGGCAGCTGATTTGGACTTCCTGGACCTCGCCATTGTGCCTACTTGTGAGATCCTTGTAGCCTGTGCCCTTCTTGTCAGAACTAGGCCTTTTCCTAGGTACCAGTCCTGTCAGGATTTCTGCATCCCTCCTGGGAGCCAGCAAGCGCTTCACTCTTCCCTTGAATCATGATGGAGTTTGTGGGATCTTGGGAGGCGCCCTCATCCGGACCTGTCCTACAGCACCTTCTGCAGATACCACCATTGTATTGCTCCAATACCGTGTTGGATGCTGCCTGCGCCAAATAACCATCATGCTGGGTGATGAGGGTCATTGGCCAAAGTGTGCACCAGTGCCCGCAAAGCTATCCGGGTGGTAGTTTTTCTCTCCTTTTGCACTTGTCAAGGAGTGTTGAATCCTTGCAGAGTACTGGACCCTTGTATCTGATCATTTGTCCCCCTGCCCCTTCCTCTTTTTTTCCATTCTCTGCTGTGCCAGCTATCGGCAGTGGCTTCAGTGCCTTGAAAACTTAAAACCGGAAGGGACAAGAGTCAGAAGGGTGAGTGAAGGATCACAGGGAAGAGTCCTGTTCCTATTTTAGATGGGCATCTTTCCCTAAGATCTGAATGGCAGAGAAGAAAGAAACAAACAGCCCAGAGATGATGTAGCTTGAAGCTGCCGAGTAATTTTGACCAGTACCTTCTGTTGGTCTCCCTGGTATGCACACCTCTCTCACTTAATAGCTTTACTAGAAATCTGCCCTTTATATTGCATCAGCAAATGTGTGAACACGAGAACTGACATATTTCTTCTCACGACTGGGAGTGTAATGGCAATGTGCATTAGCTATTAGATATTGATGTGTTTTAGAGGTTTATTTTGTATTTTGAATAAAGATGTTTGGAAGAGATCACTATATACTTAAGACTTCTTGTATGAACTGATGTTAGAATTATTATTTTACTAAGTGTTTATCTTGTTTTCACAGTTGTTGAATATAGCAGACAATATGAAAATTCGATACAGAGTTTGACAGCATAAAATTAGTAGTTTGTCTGTTTTTTAGGTACAGTTAATCATTTGAGAAAAAGTTAAGGTATATAGATTTTGCCTTTTAGTACATTAAACAACAACAAAACAGTAGAAGATAACAGGTGAATATTCAGATAATAATGTATTTATTTGTTTGTTTATTCTGATATATAATCTGTGAATAGTTTTCCTTGTTGATATCTTCTGACGTCAAGTATTTATATCTCCTATTACTGATACTCATAAATTCTGTGACAAAGATTGAGCAGAGTACGCTAACATGCTCGTGAAGTCACACTTCGACAGTCAGAAGGATTTCTACATTGCCCTTTCCAGAAGTGTCAAGATTGTTGACTAAAAGCGAATGGCATCTAAAATTAGATTTTTCAGACGAATTCAAGTGTTTCTTTTTAAATGTATAATTTTCTAGTATGTGCAGAGCACATTTTCATTAAATGAAACCCTTGAACAAGGCAATATAAATTTAGTTTTTTTGTTACTGTTTCACTTTTTTCCCCCTATAATTTTAGTTAGGAGGATGAAAATTTGCCAGGCTAGAATCAGACACCTGTAGAGTTGCTGCATCTGCTGAGAAAGCACCTCATCAGGCTTTGTTCGTGAACTTGAACTGATATATAATGCTTGTGTGTGTGTGTGTGTGTGTGTGTGTATGAAAGCCCTACCAATAAAGAGTAGTCTTGTTTTCTCAACAGTATATAATATTATTGGGTGTCATTTGGGCTCTCAAATGGGGGATGTGAGTTCCGTTGGAGAGGCCGCATGTAGGTGCTCTGGTTGGCAATCCTGGTCTCAGTCTTCCCAGCCTAGGTGCCAGACATGTGTGTAAATGAGCCTTTAGGTAATTTCAGCCCTCAGTTGTTGAGTGCTCTGGCCTCCCCGTATTCCTAGCTGGGGCCCCAGAGCAGCATGGAATCGATGCAAGCCATTTTCTCTGTGTCATGTCTGAATTCCTGACCTACAGACGCTATAGCATAATTAAATGGTTCTTAAAAAGCAGCTAAGTTTCAGGGTAGTTTGTGACCTGGCAATAGTAAGTGGAACAGGTGCTGTATGGCCCCTTTTTGGATCCCTGACCTCCTGTTCTATTGCACTCCCTGGAACTCATTGTTTATCATCAGCAAAATCCTTTATATCCTCAGCCTCCTCCGTGAACTTCCCCTTCCCTTTCTTGGTCTGACTGATGCGTGGCCCTCCGTCAGGGCATTTCTTCCTTTGTAGTCTTTCACATTCTCCTGGAGGAGGGGTAGGTCTTTTTTGTTCTTCTTTGCTATTTCCCATCTGTTGTCCTTCCCTCCTTTCTAAAAATGCCTCATTTTGAATCTCATGCCATTGCAGAGTCTACAAGCCACTTCTCCCTGCTCTCAGCACTTGTCTGCGGCGGGTGACCATTTTCACTGCTGGCTCTCTGCCACTTGCCCCGTACTATTTCTGTCACGATTCTTCTGAGTTCAGTATTCGTATACGTTGTCCCTCCAGTTTCTTGGTTTCTCTGTCCTGTGTCTTTCCTCTTTCAGTGGTCATATCCACCGCTGCTCGCTTCTGGGGCCACATCTTCGACCGGCACTTCTCAAAGTGAGGTCCAGTGGCCTCTGGGGGCTGCACTTTCAGAGAGTCTGTGAGGCCAAAACTAGGTCCACGATAACACGAAGACATTATTTGCCTTTTAATTTCCTTGTCTCGGGGGTGCACAGTGTCATTTTCCAGAAGCTGCACGATGCGATGCACATCTTCATTTTGGCGGCTAATGGAATGCATGCTTGCATATTCTTGTGCTTAAAAATTCCCTGTTCTAATATTGATAGGTAAATACTAGTAGACATAACTCGCATAACCAAAACCTTTTTGGGACACTCACTCGTTTCTCGGAATGTAAAACCCTCCGGAGACCAACATGTTTGAGACTAGCTGCCCTAAAACACGTCATTAACCATGACTGCCACCCAGCCACCCGTTACCTAATTTTCAGGCATCCTGCTCTCCACATGGCACCTGTCTTTCCCCTACTGTCAATCCCAGGAGGACCTAAAATCTGTTGACTCTTCCCTCTTTACGCGTACTAGCCACGCCCCTCTCGTGTCCTCATTTCCCTTCTTCCCAACTTAAATTCCTCTTACATCATATAACCAGTCTCTTAGGTGGATCCACATCCCTCTCTCATTTTGTAGAGCTCATCTGGAAAACCTGGTTCAGCTCCACTCGCTGCCATTCTGGTTTCTTCCTGTGCCGTTTAATGTGGTTGGAGAAAAACACTCCGTCAGGCTGACTGGTTTCACTTTAATTTGGGATCACTAATCCCTAGTGGGCCTTTCGTGCTGCCAGTTTATCAGGCTGCATTTTCTTGGTCAGTTCATTCATGCCTCTGCCCGCCTAGATGACTGATGCCTCCTCATCTTCCCTGTTTCCTCGAGTCTTCAACACCTCCTCTTCCATTCTCACCTCAGCTGACAACTTTGCTTCCTACTCCTATTTCACTTAGAAAATAGAAGCAGTTAGAAGAGAATTTCTGTCTGTGTCTCTGCCCATATATTCTGTCTTCACTCCTGTTACTGTGGCTGAACTCTGTGCTCCGATGCAAGACCAGCGCTCACCTTGTGCACAGGATCCCATTCCCTCTTGCCCACTCGAGGACATGGCTCCAGCATATTCTCCCCTCTCTCCAGCATTATCAGTGTCCCTCTCTACTGAATTATTGCCATTCCACATACATCCGTGATGTTATTTCACCTACTTTTTCACCTCTTTTCACTCTCAGTCCCTCCAGTTGCCACTACAATTTTCTCCTCCCCTTAGTAGCAAAATCCCTTGAGAGATGTCCCTATTTTCACTCTGTAATAGTTCTTTATTCTCTCTTGAATCGAGTCCAATCCGGTTTTTGTGCCCTAGTCTATCTTCTTCTACCAAGATAACCAATGACCTCCATATTGTTAAATCTAGTAGCCAGTTCTCAATCACATACGACTTGACCGGTAAGCAGAATCGGAGATAATTAACCACCCCCATTCTGGAAACACTTCATTCATGGGGCTGTTGGGCTTTCACATTGTCCTACTTTTCCTCTTCCCTCATTAGCTACTCCTTCTTGGTCTCTTTTGGTGTTATTTTTCTCAGGTCCTTGATGTCTAAATATTGGAGTGCATCAGCATTTGGTCCTTGTACCTCCTGTTCTTTTGTGCTTTCATCTAGTCTCATTGATACTCTGTACCAATGTGTATCTTCAACCTACTCCTTTCTCTTAACCCCTGGCTCCCAAATTCCCTGACTTTCAGTGTCTCCATTTGAATGTCTAACAGGCAGACATCTTACACCTAAAATATCCAAAATCAAGCTCCTACTCTCTTCTTCAAACCTGCTCCTCTCTGGTTTTGCTCACTTTGTAAGTGGCACATCCATCTTACGGCTTGCTTATGGCAAAGCATCTGGTATCTCCCTGGATTCCTCTACTTCTTCATACTTCACATCTAGTGGAGAAAATCCTGTTGATTTCACCTTCAGAATGTATCTAGAATCTGATCATCATCACCTACCTCTACCATGTCCAACTCCGTCAGCCACCATCATTTGTATTTACCTAGATTATTGCATTTTCCTCCTAACTGGATTTCTATTTGTCCCCGTGTCCTTTGTTCTCATAACAAGTCACTGCAGAACAGCCAGAGTGATACTTTAAAAATATGTCAGATCTGCTCAAAACACTTTAATGGTGCCCCATCTCACCCAGAGTGAAAACCAAAGTAGAAGGCCCTACATATCCAGGCCCTACATAGTCTCTGTTACCCACTTATCCTTATTTTCCTGTCCTAGCCCCCTCCTTTAATCTTTTTTTTTTTTTTAAGATCTTATTTATTTATTTGACAGAGACACAGCGAGAGAGGGAACACAAGCAGGGGGAGTGGGAGAGGGAGAAGCAGGGTTCCTGCATAGCGGGGAGCCCGATGCGGGGCTTGATCCCAGGACCCGGGGACCATGACCTGAGCCGAAGGCAGACGCTTAATGACTGAGCCACCCAGGCGCCCCAGCTCCCTCCTTTAATCTACTGCAGTCACGTTGGCCTTAGAAACACCCAATTTGTTCCTGTTTCAGGGTCTTTCTTTGCACCTGCTCCTCCCTCTGCTTGTACGACTTCCTCTCTCACCTTCTTCAAGTCTTTGCATAATGTCAGTTCCCTAGTGAGGCCTTCCCTTACTACCTTATTTGAAATTGCAACCTTCTCAACACTCCTTTTTTTTTTTTTTTTTTAAAGTTTTATTTATTTATTGACAGAGAGAGACACAGCGAGAGAGGGAACACAAGCAGGGGGAGAAGGAGGGGAGAAGCAGGCTTCCCCGCGGAGCAGGGAGCCCGATGTGAAGCTCGATCCCAGGACCCTGGGATCATGACCTGAGCCGAAGGCAGACGCTTAACGACTGAGCCACCCAGGCGCCCCTCAACACTCCTTCTTTTTCTTGCTTTAATTTTTTCCATAGGATGATATGACATACTATTTACTTATTTATTTGTATACTGTATATTCCTATTGTTTATTGTTAATGGAAGCTCCCAGAGGGCAAGGATTTTTGTCTGTTTGGTTACTGCTGTACCTCTAACACACAGAAGAGTGCTTGGCTCATAGTAGGTTCTCATGAATTGAGCTTCTGAGGCAATGTTACTAAGAGAGCAAGAGAAATGATTTTCAGATGATAGAGTAGTTATGTTCACATGCAGGTTTTCCATTGCTTTTTGGGGCTTATGTTTGAATTTAAGGATTTTGATTCTAGGGAAGAAGAACCAGGAATCATTTTGATACCATATCATTCCTGGTCTCCCCTATGGGGTTAAAGAAGAATTGGGGACCTAAATAGACTCCTCCCACCCTGAGAAAGGTAACTGGCAGGTGACCAGGGAGTTTCTCTTCTATCATTGGCAATCTGTGGACTGGCCCTTGAAAAATGCTCTTTCATGTCTAAGGCTACAAATACTTTCTGCTAAAATATACCTCTGTTGATGATATGTCAGATGGTTTTAAAGCAGAGATGATAGAGGAATGTTTTACAGTGAAAACCTTTTTCTTGATATTTTGAAATATGATGGTTGTTTTATCATCACCTGTGTGACAGCCTTCTTGTTTGTGTTCACGCTACCTACCAATGGTGCCAGGCACTGGGCGGATACTTACTATTTGCTAAATGAATAAAGGGAACAGGTGGGTTGGCATTATGAAGAACCATGGTGGGAAAGAGATGGGCCTATCTCCTCCCCTCTATCTAGAGGCTAAAGCTATTCAAAGTCAAGGGTAGAGTGTATTAGCACTTAGTACCAGGACATACCACCAAATTATATTGCTTTAATATAATTGCTTTAAGTAAACAAAACGAAACAAAACAAAAACTTTTGTTTTTGTTACTTACGGCATTTGAAGAAGTTGTGCCAAAGACAAGGTGGTTTTTTTAAAAATAAATATGAATAGTTTACGCACTTCATTATCTGTACTGTTTTTTTTCCTTTTCATTCTTGAGTCTTAAAAAAGTACTGAAGGCAACATCCTTTAAACAGCCTCTTTCTGGTCCTAGATGAGTCCAGTTGGTTTTACTAGTGTGTAATAACATGCCAGTAAAACAAAGATTAGTATATTTTGCCCTATTTTTTTTTCTAAGCCAATTCATTGCACTCTAATGGAATGAAATAAAAAACGGCCTTTAATTGAATAATTTATTATGCCATTTGTTTTTTCTTAATATCAAATACAGGAAGTAGTACTTAATCAATTTCCCTGCTTATTACTGAAACCAAAGGGCTGCAGAGTTAGATGGCAAGCCTATTAGGGAATGCTTATATATTTTTTAGGAAAACATTTATAATGTTATTATATAGCATTGTTCTTTGTTCTAAGGCTGGATTTCATATATACATGCATTCTTAACTACATCATTTTTTTCTTTAGATATGGTTGATTGCATGGTAGATAATCTCAAATTTCAGCATAATCATTAATCATACTTAGATTAAGGCCATTGGTTTAATGCAGTAGTTTCTCCCCCCGAAAGCATCTCTTTAACAACTAATTTTCCCAGGATCCTATTTCATGTTATCTGTCATTTGACTGTTTATCAGTGCTTCTCTGTCCTCCTAAGATCCATTCTCTATTTCTTCCTAAATTCCCAAGGTATCTGCTTGGTTTCCTCCCTTCTCCCCCAAGGTTGGAATATCAGAATAACAATAAATTCTGATACTCCAGTATGTTTTTTTTTGTAATGCCTGGCATGAAAAATCTCGGACGTTCAATAAACACTTGTTGATTGATTGATCTAAACCCCTACTCCTCCTGGAGTTTAACCTAAATAAGACTCTGAATGAATCAAAGCCCCTCCCCCCCACCCCCCCTGCCGCCTCCCGTGGATTCCTTATCTTGTCAGTTAGGTTTGGAATGTGTGCAGTAGGTGTGGGAAAAATACTCGGTGATCAAAATAATACTTTCTATTATGGAAAAGCGATTTGGGCAACTTGATTTTACTGCAGGATAATTAGAGATGTGAGCTTTTAGAATCAGAAATGGATTTAAATGCTAACTCCCACCTTAACTGGCTCTTTGGCTATAGGCAAACTATTTGACCTCTCAGTTTCTTCCTTTGTAAAAGGACCCATAATAACACCTACTTGGCATGGTGATAGTAGATTTTAAGAGTATCTATAAAAGTAACTGTCGGCTATATATAGAACTGTGATGGCAGCTATATTTAGAACTGTGAAATCTAGATGAGTGTACTAATTACAAGATCACATACAAGAGAAGTTGAGCTCTTCAGGGTATTGTGGGAGATGCAGTTACCTGAGGTGAGTTCTAGGATGTTTGGAGATCCCTGTATCTCATGAGAAGAGGGGATGTTAACAAATTTCTCATGCTAAAAATAAATATTTGGTGGGATGCCTGGGTGGCTCAGTTGGTTAAGCGTCTACCTTCGGCTCAGGTCATGATCCTAGGGTCCTGGGATTGAGTCCCACATCAGGCTCCTTGATTGACAGGGAACCTGCTTCTCCCTCTGCCTGCATCTCCCCCTGCTTGTGCTTGCTCTCTGACAAATAAATAAATAAAATCAAAATAAATAAATAAATAAATATTTGGTAATGTTAACAATTGGTTACAAATATTTGAAAAAAGTAATTATCAACATAGCCTAGAAACTTACCTAGGCTAATTTGCATCAGATTTAAGGGCCCCAAAGTCATTGTGGAATTATACATATCTGGATAAAAGGATTGATTATAAAACCACCTGCCTCCGTTTATTCTGTGGCTGCTATGTGGTTCAGAGACATCAAGCTCTTGAATCACAATTTTTCAGTTCTCTTCCTGTCAGTGACTTAATTTGAACAATAGCTTTGTTCAATGTAAGGCTTTCAGTATATGTTAAACCAAGATGATAAAAAACATACCAACCAAACTATTATCTTTCAGTGTAGGGAACCTACAAAGATATGATGATTTGGATTTTGTTTCAACACTTCAGTTAATGACTTACAGATAAATACAGGACAAAACCAAGCAAAAAACCCCTGCAGAGATGCCCTCTGACTTGAGGTTGTGTCAAGCCTAACCTGGGAACTGAGGGATTCCTTTTGCCAGCTCAGGCCTCTTCTGCCCATGGAACCATGCATTATTTGTAGCTACTCAGAGCTGCCTGGCTTCCCACTGATGACTAGATAGACCTCTGACTCAGCCTTGTTCATTGTCTAGCTCAGTTCAAGTCTTCCAGGGGAACCCCTGCCTGGGGAACTTGGTTTGTTATTGAAATCAGTGCTAATGGCTCCTCCCACTTGGTACTCAGTCCCAGGGACACGAGGTGTAAGGCATCTGCTGCAGGGGTACCAGTCTAAAGGGGTGCTGGACATCACTGAAATAAATCAGGAGCATGGTGCAAGTTAGCTCAAGCCTTCACACATAACTCCTACCATAGTAGACAGACCCTAGAGTGGAAATTTTTAAAAATCTCTCTGTAGAGGGCATTGGCCTTGCCCCTAGTAAATGGATTTTGAATAACCGGCCTGCCTGGGAAGCAAATGATTGGCGTCCATAGGAATCCCACTGCATGTTGTGGTCCAGCCCAGCTCTTGGTGGTTGGGCTTGACATTACTGCCAAATCCCTTCATTCCATCTTCAGGCTCTGCCAGGGTCCCTGTTGCATGATGCTTCCTTCTTGCCCACACCACCACGTGACCTGAGTCCTGCCAATATCCCTGAACGACTCCTGCCTGGTCTGTATCTCCTCCAGTCATCGGTCTTTTCCTGGGTCCCAAGTTTGTGCTTTGTCCAGGATCTTCCCGAATCCCAGAATTTAGCTTTTTACTAAGTAGGACCCAGTGTTTCCCTAGTTCCCTCCTTTCTGTTTGAGCACCCCAGTCTAAGTCTGAACGTAGTTTCCTCTTTGTATCCTTTGAAAACTAGTACCTGCAGAATTTCTCAGAGTGCTTATTTCTGCAAAAGTCATTGTGCTTCTGGTGTGGGGGTGAGTTGAGGAGAAGGGGTAAAACTGTGTGCAGTGGTTGCCGAATTTGTTTGACTGTGGGACACTTGCTGTTGGAGCATCTTGGTGGATATAGTTCCGAACACACTTAGAAAAAGTCTGCCAGACACAGTAGTTAGAGATATCTGGGGCTTGAAAAACATGTTAAGAGCAGGTGTTATTCCCTCAACACCAGAAGAATATCAGTGCTGTAGAATATTTGATTTTGAACTTTCTTGATGTTTTCTGTGCAGTACTGCAGTGTCGCTCTGATTAAAAGCTTTCTTCTCAATTTTAATGTTTGGTTACTGAGTCTGCTCTTACTGATTGCTCTTTTCTCTCTAATTGAGCAAGTTCAGCATTTGTTGAGAACCTACCGTGTGTCATATGTTGTGCTAGTTGCCAAAAACACAAATATATTAAGTTAGGTCTGCCCTCAAAAAACAAATTATAGTGTAAAATGAACATTTTGTAAAGCTGGTTCTACATTAAGCCAGTTATTTTATTTTTCTTTCTTTCAGGCCTAAGACTTATTTAACAGGGCTTTATTCTCTTTCTACTCCAGATGATAAAGGATCCCCTTAGGGCAGGAAAGGAGTTTCTGAGCATGTTACAAAAAATGGAAAGGAGAATAAGTTGCATGAAAATTTAGTATTTCTATAGGTCAGAACCTACCATAAACAAAGTTAAGAGGCAAAGAGTAAACTAGGAAGACATTTGCAACATAAAAGACAAAAGTTTACTATACTTAATAAAATGAGCACATAATACCTTTTAAAAAGTCATTGTTGAATGAAGGAATGAAAGACTGAGTGAATGAATGAATTCAGAGCAGTAAGGAAAAAAAAAAATCACCCTAATAGAAATAGGAAAAAGTTGGGAAGGGTTGTCATAGCACGTCTCTCTCTCTCTGTCATGTTCACACACAGACACACACACACACACACACGCACACTCATAAGGCACACATGCATATACACACAGAAGTACAAATCCAAATAGCAAAAATAAAGAAATGTAAAACAAAGTAACCTTTTAATCTCTCTCTAATTAATTTGATAAATGCTTATTAAGCACCTGTTATTACCATACTGTTAAATTGCTTTGTAAGTTGTGTGATTTCATTTGATTTAAACAACAATTCATCTGAAATAGGTATTGTTATCCTCATTGTACCAATGAGTGGAGGGCTTAAAGAAGTTAAATCTTGTAGTATAGTTAGGATTTTGGAAGCAACATTTGAACTCATTCCTGTATGTGTCTAAAGTCCATGCTCTTATTTACCATAGCATTCTGTTAGCATTAATAATATCATCAAGGGTATTTGATGATGTAGAAAGTTGTTTATGAAAGAGTTAAGTAAAAAAATAATTATAAAACAGTTTGTACCTATGATCCCACATATGTTCTTTTAAAAATGGTATAGCATGAAGCAAAATTTGGAAAGGTATATACTAAAATGTGACTAGTGCTTATCTGTGACTTTTATTTTCTTTTTGCTTATACTTTCTAATTTTTCTACCATGTGTATATATTGTGTTATAAGCAACAATATTTTAAAAGCCTTACCAAATTTGTGTGTGTGTGTGTGTGTGTGTCTGTGTGTGAACATGACAATATATTTTTGAAGTTTATAAGAGTTAACAGACCCAATTTTTTCCCCAAAAGAAGAATAAAGAGAAAGCATACCCAGGGAATGGAGGAGTATGTGCTCTTTGTGCATACAGAGTGTGAATGAGTAAATTGATAAATGTATGATGAAACAACTCAGAGAATAGGAAACACAAATGTCTGCTACGTATTTGGAGAAATTGTCAATATTAGTAATTAAAGACCTACAAGTAAAACCATCATGAGATCACTATTTTCACTGTGAGGGCAGGACAGCTTTTTCAAAGAGTGCCTAAACAGCTACTCTAAAGGTACCGCGTTGGAGAAAGCAATCTGATGAAAGAAGAAGTCTTAAAATTGTTTATACAAATCTTGACCCAGTCAGTGATCAACTCTTGGAATTTGGTCTTAAGTAAATAATCCTAAATACTGAGAAATCTTTGTGCACCAAGATACATGGCATTACCCAGAATAGGGAAAAGTGGGAAACAACAAGTGTGTAGCACTATGGTCAGGGGGTAATAAAGGATAGGCTAAATAGTTTATTGATTAATTTGTTCAACAAATAACTGTTGATTGCCTGTACTGTGCCAAGACACAATATGCCAAGGACACAGCCATGAACAAAATCTCACCCCCAAATAATCTTTAAAAAAGAGGTTTTCCATATCATTTTTTAATGTGAGGTATAAAAAATAAGATTAAATTGTAACTGTATTGACCTCAACGGTGTGAAAAACAAACAGAAGAAAAGGTCTGAAAGGAGGTGCTTGAAAATATTTACAGTTATTTTGTAATTGGATTGTGGATGAATATTTTTTAAAAACATTTTTCCGGATGTCCCAATATTTCTACAATAAAAACATATTTTTTAAGTTAACAAAATAAACATAAAACTTAATTGCCATTATTTATTATATGGTTGTAATATCCTTTTTAAATAGGAAAATAGGAACTTGTATCTGAGCAATGATGGGAATTTAATAGATCTAATTAAAACTACCAGAACTTGTGATTTTATTGAGCTCCTAAAACATCTTTGGTGAGCTCCTAAAACATCTTTGGTTTTACTGATATGTTTAAAGCCTTTAAGATGCTACTTTCATTAAAACACTTCTGTAGTAAACGGTAATTGTGTATTGAATAGATAAAAACTTATATTCAACAGATCAAAAAGTCCAACGCAATGTCAATTTGATTAGGTAAATGCAAATTTAACAGCCTAGTAATTCTTTACTCTTCTTATCTTACATGCCATGAAGAGTGGGATAATATAATTAAAATTCTGAAAATGGCTGTTTAGGATAATGGTGTGTTTTTCCCTTTTCCTCTTTTAAAGTAAGATGAGGGAATTTACATTTCCACTCAAGCATTATTTCCTATAGTGAAGGATCCCGTTACTGTGGTTCTAAGTAAACTTTAATTATGTTCCATACTTATGTGTAAATTTATTTTGTGTAATTGGTTTGTGTTTTGAAATGCTTTAGATAGAGTCCCTTAAGTTTAGGAATTGTTTTTATATTTTGTGTTTGAAAATTGCTTTGAATTAAAAATAAAGATATTTTAAATTTAATTTAAAGTGATGAAAGAATTTCCTAACAGTGTAAGATATTGAACATAGGTCAGAAAACTCTGTATTTCGGTTGTATCAGAATTTGTTATGTCTTATATAAATGTACAGTGAGATTTAAAATTCAGGGCTCACATTTGCAACAACATGGATGGAACTAGAGGGTATTACGCCAAGCGAAATAAGTCAGAGAAAGACAAACACCATATGATTTCACTCCTATGTGGAATTTAAGAAACAAAACAGATGAACATAGGGGAGGGACAGGAAAAATAAGATGCAAACAGAGAGGGAGACAAACCGTAAGGGACTCTTGACTCTAGGGAACAAACAGGGCTGCTGGAGGGGAGGGGGGGTGATGGGGTCACTGGGTGATGGTCATTAAGGAGAGCACATGATGTAATGAGCACTGGGTATTGTATGCAACTGATGAATCACTAAATTCTACCTCTGAAGCTAATAATATGCTATATGTTAATTAAATTGAGTTTAAATAAAAATTAATTAAAAAATAAAATTCAGGGCTCAAAATTATTAAAATTAGCATGAACTTCAGTCGGGTAAGAGTGAGTGGTAAAGCAAAAGCCCTTGCTAGAGGGTTAAGCAGTATTCAGAATCTGGGGTAGATGAGAGTCCTATGAATTGGGTATAACAACGTGGTTTCTTCACATGAGATTCCATCATGGAGATTCCATCCTTGGATTTTCGCAAGGTCATGTGGCCCTGGAGGAGACAGCCCCTCTCCACAGCCCCTGCTCTTCACACCGCCATCCTGATCACCTTCGTATCCCCTTCTCGTGCGACAGAGGTGAACAGTTCCTGGCTTTGACTATGAGGCTGACCGCATTTGGGAGGGGGAGGTCAACTAGAGACGGCTCAAGTTGTTTTTTTTTTTCCCCAGTCTTATCAGAAAATAAAATGGCAGCTGCCCCCACCTCCATGTCTTCTCTGTGCACCGCTTTTCTCCCAGAAGGGCTTAGTAAAGACAGCCACCCCACAGGGCTGCGCTTCAGACATGGAGATGTGTGTCCTAGAATTGGAAAGTTTGCTGTCTGTGTTTTGGGTTAATGTCCACCTTCTGAGGAGCCCGCCTACTCACGCCTGGCCAGTGTGAGCACAGTCACTCTGCTCATTGGTGCAGGTCTGATGGCTGTCTTGGCTGTGATTGAAGTGTTGACAGCCACCAGCCTTTGACGGTGCTGGTGACCACGGTCAAACTCTCACCTAGTGTGAGGTTCACATGTGCGAGCCCAGCCTCCAAACACAGTGGTCGAGACCAACCCCACCAGCCCTAGAGACATCCTCTTACCCTTTTTCTTAATGTAGCTACAACTCTGCCTTGAAATGTGAGACTGATTGCTTACTGTGCTCAGAATCCTGGTAGGTCTCACATTGGTTTCCTCAGCTGCCCACTTGAAGTGTGGGGTTTGCCGTCCCAGACCCAGACGGGCGCAGGTGCCTCCCTTACCCTTCAGGGAACTACAATAAAAGGATGCCATTCAGACTGGCCCGTACTGGAAAGCTGCATCCTGCCACAGACTTGCTGTGCGGTTGGAAGGGCAGCACAGCTGAAAGAAAATGTTCTCAAGGAAGACAGCCTTTCTGCGTGTCTTATTTGGGATCTAAGCAGGAGAGTGATCGGGTTTTCCTGCTTCCTCAAAACCGTGCAAAAGTTGATGTAGGTTTTCTGTCTTTCTCTGTCGCTCACTTTCTCCCTCCCCATCCTTATTATCCATATTCCTCTCTCCGTCCCCTGACACAGAATCAACAGTATTTTGCTTGCTAATTAAAAAAAAATCTGAGAATGCAATGGCCCACTCTTGCCAGTGTAGTTAGACACAGTCTTGATTTTTTTTTCCCCCTGAAACAGGATTTTAAATTCTGTCTCCTCTGTGCTGTTTGATGTTCTCCATTGGCAGAGCTAAGGTAGAGTTGAGAGCACGGACGCTGGAGACAGTCTGCTTCCGTCCAAATCCTGGCTCTGCCATTTATTAGCTGGATGATCATAGGCAAGTCTTTTAATGCCTCCGTGCCTCAGTTTTATGAATGGTTTAAAATGGAGATAATTAGGATATCTTTCTCAGCTGGTTATTATGAGGACTAAATGAACTAACATACATAAAACACTTAGCACATAGTAAGTACCCAGAATTATTATGGTGCTGACCAACTCAGTGTCTCCTTCTGGATTAATACAATGCAAAATGTGTTTAAAAATATGTCCTTAGGGCATAGATTTTGTTGTTGAATTCTTTGAGGGTTTTTTTTTTTGTATTTTCTGCAGAATAGTATATTACATGACTCTGGATTGGAATCTGTTTAAATTCTAAAACAGAAACATTATGACAGTCACTAGAGGAGAATTAGAAGTAGCTAGAGTCAGCTTGCACACAGCAGAATGAGATAAAGAGCAGTCGTGATACATAACACATCCTGGGAATCAACGGGAATTTTACAGTCATTATGATTATGACAACAGTTTTACTAGATTTTCACAGTAGCTTTTTATTTCAGAGATTTTCAAGGGAAATGTACAGCCACTTAGAAAAATGTGTATGAAAAAAATTTTTAATCACTTTAATTTTCTATAGAAGGTGAATTCGAGCAAGAAAATGGTTGAGTGGTTTCCCTGGGGAATAATACCAGATCGATCAGGGGTAAATCCAAGCAGCTTAATTTCTGATTTACTTCTTTAGTATCTACAAATCCTAGTTCTCTCAAGATGGGAGCAATTTGCATGTGAAATTTAGGAGAAGAGTTCTTTGGATTGAATTTCTTAAAAGAATGTAACATGGTTTCCTTCAGCAGAGATATTTAACTGGTGGAAGAAATGCTCTACCCCTCTCCACACCCCCAACCCACTACCCCTCAGGAACGCATGGACAGAAATAGCTCTTGGGGAAATTTCCAGTTCTTTTAGAGTTGAATATTCAGAATTATGGGCAAATCCCTTAAGATTAAAACTCATTGCTCTATTATAAAGGGTTCTCGCAGGGTCAGTCTTACCCATGGGTGGAGTGGGCCCGAAATAAGTTGTTTCATTTCAGGCTGAGAAATGCCTTTGAATTCCCTCCAAATAGCTTATCTATTCACTGTTTGAAATTCCACATTAGAGATGCTTCTATCTTTGCTTTTTTTTTTTTTCAAACTTCATTTTATATCTTCTGGAAATGCAGATATTGCAGGCATATCTAAGTAATAACATGCTCAGTCTTACAGTAACATGCTTATGACTTTAGAGACTTTTTTTTTTAAAGATTTTATTTATTTATTTGACAGAGAGAGAGAGAGAGAGACAGGCAGACAGACAGCACAAGCGGGGCAACGGCAGGCAGAGGGAGAAGCAGGCTCCTCACGGAGCAGGGAGCCGGATGCGGGGCTCGATCCCAGGACCCCAGGCTCATGACCTGAGCCGAAGGCAGACGCCTAACGACTGAGCCACCCAGGCACTTCTGGGGTGCTTGGGTGGCTCAGGCGGTGAAGCGTGTGACTCTTGATTTTGGCTCAGGTCATGATCTCGGGGTTGTGAGATCGCTCAGTGCCGGGGGTGGAGGCTGCTTAAGATTCTTTCTCTCCGGGGCGCCTGGGTGGCTCAGTTGATTGAGCGACTGCCTTCGGCTCAGGTCATGATCCTGGAGTCCCGGGATCGAGTCCCGCGTCGGGCTCCCTGCTCTGCGGGGAGTCTGCTTCTCCCTCTGACCCTCCCCCCTCTCATGCTCTCTCTATCTCAGTCTCTCTCTCAAATAAATAAATAAAATCTTTAAAAAAAAAAAAAAGATTCTTTCTCTCCCTCTGCCCCTCTCCCCTCTCCCCGTCAAAAAAACCAAAACAATACAAAAACAAACAAACAAACAAACAAAAACCTCTTTTCTGGATTCTGGGGATTTTGTTTGGCCTTAACTAGTAGGGAGTAGGGAGAGAGCATCATGATTCTTGGTTGTTGGGCAAAGGTGTGGGAGAGTAAGAGGGTGATGCTCCCACTGTGAAAATGGGTGATGGGGCACATAAAAGAAAAGTTAGGTGATAGGAAGCCAAATGTCACCTGCTCCCTCCTTTTGCTCTGGGCTAGGCCTTCTTTTTTGATTTTTGAGTAAACAAATGAAAATCTCTAACTTTATGTCTCAGTACTTTTAGTTGTGTCTTTAAGAGGGGCTGATATAATTTGCTTTTGATGAAGAGCTTGGGACCAGTCTCTTGTTCTCTGAAAGGAAAGAAGATGTTTTGGGTACTGAACAATAACGGTTTTAGGGACAGTGGGAAGATTTTCAGATTCTTTCCAAGTTCTCCTTGCAGCTTTTGGAACTTTATCCAGAGGTGAGCCATTCCTCCTTTCTGCAGGCTCCAGAAAATAACTCTATGTAATAAAAATGAATACATAATTCTTGGCTTTTAGGAGGACGAAAACCAAAGGAAGAATCTATGCTTTATCAAGTTCAGTGATGGCAATGGAACTGCAAGGGCTCCCCAGAGGACCTCCCTCTGAGCCGCAGTCGCTGGTACCTGCCGAGGCAGGCTTGGCCTCTGTCCGGGGAACAGCACACACCTGTTAGCCTTTAATCTCCCCACACTAGTGAGGCCATTTAAAGCCATGACAGCAGGCAGATGGCTCTGCCCTGGGATCCTTTGTCATTCCAAATTGTGCTGTCATATGGACAAGTCCATTTGTCCCACATGAGGCTCTTCTCTGCCTCTTTCCTTGCAACTTGCCTGAAAGATGTATTCTGTTCTTGTCCAGGTTGTCCCCTGGACACTGACTCTTTCCTTCTCACTCATACTTAGAGTCTAACCCTGCCTTCATTCTGTCTAAGCTCCCATTGCTCTGACTTCACTCATTCCCATGGTTCATAGTCATGACACACCTCTGCCCAGCAGAACTGTCCCTTTGGCCTTCCAGCCTGGTACCTTCCTAACTGATTTGACCATTAACTTAGCCTCAGTCCTGGACTCCCGAACACTTGCAGCTGGCTCTCTCACAGAGTTGTGTTTCTGATGATTAAAGAAGTAAAGGTATTTAAAGCCAAAAACCAAGTAGGAGACTAGAAATTTAGGACACACAGCTATGAGAAATGAACGAGTAAAGAAATAAAATGCCTGGCGGAGAAATAAAGGTATTTATATCCTGTGAGTTGAAATAGAATCAAATTACAGGGTTTTGGGATATCCTCTGACCCTCTGCTAAATAAAAAATATGAAAAGAGATTGTGAAACATTTCATACTTCAAAGACATGAAGCCAATTTACTTTATTACCTTTCATAGACAAAGGGGTTTCATTTTATGATAGTTTCTTGAACAAAACCTAGGTCATAGAAGCATATGCCTACAAAATCAGTAGGCACTAAGTGAATAGTCATGTTAACATTACTGTGGTCTTGCTAGAAAGATACAGGCATTGTATGTGCTCTTAAGTGGCTTAGAGTGGAACATAAATACAGCAGTAAAACATAAAACAATTAATTTACTAATTGAAGATCTTTTGCTGTGGCTTTTCCTCTTTAAAATTTCTTGTAAAAAAGAGACAGAAATATTAAAGTTGTTAGATTTATTTGCAAATGGGTTTAAAGTGTTATTTTGATACCAAGGCATGCTTGTATACTAGGTGAACTACTTTGGGACACTTAGAGGTCTGGTTTTGCTGAGGATTATCCCATTCTTTTTTGATTTGAAGACGTTTGAGGACATTACACTTTTCATTCCATCTCCTTTATAGTTGAAATTAAAGGATGTCCAGTGTATTTGGTTTAATAACATAATAATGATGGTGATTACAAATATTATAATAGCAACTGTATTAGTCAGGGTTTTCCTTATATGTATGGAGAGAGAGAAGGAGAGAGGGATTGATTGATTGGTGGGGGAGGGAGAGACGTTAAGGAATTGGGTTGTAAAATTTTGGAGGTGTGGTGAGTCCAGTGTTGTCTGGCAGGCTAGAGACAGGGAAGAGCCGCAGTTCGAGTCCAAAGGAAGTCTGCTGGCAGAATTTCCTCTTGCTTGGGAGAGGTCAGTCTTTGTTCTCTTATGATCTTCAACTGATTGGATGAGGCCCACACACATTATGGAGGGTAATCTGCTTTACTCGAAGTCCACCAATTTATTATTTTCTCAGTCAAAAAACAACTTCATAGAAACATCCAGAATAATGTTTGACCACATATCTGGGCACCATGGCAAAGCCAAGCTGACACGTAAAATTAACCATCACAATAACTAATCTTTATTGAATGCATTTTGAGTGCCACCTCTTTCTGAACATTATCTCATTCAAGTCTTTTATTAACTCTATCAATTTGGTGTCTCCATTTCACAGCTGAGGAAGCCTTAGGGATGAAGTGGGTCAGTTACCTGCTCAAGGTCATGTAGGTGGTAGTGATGGAGTTAGAGCCCATGTTTTTATCTCAGTTTCAACATGAAAATGACAGGTGGGCTGAGAACTTTTGGGGGGGGGGTCCTGTGAAGGGACATCTGAATGGAGGTAGGAAGAGCTCTGTGTTCAAATTGTCTGTTCACTTACTGCCATTGTGACTTGTTTCCACAAGAGCGATTGAAATAGGGATTTATGACTTTGTGGAATGGAGTCTAGGGCAAAACCCAGAAAGGTCATTTGAAAATGTTATTGACAGACTAAGGAGCCCAAGTTAGACAGCTGTATTTTGACAGTGTATTTTATGTCTGAGGTTGAGGCAGGTGTTTTCTTTAGTTATATTGAATCAAGGATTATTTCAGCTTGCTGAAGTAGGGACTGGCCATGCACTATTAGAGCTCATGCATTACACCTTGCTGGAGAGGGGCAATGTGTGGGCTAGAATCCACCTTGGCTGTAATTACTTTGCAATTATCTGGAACTTGGCTGATAACCAGAGAGCATGTGAAAAAGGCCCATAGATGCCCTAAAAATCATGAATTGTAACCTGGGCCTCGAGTTAGCCTGCTTGCTCTTACCTGTTTTCTCTTACTGGTTTCTAAAGTTAGAGCGGTGCAAGAGGCTGTCTGTCAGAAAGGAGGGAGGAGGGGCCTTGCAGTGGGCAAACAGCTTGAGAGTAGGAAGAAACAAATAGCTGGATGACTAAACTGAGCGGACGAGAAAAGCTTAATGAAAGCAAATAGGGGCACTTGGGTGGCTCAGCCCGTTAGGCGTCTGGCTCTTAATTTCGGCTCAGGTCATGATCTCAGGGTGGTGGGATCTAGCCCCACATTGGGCTCCGTGCACAGCAGGGAGTCTGCTTGGAGACTGTCTCTCTCCCTCTGTACCTTCCACTACTTACGCCCCCACACCACTGCTCTCTCTCTCAAATAAATAAAATAAATCTTAAAAAAGAAAGCAAACATAAACCTGAAATATACCACAACCAGGGGCCAGGTAGCATAAATTAAAATATCCTTTTACACCAAAGGCCATTGATATTAATTGTCATTCATAGTGAGTCGCTAGGAATTCAAATCAGGTTTTCAACACTCTAGTTTAGAAGGCCTCAAGGTGTGCAGAACATTCTAGAAGGATCCTTTGGAGAACTGGTAAGATGTTTTAGTGCTTAAAGGAACAAGCCTTCAATTATCTAGAAAGAAGGGCGCCTGGGTGGCTCAGTTGGTTAAGCGACTGCCTTCGGCTCAGGTCATGATCCTGGAGTCCCGGGATCGAGTCCCGCATTGGGATCTCTGCTCGGCAGGGAGTCTGCTTCTCCCTCTGACCCTCTTCCCTCTCGTGCTCTCTGTCTCTCATTCTCTCTCTCTCAAATAAATAAATAAAATCTTTAAAAAAAATTATCTAGAAAGAAGTTTCTCCATAATATTTCATGCTCCTAGGGTTCTGGATAGATATCTTTATGAAATGATAATCATTTTTATGAGACTCCTTTGAATTCCTCCTACTGGTCCAGAACCAGTATTGCAGTGCTTTTTTGGACATGGAGCTATCGGCCTTAATTGACTTTTGACTAATACCCGTGTTGGCTGTAGTTTAAATAGAGTTAGAGAGCCCAGCTGTGCAGAATTCTTTTCCAGTGTTAGAACTAGAATTCCTACTGACTGTTTAGCCTGACTGCCTTTTATCCTGTCTGAAACAAATTTATTTTCGTTTTATATGCTTACAAGAGTCACTATTTAGGATTTATTTTTTTTCTGCCCATGTCTGGTAGAATTTGGCATATAAAAAAGACCCAGGGCCTGCTTCCTTTTATCTGAACATGTTTCTCAGACGTCTGAGAATAAGCGTGGTGTTTAAGCAGTAATTGAATTGCAGTGGTGTTTACCAGTTGTGCTTTGGGGGAGCTTCCCAAATGGTTAAATATATAATGTCCCACCTGGCCCAGATGTAAATTTTATCTAACTCTTGATTTTCAGTAAGGTTGTTTATGACTTGAAGTTTTCAAGACCTCGATTTTTCATTGTAAAATTGTTTGGGGGATAAATGCCAAGAGCGTATGTATGTGTATGTGGTTTATGGTTTTCTCTTGTTACGTATTTATAGAGATTTGGGGATGAGTTTGATCATATTACTGTTGTGCATATTAAGGCCTTGCCTAGGACTTCAGGATATATGTGTAGTATTGATTTGTAGCAAGTATAGAGTCATGCTATGTTAAAGTATTGATTGATCATGTTTTTAAAAGTCAGTAGTGGATCATCTAAGTTAAAATATGTGCTTGTGGTAATTGAACTAATTCTGAGGGGGGAAATGCCCTTTTGATTTGTACAGAATTTGTCTTTGCTGAGATGGAGTGGGCAGATGCCTGTGTGATAGTATTTCTGGGATTTCTTCCTCAAACCTTCCCTTTCACAACCATAGTTTGAGGTTAAATTTGAAAAGCCTTAGTTGAGAAAACACATCGTATAAGTTTATACTAATGTATACATCATTTTTTTTAAAGATTTTATTTATTTATTTGAGAGAGAGACAGTGAGAGTGAGAGAGCACAGTGGGGTGAGGGGCAGGGGGAGAAGCAGCCTCCCTGCTGAGCAGGGAGCCCGATGCAGGACTCGATCCCAGGACCCTGGGATCATGACCAGAGCCGAAGGCAGACGCTTAGCGACTGAGCCACCCAGGTGCCCCCTTTAAAAGTTATTTAAAGAAAAACCTGTTTGAAGTTGTAGATGACCCAGTGTTTAGCAATCTAGATCAAATACGCTAGAGTGTAGGTCAAAATCCTACCCACCAGGCAGAAATATCATATGAAATAGAATTTATAATTTTAACATTTTGCTTGAGGACAAAAGTTTGAGTAAAATTTTCTGGTCATAACCCATAGTAAATACAATTATACTTTAATGATTTAGGACCTAGATTTAGTTTTCTACATGTAAAGAAATGATAAATATCTATTTTGACTGTTTTTGTTTGAAATCTAGCTCATTTTCTTTGTATCTGCTTTTGCTTCGTTTGAAGAACATCATAATTCCTCTTTGTCAAAATGCTATAAAGTTCCATTTATTCAACATCAAAGAGCTCAAATAATAATATTTTCTTTCTACAGCGATGTATAGAGAGAACTGATGTTCAAAATAGTGCCCTGCAGGCATTGCAAGAATTGGCTTCCAGATCTCCAAAGGAAGATCACATTATTTGGTATAGCATCAGCATTAGGGTATTTTATTCTTATTCATAGAACATTGGTACGGTATTTAACTGTGTGTTCATATCCTCCAAACCATCCTGGCTTACACGCTTGTCAAAGACTGCAGGGTTTTCATGCCTCCAGAAATAGATATAGTGTTTATTTTGTGTGTTTATATCTTTGGATTCATATTTTTGTGGGGCTAGGAAGAATAGGGCAGGAGGTGGTAGGGAGATAACTTGGATATCTTGTTGAAAGAAGTCAAGGCTTTAGGACTTGAAATGATAAGTAGAAAAGATACTGGGAGCCTTAGATTGGGAGCGATGGGTTTAGAGGCCAGCAGTTTATGAAAGAGATTTAATTATGTTGCCACAGCTGAGTGCTGTGAAGGTACAAAAGTGTTGACATCTTTATTCTCTATTATTGTGATTATACTCATTTAGTAGAATATAAGGAGAGAACACTCATCTATTCTCGTGGTGATTACTCTGATAGAACTGTAAAGTTTAAGTGCAAAGTTGGCTTCTCAATTTTTAGTCTGAGTCCAGGCTAATTAATTATAAGCCTTTGGGCAAGTCACTTGGCCAACCCAAGCCTCCAGTTCAGTTCTAGTGCTGGAGTTGAATTTGATATCATTCATACGTATTTAAATACTAAATGATTTTTATGAAAATTTAACATGAAGAAAAGTCATTTATACCAGCTTTTGCCGGTATATGTTGTCATTTATTTATTTCTATCCATTTATTTCTTCAGCAAATACTTCATCTTTATTTATTTAGTTTTTTTTTTAATTGAAGTATAGTTGGCACGCAACTTCAGCAACTATTTTTTGAGGATCTACTATGTGGAAAATGGGGGCCCTGTTCTAGTTGTTGAGGATCTAACATTGTCCCTGCTGTCTTAGAACTTACCTTCTACTGGCAAGTGAAACAACCTACTTGTATATATAACGTGTCAGCGTGAGAGAAGTGAGCTGTTTCAGACCAGGTGGTTAGAGAAGTTAGTTTCCAATTTCCAAGTGGAATCCAGTTTATTCGCTCTCTCTTGTTTTTATGATATTTTGATGTCCCCTCGGCAGCCTCGCGTCATTGCTAACCTCTCCACTCCATGGGATCACATTTTCCAGCAAACACCCCATGAGCACTTATTTCGATGCCTAATCACTGGCAGCGATGCAGCTGTGTTCATCATTGTCCATTCAGATTTGTATGATGTTCCCATCCAAACATACCTCAGGGTACATTTGCACATCTAATTACAACATTAAAACTAATAATAGCCTGATAAAATACTACTCAGACAAATGTCTAAGCAAACAGCTGGCTGTTCCATTGTGTCCTGAAGGACAGGCGCATTCAGACTTTGTTCCCTAACTGAGGGGCCTGAATTCCAAACTGCAAGCGCCCTCCTTCGCAACCACCCTCCTGAGGGAAGGCTTAGGCAGGAGGTATCTAATTCAAAGGGATGTCCTTAGATAAAAGAGCCTGCACGAAACCTGAGCTTTCTGGAACTGCATGGAGGGAAAAAGGGGCTTTCTTTCCTTTTACCCAGATGAGGCCTGCAACCAAATTCAAATTGGACCAAAACACAACGGAATGTCGGTATAAAGGTGTTATTCACATGCCCACCTTTCTGCAGACCCGGAAAGTTAGTATTTAAAATTTCCAAGGAAAGAAGCCTGAGGGACAATTTAATCACACTTTTCAGATATTTGAAGGAGTCATGCTGTTATCCTGTAGAAACCACGGCAAGCTTGGTTTATGAGTGCTTGGGTTTATGTTTGTATTGAGAGAGAGGAAATTTGGTAATATTGTTTTTATCTTACTGGCACAGTAAACCTTCCTATTAGCCAAACCAAGTAAAGACAGAGTGTTTAGGAGATAGAGATCAATCCTTCTTCCATGGTACGTTTCAGCACAGGAAGCAGGTTATGACCCTAACCCCGTTAAGTAGTAGGGAATTCTTCCTTCAGGTTGACTTGTGTCCTTTGGCAAGTTTCGTTTGCCCGGGTGGATTGAAGCTAATAATTAAGCTCTTCTTTGGTTCTTGAAACGTTGACTGAAAAATGTAGGCCTATAGGAAAACTTCTGGATTGTAAGAGTTATCCCTCATTGGAATGTATTGTTGAGAGAGGTCTTAAAATCTTTTCTTAAAGCTGTTAAATAACAATTTAAATTTTCATCAGCCTTGATAGATTAGGCATAATACTCCTGACGGGTAAGAATGGATTAAAATAAATCTCCAAGTGGCTTCTTACCTTCTGATTCTATTATGTGCTATCCTTTTCAGATTCAGCAAGTATTTAGGATTGCAGGAACACTATGCCTGATATTTGCACATATATTAATTCATTTGAGGCAGTGCTCACAAAAACATGCAAAGTAGGTATCACTGTTTCCTTTGTAGTTACAAAGAAACCACTGGTCTAAGAGGTGAAGTCACTCATTAAAAATTGCACATCTAGGAAAGGGTTGGGGCAGGGCTTGGAACCAGGGCTGTGAACTTGGGTTCTATCTTAGACTTCCATTAATGAGCTCTGAGATCGCAAGCCAATTTCTAGGCCTGTATAGACCCCAGTTTCTTTATTTGTAGGGTGAAAGGGTTGGGATGAGAAGATTTGGAAGAAGTTTCTCTCCCACTTCTGTAATGTATGACCTGGGGGAAACTAGAGAGATCAATAGTATCAATGAACAGGTTTTTGCGAGCACGGTGAGAGCACCTTGTGTAGGGCGCATAGCTATATATTCTATAATAATAAAGATATTATTTCTGGGTTGGGAATTTGGGGTGTGGAAGGCACAAAGAAACTGGCATCTCTCTGTGACCTAATGATCGAATGCTGAACTTGTGGAGTAGATTCTCTTACAGCCATTTCTTGATTTTCCTTTTCTTTTTTCACATCTACTTTCCTATTCCAGGTCCCCTATCATCTATCTCCTTTGAAATTTTCTGAGTTTATGACTGATCCTGAACTATGCTATATTCAATTATAGCTATGAATAATTAGGGAGCAAACAAAGAGAAGATTTCTTTGTTCTTGAAAAATGAGTTCTCAGTGTAGAGAAAACTGTCTAGATCTGAGCTAACACAGTAGTCACTAGCCACATACGGCTGTGAAGTAAATGAAGTATGACTAGTCTGAACTAATATGTGCTGTAAATATAAAAGACATGCTGCATCTTGAAGTCTAGTAAGAAAAAAGAACATAGAATGTTTTATCAATAACTTTTTAATATTGATTACATGTTGCAATGATAATATTTTGAATATGTTGGGTTAAGTAAAATGTATTATGAAAACAAATTTAATCTGTTTCTTTTCATTTAAAAAGATTTTTATTTATTTTTTTAGAGCAGGAGAGAGAGAGAGACAGAGAGGTGGGCAGGGGGAGGGGAAGGGAGAGGGAGAATCTTAAGCAGGCTCCACACCCAGAGCAGAGCCCAACTTGGGGCTCCATCTCCCAACTCTGAGATCATGACCTGAGCTGAAATCAAGAGTCAGACACTTAACCGACTGAGCCACCCAGGGGCCCTGTTTGTTTACATTTTTAAATGTAGCTCCTAGAATATTTGGAATTGCATATATAGTTTGCATTTATAGCTTTGATTATATTTCTATATGATAGTACTGGTTGAGATTGGTGATTCTCAACCACAGAGAATCCTCCTCCACCCAAACCCACCCCCCTCCAAGGTATGTTTAGCAATATTTAGAGACACTGTTGGTTGTCACAACCGGGCATGCTTATTGCACCTAGTGAGTGAGTAGTGCCCAGAGATGCAGCTAAATGTCCTATGGTATATAGGGCAGACCCTCTTCCCACTCTCCAACAAGGGATTATCTGGTCAAATATATCAGTAGTGCTGGGGTTAAGAACTTCTGGTATAGATGGTTCAGAAAGGAGATAGAGAAAAAAGATTGGGAACCAAAACTGCTTTTAGGTTAATTTAATTTAAAATATTATAACGAGTAAGTACTTAGCAGCATTAAAGAAGGACTACTATTGTAGGAAAGAGGAAAGGAATTGGAAATGGTTAGAGTATAAGCAGAAAAGCAACAGGTTTTGTTAATTATTTCAACAAATATTTATTGAGTGACTACATACTGTTTTGGGAACAAGATGAGGGAAGATTAAATACATATATACAAACATATATAAAAATATTGTATTCTGATTTTATCCAAATCTTCTACAGAGAAAATGAAGTTAAATAAAGTTATGATTCCTGCCTTTAAAAAGCCTTTAGATTAGGGATGCCTGGGTGGCTCAGTCAGTTAGGCTCCTGCCTTCGGCTCAGGTCATGATCCCAGGGTTCTGGGATCGAGTCCCGCATCGGGCTCCCTGCTCAGCAGGAAGCCTGCTTCTCCCTCTGCCTGCCGCTCCCCCTGCTTGTGCTCTCTCTCTCTGACAAATAAATAAAATCTTAAAAAAAAATAAAAAGCCTTTAGATTAGTAGGGGATGACATGAGAAGTACACTCTCTTGCAAGGCAGCATATGATGTCAGAAGAGAGATGGGAAAAACAACAACAGTTCAAACAACAGTTTCAAAGGAAAATATACCATGGTTGGGGAAGTCATGCAAAGCTTCATGGAAAAGGTTCTATTTGAAACGTGCCCTCAGTGGTCAGGATAGCAACCCATGGAGATGTGGAAAGGCATACACAATAAAGGGAACAGCAGGTCCATGGAAAGGGGGAAGGGACAGATGGGGTGTGTTTGGGGAGTATTCGTTGTCAAGTTGACTTGGAATCTCAGGGGGAAGCAGTTGGAAATAAGACAAAAAAATGAAACCCCCAACAAAAGAAACAAACACAAATGAGACTGAGGTCATGTAAACAGATTGGCGGGGTGAAAAAACAGGCAGATAAGAGAGGCAAATAGAGGCAAAATGTATCGGAGTAGACAATTGACTGGCTGTAGGTGAAGGAGAGGAAAGAGTCAAAGCTGATCCTGGAGTTTTAAGGTTGGGTGTCTGGGGACTTTGGTTGGAATGAGGCCAGGAGAATGGGTTGGTGTATCAAGAATGGAATGATGATGAGTTCAGAATCACCTTGTTGAGTTTTAGTTAATAGTACATAATCCAGATGGTGGAAAAGTTGAGGAAGCCCCTGAGAATCAGATCTGGAGGCTGCTAGAGTAATAAGGACTAGAAATAGAGATTTTAGAATCATCTCAAGTAGAGTGATCACTGAGGTTTTAAGGATGGATAAGATTACTCGAGGGGGCGCCTGGGTGGCTCAGTCGTTAAGCATCTGCCTTCAGCTCAGGTCATGGTCCTGGGGTCCTGGGATCGAGCCCTGCGTCGGGCTCCCTGCTCAGCGGGAAGCCTGCTTCTCCCTCTCCCACTCCCCCTGCTTGTGTTCCCTCTCGCGCTGTGTCTCTGTCAAATCAATAAATAAAAATCTTAAAAAAAAAAAAAAAAGAATCCTCGAGGAAGGTAGTGTCCATAAAAAGGACATGACACAGTCTTAGGTGGGACTGTCTTTAAGTGATGAAATGAGGAAGAGAAGTCAGTGGAGGACAAAAAAGATGAGGCAGAAGACACAGAAGCAGGCCTTTGTGTAATTTAACATCATAGAAGTTAAGAGAAGTTTCAAATGGGGATGTTCCACAGTATTAGACAGTACTGACAGAGCACGGAGGATGAAGCTGAGAACATGTTTAGGACTTGGGTTTCACCGTCAGAAGGCTGTTGGTAGCCTTCCAGTAACGGGGCAGGGGGCCAGGAAGCAGATTAGGTATGGAATGAAGGAGGGAGGGGGCTCATTGCTTCTGCGGGCACAGGTTGTCCCAGAGCTTCAGCTGGGAGAAAGGCACATGCTAGTTTTGTGACATTTTTTCTCTTGGGTCATTCATGCCTTCAGCAGATACTCAATGAGCATGTATTTATTATTTTACCTACCATGGGGAGTGGGAATAGGTATACATAAAGAAAAGTAAGATACAATCTCTATAATCTCCACCTCTGGGCTCAAGAAAACAGAGCGAACAAGGTCATTGCTTGAGAAAAATGACAGAAGGAAATTTTTAGTTAATTAGGCTCTTAAGTCCCAGAACTTTGTAGTTGTCCATATTTCTTCTCTATCAAAGCTCTTGACTGTCTTCGGAGTTGACATCCTAAATAAGAGATCATGTCTAATTCTACTTGCCCTTTGCAGCTTTGGCTAAGGAGAACGTTTCAGATAAAATTGAAATGATTAGCTGGTGGCGAGCGGGGGACAGGGGGCATATAAAATAGGTAAACTTACCCCAGCATGGTCTGCCTTTTCATAGTTGGAAGTGACCTGAACTGATTTTATCTGTTGTTCTCAGGCTTGATGAAAATGGAGGCCTGATTGCTTCATTGTAGTAGTTATTACTGAGGGGGATATAGGAGAGAGCCAAACAGATTTTGATGAATCAGAGAGAGAAAATAACAGTACAGTTCCAAACGGGGAACTTTTTGCCATTTGAATATTAAAAAAAACATGTGACGTGGCTAATTTTGTTCTGTTCTACATGAGCATCATTTCAGGTAGTGCAGAGAGATGGGTGTTTCTCCACCTGGGCTGGGTAGGGGTGAATCTGAATCTTCTCTTCAGGTTTACAGCCGTGTGTGGTCTTCGCGAGGGCAGCATGTTCTTCCTCCCTACAGCGATACTCTCTGATGTCTTAAGGAGAGCTTATCGTAAAACTTCAGGTAAGAGTCTGATTTCTCCTCTGTTATTTCTCTTGGGAACAAGTGGGTAAAAATGTAAGTAATTCACATTCGAAGAACTTGAATGTTTTAAAGTACGAAACTACAGAAAAGCACAAGAGTGGAAAGACGGTTGCTCGAAACTGCCAGCCGTAGAGGTAGTCACGCTTTCAGTCCGCATGACCGGCGCACGGCAGGGACTGCTCTTGAGGAACTTTTATTCTAAAAATAGATGGAAAAGTCAAAGTGATGTTATGTGGTTGCCAGGATTTCGGTTTGGTAATCAAAATACATCAGCCTTACTTCTGGATTTGCTAAGGGTTCATTAGTAGGCCTTGATTAAATTTCATGTAAACCTATTTAATATGTAAGCCCAGGACTCCATGTTTGAGAAACGAGAATCTCATTGTGAGCTCCCCAGTGATGAAGTCTACAGTGCTATCTTAGGGACTGTAGAAAATAATAATTACAATAATTTGAGAAATTCTGTAACCAGTGTTCTCCACAAATGGCATTGACTAATTAATTTGAAAAATGGACTTGTAAAGTACTGGTACTGTAAAACTTAAAAAGTACATTTACTAAGACTGTAGTAAACCCCAGGGATTACTCCGAGTACTCCTTGCTCTCTACATTTGGGATATATTGCTTCCTACATTATTGACATTAAAAACATGGTATGGAGAAAAAGAAAGAGTGAGTCATGGCATTTAATCTTCTTGGTAAAAGATGTGAAAGAAGTGGAAACTAGTCAATAAAAAGAGTTCTTAAAAATTATTCGCAAATGTCTATCAGATGCTCTAGCTGTATTCTGCATGATAGCAGATAATAGGGATATGGGTGATGTTTCCTTTTTCAGCAATCTTTCCCAACAATTTCTACTTATATGAGTGCTGAAAATTGCTGATATAATTACAACTATCCATTTGATCCAAAATATGCTTGGGAAGAGATTACTAAAAATACATCTATTTAAAAGTGGTTCTGTTCAAACGCAGTTCTTTAAATGGAATGTTGAGTTTTCAGAAGGTAATATTTGAAACCTCTGTGTTTGGTGGTTGGTGTAGGCACAGACCCCAGTTCTCACCAAATTTCTAGTGGAATGGCTGAAAAAAATCAAGAAATAGGGAGACATCAGCATTAGCAAGAGAAACCAGTACAGGACACGGTCCCTGTGGCAGAAAGTAAGGAGAACTTTTGTTCGTGGTTCCTCAGTGGCTCTGGATTGAAGGGTATCCCAGAGCCCCTTCCCCTCACTGGGTTGAGAAGAGCACCAGGTGACTTGTGTGAGCAGGTGTTCCGAGGTGAGGGCAGGTTAATGGACAACTGGTGAACAGGTGGCCACAGCATCTTGAGATCGAAATTCCCTCTGCTTATCTCCCCGCAGCCATCTTGCCCTCTTCCAATTTCTTCTTCTCACTAGACTTACATGATCCTTTCAAGAGGCAGGTCTGTCATGTGGTCCAGGTATTTTGACTGTTTTGAGGATCAAGGCAGACATGCGGAACATGGATCTCTCCTGCCACCCAGGCTCATGGCCACCATGCTTTGTGCCGCAGCCACACTGACCTCTTGGGCACCACTGGCCCTGGATCTTTGCACCGACCCTTAGCTAGTTCCCCTTCTTCGACATCCTTTTTGCTCCTCTTTCCTAGTTAATTCCTAATTATCCTTCAGGCCTCGCTCCACTGTTACTCCCTTAGGGATCCTGAGAGATCTGTGCTCTCGTGGCACTTCGCAATTCTAATTGTAGAGTCATTTTCATGCTCATTCACGTAGTATTTGACCCATTTGACTATGAGCTCCGTGAGGGCAGGGGTGGTATCTGGTTTCCTACACCATTGTATCTCTGACATTTAGCACAGCACTTGGCACATATTATTCAGCGAATATTTATGGAATGAATGAATGGATGGGTGGATTGCAGATGGCAACATTGGGATTTCAGCAGCTATCTAGGATACCCCTGTCCTTTGCTCCCTACACAGACAGCTGCTACAGCGAAGGACCTGGCGTGGTGATACGAAAGCCCTACTGGTTGCTCTGGGTGTGGCTGCCACATCAGGCGGTGGTTTTAGAAAATGGGGTGTTTCCCAAGGAATAAAATCCATATTGGAGGTCCAGAGGTGTTCACTTTACTATCCCTTTGCAGGGACTGCTGGATGTCCTTACTGATAAAACACTGCTTCCTCCTTTACCTGCTCCAGATCATTTTCCTTCAATCCAGACAAAGATGTATCTCTAAGAAAGGTATGAGTGGGAATCCACAACAAACTGTGCCAGAACTCCTATTGGAAGATTATTTTGTCAGAAAATAAGGCTCTCTCATGGATTCTCTTAAGAGATTCTGTTATTCAAAAGAAAGTACTCACTGTTTTCCTAAGGCTTCAAAGGAATTATTTTCTCTGTAACAGATTGACCATGAGATATGAGACAGTCTTAGAAAATATGTATTTTTTGCTTTCAACAACACTTGAGAGGATACTGCCTGTGGGAAATGACGGCTAAGCAGGCCATCAGGTAAAGGAAGAAGAGGCAGGATTAGACAGAGTTGCAAGATGTGAAAGCCAGCCTCACTGGAAACATACGGTTATTAAGCCCATTTGGAAAACCTTTGTAGGGGAATCGGTAGAAAATGAGACACTGAAGAATATCACAAGCAGTGAGGTAGAAAACAACCTTGAGAAAAAATTTCAAACCAAAGGGAGAAGGGACGGAAATGTAGAACGTGAGAAGTGTGGGCACATCTGCAGTCGCTTTTCATGGTGTTATCTTTGGGTGGTGAGATTAGGGATGGGTGTTTTTATTTTTCCTCTTTCTCCTTTTCAATGTTTTTTAGCAGGGACTTTAAAAAAGACACTGTTCTTTTAACAGCAGAGTTGGCAGAAAGCATCTAAGGCTTTCAATAAATAATCTTAAGTAATTCAATGAAAATTAAATTGCATTCGAGGCAGTGTTGAGGGAGTTAGGCAAGAGTGAAGCAGCCCAGGTAGGAAGTAAACCTCCTACCTGGGAAAAGAAACCAGAGAGATTCATGCTGCTGAGGAGGCACCGTGACTGTGAGCTCTCGTTCTCCCAACTGAACAAACAAGGAAAAAGCACAGCACTGGCTAGTTAAGAGTATTATGAGAATTCAGATTAGAGTGCTGAGAAAGCACTGCTGTACATGATAATTAGAAGCTGGTTAATAATTTATGCCTGTAATTTTAATAATTCATTTATTTTTAAAAATAGAATGTGCATAATTGCCTGGATGATGTGTTCCTTCACTTATCCACACCTGGGTTATAAACCTCTTGGACTGACCCTTGTCGTCATGACCCATGATACCACCTGGTGGCAGGTGTAGAAATTGCAAGGTAAGGCCCTGGGGAGAAATAAAGCTGGGAGGGGTCCAGCCTTAGAAATTCAAACCCATGAAGTGAACCTAAAGGTGAGGAACATTTGAAAGTTCTAGGACTGTCTTTGTAAGGTACATTTATTTATTCTGTCCCATATTTCTACGGAAATAGGAGGCTAAAGTGTAAGCTTGCCTAAAAGAAAAAGTAATTATAACAAATAGATATGGAATTTAGAATTCCTTATTTTCTCAGTTTCTCTTAGTAGTCTTCTGTTTTTGAATTGCAGAACTTTTTTCACAGGCCATGTGGTCGCTCTTTTTGCTTATTCTTAAAGAGGGGATTTTATGCTTTCTACTAGTCAAGTAGAGATGGGCTCTATCAGAAATTGGCATAGGTTCTCAACCACATCTTTTGGAGGAATACCCTGGACTAAAATAAAAAAATGGCATGAGGAAAATGTCATAATTGCTTCAAATTGAAATGAGTTTATGAATAGTCTTGGTAGGAGAACCGCTAGCTAAAAATAATTATGACAAACATATTATTCTAAAGATCTGTTGAGTAAAATACATGTGTAGCAATCAATTATTTTATTTCTTTGATCATCTCAGAAATGAAGTCAAATTAAATGTGGAAGAATAGCCATTTGTATTTCTGATCTTCTGTACGTTTCTAAGAGATATAGAGGCTTTCACAGATTCAAAGGGGTACATGCACCCTGATGTTCGTAGCAGTACTATCAACAATAGACAAACTGGAGAGAGCCCAGATGTTCATGACGAATGAATGAATAAAGAAGATGGGAGATATATATGCAATGGAATATTACTCAGCCATCAAAAAGAATGAAATCTTGCCATTTGCAATGATGTAGTTGGAGCTAGAGTGTATTATGCTAAGTGAAATAAGGCAGTCAGAGAAAGACAAATACCGTATGATTTCACTCATGTGTGAAATTTAAGAAACAAAACAGATGAATATATGAGAAGGGAGGGGGAAAAAAGGAGAGAGAGAAACAAACCATAAAAGACTCTTAATGATACAGGATAGACTGAGGGTTGATGGAGGGAGGTGGGTAGGGGATGGACTAGATGAGTGATGGGTATTAAAGAGGGCACTTATTGCGATGAGCACTGGGTGTTGTATGTAAGTGATGAATCACTGAATTCTGTTCCTGAAACCAATATTATACTGTATGTTAACTAAAATTTAAATAAAAATAAAAAGGTGCTACAGAGATTTTAAAAATTCCACATGTGATGTGATCAGGGTTATAATACTTTTCTTCTCTACAATTTATAATTTACATTTTGCACTTAGAACACAAAATAAATACGGTGGTGAGATTTTCTCTCTAATGGTTGTTTTATTATAGAGGTAGCCCCTGACCTACAGATAAGTCCTGTATTGGCCAAAGGATCTCTAGGAACAGTGCCCCAGTAAGTCCTGTTTCAGATATATTGCCTCTGCCAGGATTTCCTCCCTTTCTCCTTCACTTCCCCGTCATTGCTCTGGGTTAAAATACTCTTCCTTGCCTTCCCAGTGGTTTTGTTGCTCTCCCCTTCTAGTTTCTATGGCTGTAGGTCTGTCCCTCTTCCTTCTCTTCTTTCTCGTGTTTGACCCAATGTTGCCCCAGCCAGAACTCCTTTGAGACAGTTTCCTCCATGACTCCTCAGTTCTTTGGGCCATCATGGCCATCATCCTTTGTATTTCATCTTGTTCTAGAGTCGTGGAAAGTAAAGAAAGGGACAGTGATGAGTGATGGGAGGAAAATCTATTTTTGATGATTTATTTAGAAAGACCCAAAGATCCCCAAATGTGGACCTTCTCAAAAGGGCCATTTGCTTGCTTCAGGGACCCGAGAGTTGGGAAATGTTGTGAAGCTTGTTTCCAGCCTTGACAGGAAGGTCCTAGTGTTAACAATGGGAAGGGGAGCAAATCTAAGGAAGGAAGGAAGGGGGGAGGAGGAAGAGGGAAGGGAAAAAGAGAAAAAATTAAAGAAAAGAAGGCAAAGGAAAAGGAGAGAAAAGGTGGAAGAGGGAACTAGCCTTTGGGTCCCCATGGAGACATACTAGTAGGAGACACCTTACCTCTGGTTGGGTCTCCATTTTTCACCCTCTGCACCTAGTCCCCCATGGATGGGAGGCTGAAAGGGAGGGAGGAAAGGATGAGAGCAGAAGTTCAGGATTCCACCACTTTAGATTACTTCTTCCCAGACTGAGCTATAGATTCAATGCAATTTCAATCAAAATCCTGGTACACATTTTTTAAAATAGAAATCGACAAACTGATTCTAAAATTCCTTTGAAAATGGAAAATTTTTAAAAAATGGGTAAAAGATTTGAACAGACACACAAAGAAGATATATGGATTGCAGTTAAGCACATACAAAGATGCTCAACATAATCACTAGAGAAATGCAGATTAAACCCCCAGTAATTTATTCTTATACACCTATTAGAACTGTTAAAATTGAGAAGACTGACCATACCAAGTGTTGGCAAGGGAGTAGAGGAGTTGGAATCCTCCTACACTGCTGATGAGAATGCAAAATGGTACAATCACTGTGGAAAACAGTTGGGCAGTTACTTAAAAAGTTAAAATTTCACCTACCAAATCAAGCCATTCCACTCCTAGGTGTTTGTACAAGAGAAATTGAAACATGTACAGGCATACCTTGTTTTATTGTGCTTCACTTTATTGTGCTTTCCAGATACTGCCTTTTTTTTTTATAAATGGAAGGTTTGTGTCAACCTGTATTGAGCAAGGCTATGGGCACCATTTTTCAAACAACATTTCTTACTTCATGTCTCTGTGTCACATTTTTGTAATTTTCTCAATATTTCAGACTTCCTTATTATTACATTTACTGTGGTGATCTGTGATCAGTGAACTTTGATATTACTGTTGTCATCATCTTGGGGCACCACATACCATGCCCATATAAGATGGCAAACTTAACTGATATGTGTTGCATGTGTTCTGACTACAGCACCGATTGGCCATTCCCCCATCTCTCTCCCTCCCCTAGGGCTTCCCAATCCTGAGACATAGCATAATTGAAAGCAGGCCAAGTGATCACCTTACAATGGCCGCTAAGTGTTCAAGTGAAAGGAAGAGTTGCACGTCTCTCACTTTCAATCAAAAGCTGGAAATGACTCAGCTTAGTGAGGGAGACATGGTGAAAGCCAAGATAGGCCGAAAGCTGCATCTCATGTGCCTAAGAGGGAGGCAAGTTGTGAATGCAAAGGACAAGATCCTGCAGGAAATTAAAAGTGCTACTCCAACGGACACATGAGTGATAAGAAAGCAAAACAGCCTTATTGACAGTTTGGAGAAAGTTTGAGTGATCTGAATAGCAGATCAATCCAGTCACAACACTTCCTTAAGCCAAAGCCTTATCCGGACCAAGGCCCTAACTTCTCGCTTTGGTGGAGGCTGAAAAAGGTGAGGAAGCCGCAGAAGAAAAGTTAGAAGATAGCAGAGGTTGGTTCATGAGGTTTGAGGAAAGAAACCATATGTACAATACAAAAGGACAAGGTGAAGCACAAGGGCTGATGTAGAAGCTGCAGCAAGTTATCCAGAAGCTCTAGCTAGAATAATCAGTGAAGGTGGCTTCACTAAACAACAGATTTTCAGTGTAGATGAAACAACCTTCTATTGGAAGGAGATTCCACCTGGGACCTTCACTAGGTAGGAGAAGTCAATGCCTGGCCTCAATGCTTCCAGGACAGGCTGAGTCTCTTTTTAGGGGCTAACACAGCTTGTGACTTTTAGTTGAAGCCAGTGCCCATTTACCATTCTGGAAATCCCAGGGCCCTTAAGAATTATGCCAAATCTACTATGCCTGTGCTCTATAAATAAGACAACAAATCTGGATGACAGTATATCTGTTTACAACACGTTTTACTGAATATTTTAAGCCCACTTTTGAGACCTATTGCTCAGAAAAAAGATGGTTTTCAAAAGATCACTGTTCAGTGTCAATGCACCTGGTCACCCAAGAGCTCTGATGGAGAGGTACAATGAGGTTAATATTTTCATGCCTCCTCACACAAACTCCATTCTGTGGCTCATGGATCAAGGAATAATTCAACTTTCAAGTTTCATGTTTTAAGAAATACCTTCCATAAGGCTGTAGCTGCCGTAGGTAGCAGTTCCTCTGGTGGATCTGGGCAGAGTAAATCAAAAAGTTTCTGGAAAAGATTCACCACTCTAGATGCTACTAACATTCATAATTCATGGGAAGAGGTCCAAATATCCACATTAGCAGGAATCTGGAAGAAGTTGAGTGCAATCCTCACGGGTGACTTTGAGGGGTTCAAGATTTCAGTGGAGGAAGTAACTGCAGATGTGGTGTAAAAAGCAAGAGAACTAGAATTAGAGGTGGAGCCTGAAATTGGGACTGAATTGCTGCAATCTTGTCATAAAACTTTGGTTGAGGAATTACTTCTTATGGATGAGCCAAGAAGGTGGTTTCTTGAGATGAAATCTACTCTTGTTGAATATACTGTGAAGATTGTTGGTGAAATGACAACAAAGGATTTAGAATATATATAAATTTAGTTGATAAAACAGTGGCAGGGTTTGAGAGGATGACTCCAATTAAAAAAAGATTCTGTGGTGGGTAAAATTGGTGGGTAACAAGATTGAAGAGAGGGCAAGAGACCCGAGAAGTCTCTCTTGGTGGTGTAGCCTGGGAGGAGGAGAGGAAACCGTCTTGGGCCAAAGACTTAGAGGGGTCTTCCACCACTGGAGGAGGATCAGAATCACCGAGAAAGCCCACCTCTGAGACACAGGGACACAAGGCTTTCCTAAGATCGAGGTTGCACAGGAGAACAGAGAACACCTACCTCACCAAGCACGCCTTAGCCAAGTTCAAGTCCTGATGTTTTACTCATTCAGTGCTCCCGGTGTTTATCACAGCATAGCAAAACATCTTAGAATGTAACGGCCTAACACAGAAGCCATTTATTATCTCTCAAAGTTCTGCAACCCAGACAATCCGAGCAGTTCTTCTGCTCCATGTGGGGTTTGCTGGCACTGAAATAGCCACAACGGCTTCCCCATTCCTAAACTGACACCTCTGTGGGGTTGCTGGAACTGCTGCAGGCTGGTTTGGACATGCGCTTTTCCCCTGCCTCTGTCTTTGGCTTTCTTGGTTGCTCTTTTTAAGAGAAAAAAGCAGAAGGGGCCCAGCCTCCTAAAGGCTAGACCTGGAGCGGACACCATGTGACTTCCAGTGCATTCTGGTGAGGGCAAGTTAGGGGGGCAGCCGAGATTCAGGGGAGAGACAGGCCACCTCTTGATGGGTAGAGCAGTATGCACAAGTAAGGAGGGAAAAGAACCAATCAGTCAACAGCCAGCTATCTGTAGATTATACACGATACTAAATTTGCCATTTTCCCCTCTCCTGCCTCTGTCTTTGGCTTTCTTGTTCCCTTCTTTCTATTAATATTCTCTTCCTAGATCTCCACCCATTAAAACATACCCCATCCTTTAAGGCCCAATCTAAATTTCACTACCTTCTTAAAAAGGCTGATCATATAATCTATCAAGCAAATTGGGGCACCTTTGAGAGGAAGGGGCCACTAAAAGGAGAACCTTTGAGAGGAAGAGGCCGCTAAAAGGCATAAACTGGGATTGTCCCTGGCAAATTGGGACTTAAAATAACTATTCATGAGCCTCTCCTTGAATTTTCCATTCATGAATGATCTTTCCCTTCTGATGAATTTGTTTGTATCTCTGATGGGATACATTTCATTCTTCCTGGTATTTTGAGTGCAAATAAGTGTCAATTCCTAGAACACAGATTCACTTTCTTATTTATTTGCCTTTCCCAGAGCATTTGGCACAGTGCTGTGCATATAGTAAGTACTTGGTTGTGAAATGAAGAAGAGAGTGGAAGACAGAAAAATACCAACACTGATGTTCTTAGGTCACTAAAAATGTCTTACAGAATTGAATAGCCACCATCAGCTCTAAGTTCTGGTAATTCTACCCTCTTCACTAACCTTTCATATGACCCTGGGTAAGTGATGTAATATCTAGGTAACTATATTTCTTCATCTCAGAAATGGGGGAAATTATACCTGTGGTACATACTTTATGGGTGTATTGTAAAGGCAAAGGAAATGATGTATGCAAAAGCACTTTGAAATACTCCATGTAAAAGTGCCTCTGTAGATACAAGGCAGTATTCTTATTCCAGTTTGTTTATTTGTTTCCAGTTGAGTGGTCCAGATAACCTCTTCATCAGTTGTTAAGTTGTTCTTTTCAGTGGAAGTTCAGATATTAATTTCTTTTCCCCCCAAAATTCTTAACTCTGGTTAAAATAAGGTGAAGGTCTGGAGTAACCAGATACAAGTCTTAGCCCGGCCATTTCCATCTGCTGTTGTGCATGTGAGCAAGTCACTCAGCTTCTTTGAGTCTTTTCCAGATCTTTAAAATGAAATAATACCTACTCTGTCTAAGGCGATAGTGACAGGCTCAAATTAAATCCTTCTGAAATTAAGTGTAAAGGATCATAGTATTAGTGATTGTTTCAGAATACTCCTTTGTTTTATGGCTTGCTGCCTTATGTTTGATTATCTATGTATCTATCTCTGTATTGATGTATCTATCTATCATCTATCATTCTGTCTCTCTAGCTAGCTGTTTAGCTCTCTAGCTATCATTCTATATCTGTCTGTCTGTCTGTCTATCTATCTATCATCTATCTATCCAGCCATCCAACCATCCAACCAACCAACCATCCACCCATCCACTCATCCATCCATCCTAATGTGTGTATCTGTGAATTTGGAGTTACCAGATATTTGGAACTTTTGAGTGTCTTACATGCTTTAATATCTGAAGTGTTTGGAATTTCTTCTATCTTTTTTTAGAGAAAGGAACCATTTTAACCTAAATTCTTACATTTACACAAACACAAACTGAAGAACAGTGTTATTTCCTCTCTCTTTCAAGGGATAGTCTCACGTGTATCTTAAACATACAGACAGTTAAAACTACTGTGTTACAAGTTGGGCGGGGGACCTTAGACCTCGTGGTTACCCAGAATTACATGGTTCGGGGTTGAAGTAAGAAGCTGTGTGCCCTTAAATCCTCACTCCAGCCTCCTGAGATGCCCGCAGAAGCAGATGACAACAGCCGTGGTCCTGGTCGTGGGGACAGTGGAGAACAACAGCCAGGATTCCTGGGGGCCCGAACCCATTGTAATTAACAATCAGGGTCATTTCTACTTCATGCCTATCCTAATGGAACTTTGTTGTTGCCTCTCACGTGAGGATGATATTGCTTCCGAGGCCCAGCGGTGAATTTTCCAGTTTTTATGCTAACGGTTGCATTGTCAGCTGCTAAGAATTCTCTTGAAGAGTAGATCATGATCCCTTCTCCCATAGAAATAAAAGGGAAATTGCTCTCTGACCATCCCAACTTGGTTGAAGCCCTTAAGCCAGATTGTTGACACTCAGCATTCATGGAGGATTATGTGTTTCCTTCCTTGTACAGCTTTGGGTATTTGATGCCCCAGTCAAGCCCTGCATTCTCCCTCTGTCTTCAGTCTCTCAATTCCAGATGTGCAACATGGAATATCTGTCAGAAGTCTTTTTAGAGTGATTCTCAAGAGCTCTGAGGACTTCCTGAATTACAGGAACTCACCCAGGCTCAAGTAAAAAAAAAAAAAAAAGAATTCACCAGGCTCAAGTTGTTGTGAAGATGCTGGTGTGTCTGCTGTAAGCAGGATTTATTTTAGGGCAACTCTGAAGCTTTTTGTTTTATTCTACTTCGAGTCAAGAGAACCCCTCTTGGGGACAGTGAAATATGCTCCGGTACATTTCTCCTGAGCACATATTTATATTTCAGCCTAAAAGAGCCCCCGAAGCTTGCTGAGTATTTATCTAGCAAAGATTGCAATTTCTCAAGTCCCTTGTAAAGTCATTGTGGTTGATATGACCTGTGGGATAATACACATCTTAAAATGTTGGAGAATACCAGTTTATACATTTCTTGATCAGTGTAGAACTCTCTAGTTAGACATAATTACTGATATGTATGATGTATGTGTGCGTGTTTTCATAGCTTTTTTGTCTCTCCTAGATAATAGGACCGGTAACCTTCAAAAAGTCTTAGCACCTCAGAAGGTGCTATTTTGATAATGCGCTAGAGGTTCTGTTTTTCCCATTCTTATTTAATTAGTCACGAGGAGAGGTGAGGTTTTCCTATTTATTTATTTATTCATACTTAAAATTTTAATCATTTTGGAAGGAAATCTTTCTAGAATATATTAAGTACTTTTCAACTTTTAAAATCAAAAACAGTAAATGTAATTTGATGATTTTTTTGGGTGACTTAGGAGTCATTAATAACTGACTATAGCCTTTCTCAAATTGGTGTCAGCAGAAAAGTTATTTACTGCATATTAATAGGTATCTTAGAAAAATAATTCTCTGTGATCAGATAAATTGGGTAAATACTGGGTAAACAAAATCAGTAATTTTCTTTTTTTTTTTTCAGGAGTACTCAGAGCCCTTAGCACTTTCTCATGTATTTTAAGTCTCCAAGGGGTGTAGTAGAATGGAGCTTTTTTCAATTACAATGGACCAGAAAACCTCCTATGTGTTACATTTGTTTTAGTTCCTGAAGAAAATCTTTAGAACTTTTGGGGAAAAGTGCTGTTTTAGTGTGATAGCCTGTAAGTAGGGCCATCAATATATATGGAATTATTTGACTCTACATCGAATGGCCCCAGACCGCTGCTGAATTTTTATGTTTTCTCTTAAAAGACATTTATGTGCATTCTTATTTTTTACTGTTTTCAGGTGTCACTGTGAGTGTTTTGACCTCCCCTGACTGCCTAACACTCTCCTCTCATCCCACATCAGTTATGATTTGGATGCCCATATAATTGGCCTTTCAAACCAGGATACTTTTGGAAGGGAAAAGGAACTCTGTTAATAGTTATACCAGGACAATAGCTGTAAACTACAAGGCAAAACAAAGATTGTTATGGCTAACACAAAATCCAGTACAAACTAATTTAATTCAACAATAGAGGGTTTAATGGCTCATGTACCTGAAAATCTCAGAGGCTTGAGTTGGCCTCTGATGTGGCTTGATCAGAGATCTGGCTTCATTAGCCTGGCTCCACGTAGAAGGTTTATCCTTGGGCTGGCCAGTGTCAGGGTGCAAAATAATTGCAGTATTTTAAGGTTTTGTATTTTGTCATTTGCATTGAGGTTTTCCATCAGGATAGAAGCACATCCTTGCTGAGAATTGTTAGTAGAAAATCTGAACTTTGCACTGACTGGTCAAACTCCCGAAGCAATCCCCAAGGAATTTGAATTGCTTATTGGTTGGAACATGATGCAGTGATAAGTGTGAAAAGGAGGTGGAAATACTCTGATATTCCCGTGGTTATCAGAGAATGTTCCTGGAGGAGGGACTCAATCCCACCCAGGTAGAATGGCTGTTTCACATTGGAGATCAGACAGAGTAGATGCTGGGGAGATAACCATGTTGTCTGCTCCATAACCTTTTTTATTTGTTTCCCCGACTCTGTAAGAAATTTGGCAACCAGCTATGTACATTTATTAGAATTCCCTGTGAAATAAGAAGGGCTCAAAAGGTCGCTCTGTAATGAACGTGCATGAACACTGGGTTTGCCATATCTGTTTGGGCTGTTCAGAGGCGTTTTTTGCTCCCCTCCTCATTCTCAGTTGTATTCCAGGTAGATGAGGCCAAGTGAATGAGTAGATGGAGTAATTAAGAAGGATTTGGTCAATAAAATTACTGAGAAAATTTTAAGAAATAATCTCCTGATCAGATTGTTTTTGGCTATTCTATGACACAAGTAATATATGTTCATCATTAAAAATATAGAAAAATTGGGGCGCCTGGGTGGCTCAGTCAGTTAAGCATCTGCCTTCGGCTCAGGTCATGATCCCAGGGTCCTGGGATCGAGTCCTGCATCGGGCTCTCTGCTTGTCAGGGAGCCTGCTTCTCCCTCTGCCTGCCACTCCCCAAGCTTGTGAGCTCTCTCTATCTCTCTCTCTGTGTCAAATAAATAAATAAAGTCTTTAAAAATTTTTTAAAAAATATAGAAAAATAGATAAGCCATTTGAAGACAATAAGGAGCATTTGTAATCCCATTGCTCTGACTTAAAAACATTAGTTTTTGACCTCCCTTCTGAAATAAAAACTGCCTATTTTTATACAAGCATTTGTGTATGGAAATGGAAAGTCTGTTCTGTCTTTGAAAATCAGAAAAAGCACTATTTATTCTGCCCTGTACCTGGTATTTTCTTTTCCCAACAAATGTTACCCAAATTATGTGATGTAGTAATTTATAGTGTTACCTAATACTTTAGCTATTTGTTTTCCCTCCTGTGAAATGTAGATTGAAAAATAATAGTTTTCTCACAAAGGTGAAAACGTTTCTCTTAGACATAAATTATTTTCTGTTTACAAAGCTGTTATCTTTATTCAGCGTATCTTAAAGGAAATTGTTTTCAAAAATGACTTTCAAGACACACATTTCTTCCTCATTGCCTCAGAGCCCTATCATGAATTTGATGCAGACTGCTTTTTGAAGGGCTTATCTTTCAGTCCTAAATATAGAGGGACATGTTAGGAATTCCACGTCTGTAATTTGGGGGTCTGAGTGTGGTGCTTGAGAAGGGACTGGTGTGGCTGGGCATGGCTGTGTGTGTGTGGCACGATCTCCTGGTCCTGGTTCTACCCCTTTACTTTAACATCTTAGAGTCTCAGCTTCTCTACAGCCTGAGGATAATGCCACTTGAACCTGAAAGGTTGTTTCAAGAATTACATAAATCATGGCATATAAAGCTCTTGTCACAAAGGAGGGACTCAGTCAGTACATCGTTGCTTTTTTTTAAAAATTTTTTATTGTTATGTTAATCACCATACATTACATCATTAGCTTTAGATGTAGTGTTCCATGATTCATTGTTTGTGCATAACACCCAGTGCTCCAGGCAGAACGTGCCCTCTTTAATACCCATCACCAGGCTAACCAGTCCTCCCACCCCCGTTCCCTCTAGAACGCTCAGTTTGTTTTTCAGAGTGCATCGTCTCTCATGGTTTGTCTCCCCCTCCGATTTCCCCCTCTTCATTCTTCCCCTCCTGCTATCTTCTTCTTTTTTTTTTTTCTTAACATATATTGCATTATTTGTTTCAGAGGTACAGATCTGAGATTCAAC
>NC_138373.1:114882623-114899482 GCF_054177405.1 Leptonychotes weddellii | reverse complement strand
CCTCCCACCCCACCCCCCACTCCAGCAACCCTCAGTTTGTTTCCTGAGATTAAGAATTCCTCATATCAGTGAGGTCATATGATACATGTCTTTCTCTGTTTGACTTATTTCACTCAGCATAATACCCTCCAGTTCCATCCACGTCGTTGCAAATGGCAAGATCTCATTCCTTTTGAGTACATCGTTGCTCTTAATGAGCAGATCCTAAGTGATGGCTTGGACTCTTTAGGTCTAAATGAAGGTATGTTGGAGGTCTTCTGATCCAACCTCCTGTCAGTGCAAAAAATCTGTCCTGGAGAACTGCTGATAAATAGGTCTTCAGGCTCTCATTAAATAACCCAAGGACCCCTTTGCCTCAGAAGACAGCCTGCACATGTTTCTGGATATCTCTAATTATTATTGATACCAACACCCATTTTGTTTGTAATTTACAGAATGCTTTCAGATCCATTATTTTAGCTAACCTGTATGATAATTCTGTATAGTTGGTAGAACGTTTAGGAAGTTTTTCCTCACATTGAACCCAAATGTGCTGTCCTATAACTTGTACTCATTGATCTGTAGAGCTCCATGGAGTAAACTTTGTTTTTGATAGTCTTTTCATAGCGTGTCCATTTCTGAGCAGCTGCTATACGCCAGGCCCTTACTGGGCGACAGGGCCTCAGGGGTGAGAATAAAACGGTGATGGCCCCGCCTCCGTGGAAGTTGTATTTAGTGCAGGGGTAGCCAGCTATAGCCTCTTGTTCCAATCCAGCCCACTGCCTGGTTTTGTAAATAAAGTCCTTTTGGGGCCCATTCTCTTATATAACGTCTGTGGCTGTTTTTGCGCTACAACAGCAAAGTTGAGAAGTTGCAACAGAGGCCCTTGTGGCCTGTAAAGCCTAAACTATTTACTCTTTGGCACTTTCTAGAAAGATTTTGCTGAGTCCTGGCCTGGTGGATAAGGTAGATTTTCACTTCTTGAATCTATTAATAAATATGTCATTTCAAATGTCTGCAGTGCAGGGTGCTATGAACAAGCTAACAGGGAGAACCTAATTTAGGTTGGGTAGTAAGTAAGGCCTCCCTGAGAAAGGGACTTTTAAGCGGGGCCCTGGAGAATAAACAAAAGAACTAGAAGATTCCGAGGGTGTGAGGAACAAATAGGCAGAGGGACACCTTGTACGAAGTCCTGCAGAAGGAAAAGTGCTTGGCATATTTGAAGAACTGAAAGAAAGTGTGGCTGGAGCCAAGTGAGGAGGCAAGGTAGGTGGTTTGAGGTCCAAAGACAGAGGTAATCAAGAGCTAAATCAGGCAGAGCCTTTTAAACATATTGTTATTTTCCTAAGGGCACTGGGACATTACTGAAGGGTTTTAAATAGATTTGCATTTTAAAGCAATTACGTGGAGATGGAGAGAAATCATTGGATTAACTATTTCGTGAACCAGTTGCTTTGATATGTGAGGAGGGTAAGGAGTCTAGGGGTGATTCCTAGTCATCTAATTTAAGCAACTGGGTGAATGAAGTTGCCATTTATGGGGAACCCTGGAGGAGAAGCAGGCTTAGTGGGAGATAATAATGATTTGAATTTTGGAGATGTTTAGTTTGAGATGCCCATGAAATACCTAAGTAGAAATGTCAAGAAGACAGCTGGATGTGCAGATGTGGAGCTGAGAGGAAATGGGTGTGGTTTATAACTGGAAAGTTATTGGCATTTAGGGTTCCTTGAGGCCTTGAAGGCAGGTGAGATTGCCTAGGGAGATGGGTACAGGGAGGAGAGTACCGGGTTCAAGTTCTGAGGACTCCAACATTTATAGTTTGGGGAGAGGGAGAGGGAGCCTCCAAGGGATACTGAGAAGGAGCAGCTAGAGAAGTAGGAAGAAACCTAGGAAAATTGGTATCCTTATGCTGAGCAGGGAGTGTGTCTCAAGGAGGGCGGGTTTCATATGCCCCATGCTGCTGCTGATATAAAGGTAAAGATTGACTGTCCATTAGGATGGGAACATGCAGCGCACTGGTAAGCTTAGCAAGAACAGATCCAGTCGAGTGATGAGGGCAGAAACCAGATTAGGGTAGGTTGAGAGGTACATGAGTAGGAATTAGGGTAAAGAGACATTTTTTTCAAGCTGTCTGGCTGGGAAGGATAGGAGAGAAGGCAGCTGCTAGAACAGGAGAGGAAAGGTAGAGAAGAAGTTTTATTTGTTTTTAAGATGTTGGACCTCAGTGGAAAGAGTAGGAAAGAGCAGAGTGGGAAGAGTGAAGTGACAGAGAGTTAAAGGATAATAGATGAAGTCTCTGATGTTATTAGAGGGGAAGTAATCTTGAGTCTACATGGCAGGGTTGGCTTTGGATGGGAGAAAGCACACTCTCTGTTATAACAGGAAGGAGCGCGGACAGGTCGGTTTGCCCATATGCTAGCAGAAGTAGGGGGATGTCCATGGGTGGCTTCTAGCTTCTCTGTGAAATATGAAAGAGAGTCCCCTGCTAAAAGTGGGAGGGGGTGGATATCAGAAAGGAAATAACATGAAAATGCAGAACATCTGACATAGTTGATACTTGCTGCTGAGAGAAGGAGAGCATGAGGAAAGAAGTAGGATTGCTAGTTGGTTGAGGGCGATGATTATAACTTTATCACGAACTAATCTGTGGTTTTGTGATTTTTCTGCAGAAGAGCTCCATACTTGAATTCATGAATTGAGAAGCAAACAGGGAGGTTAGGCATAAGGGTGAGATGGAAGGGCAAAGGACAAGACTGTTTATGGTGTCCCAAAGAGAGTTAGTGTAATGACGGACTGGAATCTAAGATGGATGGGGAGAATAATGCATACACAAGGGAACTCATGGATAGGGATGCAGGAGTCAGTGGATTAAAGGTGCCTGTGAGATGCATGCATGTACCCAAATACGCATACATAGACATACATACACACCCTGTGTTGGCACTTGAGCTACCCAACTTGGAAGAATAGTTGACTATAGGCGGAGGATGAGATGTTTGCATTAGTACCTTTAATTTTGGTGATGGCGAGGTCTAAGATTTGATAGAAAAAAAAAAATGAAAAGGGGAAAGTCAGTATGCATCTTAGAGGAGCAGTGGTCCAGAGGTAGCCTTAGCAGACCAGATTCCCAATACAGGTCCTAAAGCAAACAAGGGTATGAGATACTAGACAGCCGCAGCAGACCTGAATCTTCTGGAGATAGCCAGGGTTTTGCTCAGGTAAGGAGGGGAAGGCAAGGAAGCAAAAAAAAAAAAAAAAAAAGTTCAGAAAAGAGGCTGAGGATATGGGGGCTGCAGTGGTCTCTGGAGCTCCAGAGGCCACAGCTGAGAGTATAGGAGGATGGGACAATGGTGGGTGGCCGAGCAGAGAGCATTACTGAGTAGCCGGGGGGATGACAGTGGTTGACCACACCATTAGCGGTCCTGATGACCAGGCCTCCTTGAATCATGCCCTCGTGTAATCCCCTTCCTGGAATTTGGCCTCAGTCTGGGACTTGCTTTAACCAATAGAACATGGCAATAGGGAAGTAGCACCAGTTTTAGAACTAAGCTTTTACTCTTTGTAAGTCCTTAGATGCCATTAAAGAAGTCTGGCTACCTGCTGGAGAGAGTACATGGAGAGTCCACATGGAGACAGCATGTGGAGAGGGAGATCACCTAACACTGGAGAGAGAAAGACAGAGAGAGAGAGAGAGAGAGAGGGAGGGAGAGAGAGGAGCCCAAGTCATCTTAGCTGAGCCCAGCCCCCAGCCAGTCTGCCAGCTGAATACAGCCCCCAAATGACCGCCAGCAAGATCAATAGAATAACTGTCCAGCTGAGCTTAGCCCAAATTGCATAATCATGATTTTAAAAAAAGATTGTTTTAACCCCTAAATCTTGTGGTTTGTTAGCAACGGGAGATAACTGGAGTGATATTTGGGAAGAGAGGCCTGCATGGTAGGAGGTAACCAAGGAAAGCAGAGAATGTAAGGCATCTCAGTGGATTTGGTTTTGATATTCCTCAGAAGCCCTTATTCCCTAGGACATAAGATGCCTCATTCATCTGTGGCCTGGACTGAAGGCTCAGGAGTTGTGGTTTGGGGCCCTATGTTCCCCATCTGCACTCCGCTCTCGTTGACAGCCCTTGGGTTAGCTATGACGAGGAGGTGAACACGCCACCACTCGCTTTCTTCTAAAGTATTTTCTTCTGGTTAATATCTTAATTTTCTTTAGTCCTTTTTCATATCTGGTTTTGAAACTCCTTAACTTTCTTATCACTTTCTGCAGGTATGTTCCAGCTTGTCAGTGACCTTGAGAGTAGCACCCAGAACTGAACTCATCAATGACTGGTGCTGTGGTAGTAGCTGTTCATAACAGAAAAGGACCATCGTGTTTTCTTGCTTTAGGCACTATTCTTTTAAAATTTAATTTCAGATTGCTTTAGCTTTTTGGACATGTTGTCTCGCATTTAGCTTGAAGGCAACTAAAATGCCTATATCTTCCTTTTTTTTTTTTTTTTTAAACACAAGTTGCGATTAAGTCAAATCCTGTTCTTGAGCAATCAATTTTTTGAAACTAGGAATTGAGACTTAAATTTAATCTCTATGTTTTGGCTCATTTATTTAATCTCTTGTCACCATTTTGAATCCTGTTTTTTTTTTCTTTTATATTATCTTTGCATTATCCAGAAGTTTGATAAGTATATATATTTTTTATCTTCATCTGAATCACAGATGAAAACCACGGAAAGGGAAGGTTTGGAGACAGTCCTATGGTATACCCATGGAAACTTTGGTTGACACCAAACCATTCAAAAACACGCCGTGAGATGGTGATTCCTCAGCCTAGAAAGACCTCCTTGCATTCCTCACACCTCTCCCTTTAGTTAAAAACTCAATGTGGAGATGTTATTTGTCAAAAGAGAAGTAACCATTACCTGAGGGTATCACAAGAATGTGTTGAAATCCTGTTGCGAGTGATGGATCCTGATATTTGTTCTTCAGCTACAGTTTCTTTAGGATGGACTCAAATGTAGACTAAAGTACTTAGGTAGCGTTCAGTTCCCCCAGTTATAGATCTGCCCCTTGGCTAGGTGCACATTCCAAATGTACAGCCTTCTCAGGACCCTTCATTGAATCTTACCATCTTTTTTGGATGAGGATTAATAGGTTGTAGTCTATTTCAGTTAGATGTTCAGGAGCAATGAAGGACTCTCACCAGATTGATCAATCTCTCCATGATCAGGCTTTAAGCCACAAGCAGAACTAATAATTCAACATGAATTATAAGGTGTTAATACTTCTAAAGAGTCTGTGTCATATAAAAGCATTCTGAGAATGACAGTAGGTAAGAATATGCTCTTTGTAGATCAAATTCCAATCCTAAATAATATAAAACAGAATTGTCTTTTAGCCATCTTGACTTCCAACAGCATCAAATAAGTCAATATAGCTTTTAGATGAGCTGTATGCATGCCCTCCTGTCAAAGTTAATTGAAAGATAAGCATCTTCCTCCATGTTGTTGGCAAGGCAGGTGAATGCAGTGGCTAATTACTCTCAAAATGAAAGCTAAGTAATCTTCTCTGTCAAAATCTTTAGCGATCAGATGTACAATATCAAATAAATTACCTTTTTGTTTAATCCTCAGGGGAAACAACTTGTAGCTAATTCAGTATGGGGACACAAGAGGATGCAGTTTTTAAAAATAGAAATCATAATTAAAGTAGTCAGCTGGTAGTTCCTGCTCTTAAAATATTCCAGACCAAAGTCATTGCTGTCTGTTTTATGATGTAAAACTCTAGTGTCTCAATTTCTGGGCCCTTGAAACAAATGCACAATTACTTCCTGAGTCACATTTTCTCTCACATTTGCAGGTTTTCTTATTGGCCATCTTTCTGTCAAGATGAAATGACTTTTTTCCTGGAGATGGGAAAGGGTCATGTTCTGTCATTTTTATAACTATATGGCATGCACATTTTTGTGTTAGTGGAAGCATATGGATTTTTTTCTTTTTAAAAATAGCTAATAAGGATGACTTGGCAGTTTGGAGAGTCCTTCTAAAATCTTCTGCTGTACTTATTAATTACAGTTAACAGCATCTATAGTCCTTGAACACTTACTATTTGAACACAGCACAGTGCTGCCATTTTGTTACGTTAGGTATGTTACTTTACATAGTCTCCTAAGAGGTAGGTATTATCATTCTAGTTTTACAGGTGAGAAAATTGAGGATTAGGTTTGTGAAGTAACTTGCTCAAGGTCGCACAGCTAATAAGTTGTAGTGATCCCACCCTCCCTCCCTCCAGAGTCTGGGCTAATAACCACTGTGCCAAACTGCTATTTCTACCATCTCTGATTTGATGTGCCTTTTATTGTACATTAAATCGAATTCCTTTTTGAAAGTAAGCAGAATGTAAATAATAATGTATTGACTGGCCTTCTGTTAAAATGCGCTTACAGCCTTAATTTGGGAAGTCTTTAAGATACATTTTTATATGCAATATGGTGAATGAATGTGAGACTTGCTTATCTAAACTCCACATTTTTCTTCAAAGAGTGGCTACTTCTGCAGATTTTTTTGCTTTTTAAATTTCATTTGTGTGTGTGTGTAAAACTGTACTTTGAGCATTAATGGGGTAGTACCCCTTACCCTCGCCCCCCCCATCCCCTACCGCAATACGAAGAGGCAGTGGGTGTTGTCAGCATTTAGACTGGCAATATCTTTTCAATGGAGACAGAAGGGTTTGATGATATTCTGTCATTTGTCAAAAAGAAAAGTTTAAGTACATGCATATTATCCTATGTCATTGAAGCCTTTATTATGATTGATTCTTTCTGAAGCCATATACTATGCAGATGTTTTATTCATGAATTGTTATTTCTGCAAAACTCCGTGGGTTCCTATTCATTTTCCTTGGCTGAATATGCCATGATTTGTTTTTTTTGTTAAATTTATCCTTATATAGGCAGTGTTATTTCTGAGATGTTAATGCACGCTGTAGGGTTGGAACACAGCTGTTTGTAAAACTTAATGACTGTTGACTGCAGTTAAATCTCCATGAGTTTATAGTATAGATATCAGAGGCATTGATTGTGCAAGAAAATCTTATCTTTGATTTATGTGACAAGACCGCTGTCAAAGCATGACCCTAATTTTCCTATGGTGGTAGAGATGTTGGTGGGGATGGCATTGGAAATGAAAGATGTCGCTAGTAATAGTGACAAGAGAAATAAGGTATGTGAGTGAATTAATCTGTCTAATAAGCTTTTAAATATCATTTATTTACATGTCTGCATCTGGAAACCAATGATCATATTTGCCCATTGTTCTTTTATTGGCCTTACTCTTCCTCTTTTGCTGGGGGGAGGGGTAAGGTTTTGCATGGCTTTCTGCTCATATAAGAAATGCAATGGATTATGAAAAATTCTGAAAGAAGAAGATAGGTTGCATCTGCCGGGCACACATATTTTGGATATTACTTTTCTGAATAAATGCTGAGTAGATTCCTTTTCTTCTCTCATATGAATCTTGTTACCCTGAATTTTGGCAGATAATCATATTGCACTCTGGTATAGTGTCCTTTTGTATTTCTTTCTTTTTTTTTTTTTAAGATTTATTTATTTATTTTAGAGAGAGAGCACAGGCAGGAGGGGCAGAGGGAGAGAGAACCTCAAGCAGATTCTGTGCTGAGTGCAGAGCCTGATGTGGTGCTCAATCTCACGACCCCGAGATCATGACCTGAGCTGAAACCAAGAGTTGGACGTTTAACAGAAGGAGCCACCCAGGCATCCCCCTTTTGTATTTCGTGTGTGTGTGTGACAGCAGGAAGAAAATCATAATTATGTACCAATTTAAGGCATTTTTCCCTCTCCCTGCCTATCACCACTGCGCTCTCCTCACTAGGGTTCTGTTGTCCCTTCTAGACATTAAAGGGAAAATGAAAAGGGGAGCAGTGGTTGCTCTAACTTGATCCCAGCTCTGAATTCATAGGAACTAAACATTCCCCTTGCATGTACATGACTCTACAAACCAAGGCAATGGATTGTCTTTATGAAGTTTCTCATGGTGGATAAGAACACAACACACACACACACACCACACACACAGCAGGCCCTTTTTGGTTTATTTGTTGCTTATCTCTGCTTTGGACCAAATTATTTCCTCTAGCCCTCCTTTTGGAGACTGTTCCCTTCTGTCTTGGGCTTGTGTCAGCCAGCAACTTCTTAAATGCACTTGAAAGCCCCCTCAGCTGAGGGCTGGCAGTGTGGCTTTCTTTATTTACTTTTTCTTTTTCTTTTTTTTTTTTTTGGAAATGTTGATACCTACCTGACTGGATATGGGCAGCAGTGGGAAAGTGATTTTTGACTTGCTTTTGGTACTTGCATTTTTTTTCTGCCTTGTTTATGGATGCCTCTGTCTAATCCTTTCCTCATATATACTTACCTCTAGAGTATCAAGTCATTAGAAAACCTGGCACTGTTTTTCCCATTAAAATGTATTAAAAGTGATGATGCTACCTAATCCTTACCTTTGAAAGCTAAGGAACTGGCATCTGGATATTATGCAGGGGAGTCAAGGGGATGGATGTTTAAGGTAGTCAGCTCTCAGTAGGCAGATTAGATGACTGGATTCCCTTTCTGTACTTGGTCAGAGAAAGCCTTATTAAATGCAGCATAAATCACTAGTCTTTATTATTGGCGTACTTGTCAGGTGTGCTGCCTTTTGAATTTTCCATGCTGTGTTTAAATGCTAATCTACCTTTTACATAATCTTTTTGTGTGGCCATTTCCTTCACTGGGTTTAGTAACAGTACCTCCCTTGCAGGGAGGTGGGGAGGCACGTCTTCATGTGTGTGTAGGGTGCTTTAGACAGTGCGCGGCACCCAGCAGGCATTCAGTAGGTGAGTGGTGCTGATGCACAGCAGCAGCAAAAGGTGAGACTCCCACTCAGATTTTAGCTCTCTGGGTTTGAATCCCGGCTCAGCTACTTTTCGTTTTGGAATCTTGACTTTATATTCCTTTGCCATAAAATTTCTGTGCAAATGGTACCTTCCTCACAACATTTTTTATGAGAACTTAAAGAAATCATCCAAGGCAAGTGCTTATTAGCACAGTGCTTGACTGGTAGCAAGCTATCAGTGAATGTCAGCTAATATTATCACTGTAGTGAAGTTTTGGTAAGTCCCTTACTGTCTTTATATTTCAGGACTGTTCGTAGGTTTTGAGTTGTCAGCACTATGTCTATGATGGCTGGGAGATGTTATCACCAGATTGCTTTCTCTTTAGGCTGCAGATTCAGGTTGGATATAGAAGATGGGATGGAAACATAGCTTCTGAAATATTTGACTTTGTTTTCTGAGGTATTTGAATTTTGTGAAGGAGAGAGTACAGCATGTTTTTAGGTAGACTTTCCAGGTGGGCTGAAGAATCTCTCCCCATCTCTTTGTTATGACAAGGTTGCTTTGGTCAGCCTTTTATAAAAATTAAACATTTTTACTCTCATATTTCCTGTCCAGAATGATGAAAATAAATTGATATTTTGTCTTCTTCTTCTTCTTCTTTTTTTTTTTTTTAGAGAGAGAGAGAAAGGGTAGGGAGGGGCAGAGGAAGACGGAGAGAGAGACTCTTAAGCAGTCTCCACACCCAGTGCAGAGCCCGATGTGGGGCTCGATCTCATGACCCTGAGATCATGACCTGAGCTGAAATCAAGAGTTGGGTGCTTAACCGCCTGAGCCACCCAGGGGCTCCTATTTGTCTTCTTTTAAAGTTAATGCAACAAGGCCAGGCTTTGACCTTTAACAAATCTCTCATGGTTTTACTTGAAGGTGGCTTTTTTTCATTGCTTTTAGTCCTTGGATAATAATTTAAATTCCTCTCTTTCCTGTATGCACACATTTCATATGTCCACAGTTTTTTTCCTATCTTAGATAAAGCTTGGTGAAATTAGTCATATACTCTGTTCATTTTTCTCAAAAATGAATTCCATTCCCAACTCTATTATACTTTTGTTCGTTCCCTTTAAGCTCAAAATATAATTATCGGCTGTCATGCAGTGCTCAACATTTAACTCATGGGTTTTCATGTGGCATCCCAGAAAGAATATTTTGTTGCCTCTCTTCTTCTTCACTCCCATTTAACTACAGTTGGGTGGATCATGGGTGGATCACATTTCAAGGTATTACATTCTCTTCTCCATAGCCAGGCTTGTTGGTTTTGTAATAATAGAATGTTATCCTATTCATGGAGTGCTTTCTAAGTTGGGTCTTTATCAAGTTATGAGAGGTATGGTTTTACCCATTGAATAATTTCTTCATTTAATCCAACTCCCTCTGCCATTTAGGTAATTTTCCAGATTAAGAATCTTGAAACTTTCAGCTACTAAGTGCTAAGGTTGACTGCTACCACTGGAGCTTGTTTGTTGAGAATGTTTATAATATGCTGTAGAATTGAAAGATAACATGTAGCTGACTAATGCTTTTCAGCCAGTGAAGATATTCTACATGGGGTACTGTACTCATCTTGTAGTGGGTTGAATGATGGCCACACAAAGAAATCAAATCCTAATTCCTGTAATTTGTAACTATTACTCTATTTAGATAAAAGGTCTTTGTAGATGTAGTCAAGGATCTTGAGAGGGGGAGATTACCCTGAATTATCTGGGTAAACCCTAAATGACATCACAGGTGTCCCCATAAGAGAGGGCAGAGGGAGATCACATGAACAGAGGAGAAGGTGATGTGAAGATGAAGGCGGAGAGTAGAATGACGCAGCCGCAGCCCAGGACCACCAGGGCAGCCCCTGTGAGCTGGCAGAGGCAAGGAAGGATGCTTTCCCAGAGCCCCTGGAGGAAGCATGGCCCTGCTGGAGCCAGACTTCTGGTCTCCAGAACTGGGAGAGAGTAAATGTCTGTCATTTTAAGCAGCCACGTTTGTGGTAATTTGTTATAGCAGCTTCAGGAAATCAATACACATCTATTCTCTCTCTCTTGATAATTTCATTCTAAAATAGATGGTGAAAAGAGGGGAAAAAAGCAAGTGGTAGGGAGAAACCAAGGTGCTGGTGGGCAGGTGGAGGCATGACAGATCACTGACTCTCTTTTCCCCAAATATTTTTTCCTGATGGCAAAAAGCCAACTGTAACTCCGATTAAACCCTGATAGGGAGAAAGGACTTTTTGCTTTAGGGAGGTCTCTAAAGGTAAAGATGAAAAGGAGAGGAAAAGAAAGAAAGGGAAGGCGAAGAAACTAATAAAGAAAAAGACAGGTAGAAAACCATGAGTCTGGTACAGTTCTACTGGAAAAGGAAAAAGGTATGTCTGAGTTCTCTTAAAAATGACTACATGGCTAAAAATGAGAAAAGGAAGTAGATCTACATACTGGGTCTTGAATCATGAACCTTATTAATTATATATGGTTATAATAAAATCAAATTGTTTCTTGAAACTGATTAGAGACTTGTTATTTACTTTGTTGTATGCATTGCCTTGTGATAAAAGCCAGTATCGTCCCCTATTTAGCACGTTGGATAACAGAACCTTTATGAGGTTGCAGGTTGAGGAAGTTTGCCAGATAAATAGAAGGTAATGTACTACAGCAGGATTCTGTGTTTCAGTCTGTTCTGTTGCTGGTGTGCAGTGTTTACCAGTTGTTCTCTTGGTGTTAATCGTGCCAGTGTCTCATTTACATTCTTTGTAATACTTAGGTCAGTGAATTTCAGCATGAAGATTTGCTGATTTCAGTGCTTTGCTTCAGGTCGTCTTCACTTTTTGACAGATTATACAACTCACAAACACTGTGTTTTGAGCAGGAAAATGGGTTGTGCTACAATTCTCCTGAATGGGGCACAGTGGCCGCATTTGTTATTGCTCTAATAATGGGGAAAGTACTGCATTTGGTCCAGTTGAGTTTGAATCAGTACTGTTCGTTTACTGTGCAGTACTTGCAGGATTTACATTTCTTTCTTGATTTGTAACTTGGCACATATTTTCCTCAGGATATTTTTTTCCTCATCTCATGTGCAAAACTTTCTATCTTGGGTTGAATTCAGTTTTATTTTACATCTAGGCAAACCTACTCTTCTGTCCAGGCAGACGTTGTACAGATGACTAGGAGGGACAGTGAAAGGTTGGAACCTGCTAGGTGTCACATGCCTGAGTAGCTCATGAAACCTCCGAAGATGGAAGGTAGAAACCAGGGTGGTTGGTCATGTGGACATGTGAAAAGCGAAGCGTTTGTATGAGAGAGTATCAGATGCAGCCATGTGTACGGTGGGATGCAGGTGAGACAGTCGGGAGCGGTGGGGTCTTTGGTTTGGGGGTCGTGGGCACCTCTTCCCTTCCAGTCTCTGACTATCATATAGCAGTGCAGGCTCAGAGTTGCTGGGTCTTTTATTTTTTTTTTCCCAAGAGGAACCACAGCGAGAATTTTTAGGTACTATCCTGATTTTTAAGTCTGGGTTATTAATTGAAAATTCTTAGAAACACCACAGGATCTCGATTCTGCTGCCTACTTCTTCTCTGTGACTGAGGATGTATCTTGATTATTTTTTTCCTCTCTCTTTTACTCCTGGAGCCCGTGGAAGAGAATTGAGGTAGCTTCTAAGCTCGCGGTATAATTTATGTTGGGAAACACTGGGGTGGGGTGGGGGGACCTTGGCTCTTTTAAAGTAAACAACTGAGCTAGAGCAAAGTCTGAAGAGATAATCAGAACTGATTTTAAAAATCTCCAGTAGGAAGAGAGCTAGAGTAAGCAAGTAGAGTAAGAGAGGGATAGATTGGATTAGCCAGGAAGCATTTTACAAAAATACCAGTTTAGGGAATGTGACATCAGTGCTAAGTGAAGATGGTTCCAGAAATATGGGAAGTCTGATTTCTGTCTTCCAGGGTAGAGCTGCCAGATAAAATACAGGACACCCTGTTAAATTTGAATTTCAGATAAACAACAAATACTGTTTTGGTATAAATATGTCCTATGCAATATTTAAAAAGTGTAAGTATGCCCAGACACTGCAAGGGGCGTCCTTGTACTAAAATATTTTTTGTTGTTTTCTATAAAATTCAAATTGAACCTAGCATCTTGTTTCTGTATGTTTGTGTTTGCTCCATCTGGCAATCCTATACTGGAAGCCAGGACAAAATTCAGAGTCTGGGCCAGAATATCCAAACTTCACAAGCTGGAATAGAGTGAAGAACTGTAACAAATTCTTTCAACAGTATTTGGACTGATTGTCTGATGTTGACGTGTCCTTGTGAACTTGCTGACTTTTTTTAATTGCAAGTTTTTATTTATTTATTTGTTTGTTCATTTATTTATTTATTTATTATTTATTTATTATGTTGAGTTAGCCAACATATAGTACATCATTAGTTGAACTTGCTGATTTATAAAATGACCTTGCTAGAACTGCTGCAGGTGAGGAGGCAGACTGATCTATGTGTGTGTGGAGGTAACATGGAAGTTTATGGGAGGAAACAGTTCAGATGTTTGTCCATCATTGGTCAGAGGCTCTCCAAAGAGGTGACACTTTTAAGGATGCTTTGGATGTTGATAGAAATCATTGGTTAGACGTATTAGCGGACACACAATAATGGGAAGTGATTAGCTATTAGTAATGGCTAATATCTAATTCCTATTATTTGGCTATGAAAGAAATAAAGATTTAGAAAAATATAGCTAATTCTTATACATTATGTGCTCTAGAGAAACATGTATTCTTTTATTTTTTTTGATAATACTGTCCTAGATATTAGATAATTGGACATGTATGGTACTCTCCTTGCCTTCTACCATTTACCTAATTTATGTATAAAATACTGGGAGAGGCCCTGAGGGGAAAAAAGAGATGTGGATGACAGAGTTGCCTCCTCCCAAATTTGGTACCAGTTTAGTTTGAGGTGACAACAACCTTGGGAAAAGGTAGAGTAATACATGATATAAGTGTGTGCTGTCACATAGCTTGATGCCCTACGAGTTGTAGCAAGTTTTTAAAATCAAGAAGGAGAGAAATCTTGGTGTTCCTAAATCTGGAAAAACATAATGGGAGGGAAGAAATAAAAGTCGGGGCTTTGAAGTGAAAATGGCATGAGAACAGTTATGGGTGAAGGGAGGGATAGGACAGACATGCAGGGCAGTGAGAGTCCACTGGAGCACGCGTGGTCACCTGTTACATCAGAACAGCTCACGTTGCAACCAAAAATTAACAAAAATTGTGAGCAGATGGATCCACGATACATAATTTTGTCTTGATTGTCTATATTTTTATTTCTTGCTATTTTTACTACGAATTTTCTTTTGCACTTTTTTTCCCTTTAAAAAGCTTTCTCTTTTTGCTCCCATATGTGCATTAATAGGTAGTTCTGTACTGTACTTTTCCTTATTGGTGGGTACTGCCACTTACCATTATCTTACACCTTCAGTTGGTTTCAAGGTTCACTTCCTTAATCTTCTCATTCTTGGATTATAACTTTGTTTTGTGATGACTTGGTCAAAAACTTCGTTCAGCAAACAAAAAGGGAAATAGAGATATAGACAGGCAGCAAAATATAGTGTTTGAGAGCCTGGGCTGTGAGGAAAGCCTGCTTGGGCTTCAACCTGGCTTGTCCCTTTACCTGTGCGGCCTTGGGCAAGCTACACAACCTTCCTGGGCCTTAGATTTCTGGGCTATAAAATACGGTATTAACAGTATGTTCCTTAAAGCTGTGAAAATTGAATAAGAACCCATGCTTGGACCATGGCACACTAACTGTTGTTCTTTTTTTATGGTTATTATTTGCTCCATTGGAGATGTGGGTTATAAATCAGCAGACAATGTCTGTAGTATTGGAACTGTTTTTTTCCTCCTGATGTAAGTGTCATGAAGAAAACATCTTAATATTATAGAGACCATGGGCGTATGAGGTGTGGGCAGCTTTGCATAAGATGGTCAGCGAAGGGCACCTTGAGGGGGTGTCATTTGAGTGGAGACCTGAGTGAGGAGAGCAGAGAAAATGAGGTTATTGCTGGAGGGCACTTAGTATCCAAACAGTGTTTGTTTTTCTTTTTTTTACTGAGGTATACTTGGCATACAACATTATATTAGTTTTAGGTGTACAACATAATGATTTGATATTTGTATATATTGCAAAATGATCACCGCAATGTCTAGTTAATGTTCGTTACCATATATAGCTACAGAATTTTTTTTTTGTGATGAGAACTTTTAAGATATACTCTTTGAACAACTTTCAGATATACGGTATTATTAACTGTGGTCGCTGTGCTGTAGTTTATGTCTCCAGGACTTATTTATCTTATAACTGGAAGTGTGTACCTTTTGACCACTTTTACCCATTTTACTCACCCCCCAACCCCTGCCTCTGGCAACCACCAATCTGTTCTCTATATATATGAGTTTGTAAACACCATTTTTTTAAAAAAAGAAAGTTTTGGAGCATGGTTTAATGCTGGTGGGTAAGACCCAGCAGAGAGGGAGACATTCATGCTGCTGGGGAGAGTGGAATAATGGCAGAAGCACCATCCCTGAAATGGACAGAGGGCCAAGGTACAGCTGAAGAGGTTGGTCTCTGTTAGCGGCTGGGGCTCTTCTTTATTTGTAAATGAACATGGACTAGATGCAGGTGGGTTCCTATGCAGTTGCTTTATTTTCTCTTTGGAGAACGAGGTGATGTCTTTGGTTGAGAGGGACCTGTGGAAACTGGGAGAAGAGAAATGAGTGAGGAAGGGGATGGGGAGGTGGCTTTTGAAAGAAGAATGTGTAAAATGAACTTTTCAGGGGTATATAGTGGAGTTGCAGGCAGTTCTTTTTGTCCATTTGGGATTTGTGGTCATGAATTTAAAATGAGACTAGTAAGCAGGGTTGCATGCATAAACAAGCATTTTTCTCAGAAAGGTACAGGGATAGTATATTTTCTGAGGTCTAAAAAATCAGATCTAAAAAATATTTTCTCTCACCTTCAAACAGAAATTCCAACTTCTCCATGCAATTATTTGGGCAAGAAATTTTATTCAAAACTTGATGGCCCAGTCAGTTCAATAGAACTGTCTGCAGGGACAGAAATGGTCTGTATCTATGCTTTTCGAGATAGTAGCCAGTAGCCACATGTGACTCTTGAACACTTGAAATGTGGCTACTGCCACTGGATGACTAAAATTAGCATTTTGTTAACTTTCCATTAATTTAAGTAGCCACATATGGTTAGCGGTTACAGCCTCTTTATAGATATTACTCCATAGCCTTCTGGCATTTATTATTGCAGAGGAGAATCCAAAGTCAGTCTATCTTTCAGAAAATTGAAATTTCAGAAATGATAGATATGGCTTTTAGATTTTTAAAAACTGTCACTTGCTAAGCACACAGCAATTGCCAGTCCTTTTCCTGGTTTTGAAAGTTTTCTTTTAGTATATCTTTTGGAAACTGTGAATTGACAAAAACATACATTTAGGGGCTATCGGTTTGTATCCCAGCTGAAAATGCCTTAACTTTTTTTCAGAATTATTTTCCTGCAAGGGAAAATCAGGTTCAGATAAAGGAGTCACTCCTTTTCCCCACTCTGATAAACTCATTTGCTTTGGTTTCAACTTCAGGAATACCTGTTATTCACAGACAGGATTTCTGATCAGACTTTCCAAATGGTCCAAATGAGTCAAAAGTCCAAAGACTCATCCTTTTCATCTTTTTATTTCTCCTTTTGGGTCCTTGCTCAAGTTTGTTCTTCATCCTTATTCCATTTTCTGTTGTGTCAAGTCTGTTTTACATTGCTTCCGGTGTGAATTTTACTTCTGCTGTACTTTTTATTTTACTGCTTACTTTTTTAATTCTGCCTACTCTTATTTAATAGAAATATCTTCTTGAATCTTGGTGGGAGAGCAGCTCTATGGATTACATATGCTTTATGTAGTACATGCC
>NC_138373.1:114828132-114882123 GCF_054177405.1 Leptonychotes weddellii | reverse complement strand
GATGTTGAGCATTTTTTCATGTGTTTGTTGGCCATTTGGATGTCTTCTTTGGAACAATGTCTGTTCATGTCTTCTGCCCATTTCTTGATTGGATCATTTGTTCTTTGGGTGTTGAGTTTGATAAGTTCTTTATAGATTTTGGATACTAGCCCTTTATCTGATATGTCATTTGCAAATATCTTCTCCCATTCTGTTGGTTGTCTTTTGGTTTTGTTGACTGAATCTGTAATCAGAAAACTATAAAATACTCAGGAAAGAAATTGAGGAAGACACAAAGAAATGGAAAAACGTTCCATGCTCATGGATTGGAAGAACAAATATTGTGAAGATGTCAACACCACCTAGAGCAATCTACACATTTCATGCAATCCCTATCAAAATACCATCAACTTTTTTAAAGAAATGGAACAAATAATCCTAAAATTTGTATGGAACCAGAAAAGACCCCAAATAACCAGAGGAATGTTGAAAAAGAAAAATAAAGCTGGTGGCATCACAATTCTGGACTTCAAGCTCTATTACAAAGCCAAGTGTATCTTCTTAGGTCTGCAGCTGGAAACTTTGTGGAGAACTATGGCCACAATTCTTGGGGCATGATGAGTCAGTTCTGATTCTTCCTTCTTTTTATGTGGGCAGCCATTAGCAGATCTTTATGGGAGTGAAGGTTTTTCTCAAGTTACGAGTGAGATGTGAGAGTGCAAGAGCCTCTTTCAGCAGGTGGAATTTCACTCAAAGGAGTGGGGAAGTGAGAGAAATCCACAGAGTTCCAAAATACAGAGGGGATAATAGAAACCGTGAGGATATAATTTTTGGTGATCCCCTAATTTCGCTCTGACGTATCTTCCAGGATGGGCCAATCTCTATGTACCAGGGACCTGTTCCTCGACCTCATGCCTTTTTTTTTTTTTTTTTCCTCGTGGTCAGGGGGAGGGGAATCAGTGAGCTTGGTCTGGGCTTTTCTATTCATTCATGTACCAAGGGAGCTATTGGTGAGGTGGAGGTAACGGTGGTGTAGAAGGGATGATTTACCCACGGTGCTCTTGAGACTCCAAGGCCATTAGGTAACATAGGTGCTGTCAGAGTATCTTAGTCCTACTGCCTTGGCTTAGGTGGTGGCTGGCCTCTAGAACTTTTTTATGTAGTCAGAGGTCTCATTTTTTTTCAATTGTGAAAGAGTTTCAGATTACTAAATCACATTTGAACAGTTTTTTTTTAGGCATAATTCACACATACAATTCACCAATTCACTCATTTAAAGTGTACAGGGGCGCCTGGGTGGCTCTGCTCCCTCAACCCCTCTCCCCAGTTTGTGTGTTCGCTCATGCTCTCTCTCTTCTCTCAAATGAATAAATAACAGATCTTTAAAAAAAATAAAGTGAACAATTCAGCGGCCTTAACTATATTTATAGAGTTGTCACCACAATTTTAGAACATTTTCATTGCCCCAAAAAGAAAAATCCCCTCCTCATTAAGTAGCCATGAGCCCCTTGCCTCCCCACCAAGTTCCCAGCCCTAGGCAACCCCTAATCTACTTCCTGTCTTTATAGATTTGCCTATTCTGGACACTTTATATAAATGGAATCATCCAATATGTTGTTTTTTGTGACTGACCTCTTTGACTTAGCATAATGTTTTCAAGGTTCATCCATATTGTAACATGTATCAGCATTTCATTCATTTTTATTGCCAAATAAAATATTCCATTATATGGATATACCACATTTTATTTATCCACTCATCAGCTGATGGACATTTGGCTTGTTTCTACCTTTTAGCTATATTATGAATAATGCAAGTTTAGACATTTGTGCACAAGTTTTTGTGTATATTAACTCTTCGTTAAATGTTTGGTAAAATTCACTGGTAAAGACATTTGGGCCTGAGCTTTCTTTCCTTTGGGAGGTTTTTAAATTACTAATTCAGTCTTGGTATAGGTCTATTCAATTTTTTTTTTTAGTCTTGAATCAGTTTTGGTAGCTTGTATATTTCTAACAATTCATCTATTTTATCTAGATTTTCTAATTTGTTGGCATACAGGTTTTTTGTAGTATTCCTTTATAATCCTTTTTATTTCTGTAAGATTGTTAAGGAATGTCCTTGCTTTCATTCTTGATTTTCATAATTTGTGTCTTCTCTCTCTTTTTTTTCTTGGTCAATCCAGCTAAAGTTTGTAAATTGTATTGATCTTTTCAAAGACCCAACTTTTGGTTTTATTGATTTTCTTTGTCTCTCTTATTTACTATTTTTTATTTCATTAATTTCTGCTCAGATCTTTATTTCCTTCCTTCTGCTTGCTGTCGGTGTGGTTTGCTTTTCTTTTCCCAGTGTCTTAAAGTGGAAGGTTAGGTTACTGATTGCAGATGTTTTTTCTTTTTGATATAGATGTTTCCAGCTTTAAATGTCCCTCTATGGACTGCTTTTGCTGTACCCTGTAAGTTTGGTATGTTTATTTTCATTTTCTTTCATTTTAAGGTATCTTCTAATTTCTCTTGTGATTTCTTTTTTGATCCATTGGTTAATTGGAAGTGTTTTTTTTTTTAATTTCCACATATTTTTGAATTTTCCAAATTTCTTTGTGTTATTGAATTTTAGTTTCATTCTGTTGTGGCCAGAAAACATAGTTTGTATAACTTCTATTCCTTTAAATGTATTTGTAGGCTTCTTTTATGGCCTATCACATGGTTTATCATGAGGAATGTTTCATGTGCACCTGAGAAGACTATGTATTCTACTGTTTGTTGAGTGAAGTGTTCTGTAGATGTGTGTTACGTGTAGTTTACAGCACATGTCTCATCTTCAACATTTGTTGAAGAGATTTACCAAGCTTTTACTTGGGACTTACTGGTACTTAAATGTCTCTGAAAGAGCCAGCTGCCTGTTTGGTTGCACTCTGAATTGACATATATCCAAACACACTGAATTTGAAATTGTATTAAAAAGCCAAACAAAAAGAAAGATTTAAAACAAATCTTCAAATTATTGTTCTAGGATGTAGGCATTAGGCTTTCAGTGAGGACATGGTTTCACCAAGTACAGCCTGCTTATTCATGTTCTATTACTGACTTGTCTTAAAATTAATAGAATTATTGATTCTTTAAGAATTGTGCAACACATTGAGAATAAATTCACAGTTCTAGAGGATATTCACAGATTTTGATGAACATGAATCATGTTTTAAGTTTCTGCCGTTGTCCCTGAATATTTGCATTAACAGACCATAGCCCTTAGTGTGCATGGGATTTAAGATTCAACTGAGTTCTTGGCGTGTCTGGGTTGCTTAGTCACTTAAGCTTCCGACTCTTGATTTTGGCTCAGGTCATGATCTTAGGGATGTGAGATCTAGCCCCACGTTGGACTCTGCACTGGGCGTGGAGCCTGCTTAAGATTCTCTCTCTCTCCCCCTCTGCCTCCCCCTCCCTCTCTCTCTTAAAAAAAATTGAAGTGAGTTCAATCTATGCCTAAGAAAATGTACCCACAACATTCTTGGAAATTTGAATATGGCTAAAAGTATCTTAGTACTACCATGAGATTTCTATTTATTTCATTGATATTTTGAGTCATGTTTGAATGTGTCCTGTTCAGTGAAAACATTTTCTCTTTCATGAAACTGCTGAAATTGAGGCCAAGAGCTCCCATTACTGTTGTTAATTTGGAATCCAAATTGAGATGGGCTCTGGCTAAATACACCCTAGAGAGTAAAAAAAATGGTTCACTTTGACAAATTCCAGTGTTCTTACTGATGTAGTTAGTATCGATTAGAATATACTTCTTATTATCACTAAGTATATTTTGGGATGAATTAAATTGCTTTGCACAGATTTTATATCACCATTAAAAATCAAACTGGCTCTATTTCAACATTGCTATTAATATATCATTTGAAGCTCTCACAATATGACTGTGAATATGCTGCCCATTATTGAAAAAGTTGGTTGTGCCCAAGCTTTCTTCAAGTGTCTTCATGTTTTCCTTTACTCTTTCATTCAGAAATAGTAATTTTTTATAGAAATGAATAAAATATTTTAACTAATAATTCCATAGTTTACTTTGACACTTGAGGTTATTATAGATAACATCTTGATTTCCCCTCACTCAGCTATATGGAAGAAAGATTTCTTTCCTCCCCTGCCTACTGTGCCAATGCCTTATTCTCCCTAATTTGGAAATGAAGCCACAGCTTTAATCATTACTAATTGATTTTTGTCTATTGCAGATGTTTTGTAGGGTTCACATAAATGAAAAGCCAATTATTCCTGAGCATGGTTTGTCTTATAAGCAACCCTTACCTCCCAGTCTGTTGTATGTTGTATTTAGATACATTTGTTTGAGTAGTGGAAAGAACAGATACAATGTTTTTTTGTTTTTTAATTTTATCTTATTATGTTATGTTAGTCACCATACATTACATCATTAGTTTTGGATGTAGTGTTCCATGATTCATTGTTTGCGTATAACACCCAGTGCTCCATTCAGTACATGCCCTCTTTAATACCCATCATCAGGCTAACCCATCCCCCCATGCCTCTCCCCTCTAAAATCCTCAGTTTGTTTCTCAGAGTCCATAGTCTGTCATGGTTTTTCTCCTGCTCCGATTTCCCCCCCCTTCATTTTTCCCTTCCTACTATCTTCTTTTTTTTTTTTTAAACATATAATGTATTATTTGTTTCAGGGGTACAGGTCTGTGATTCAACAGTCTTACACAATTCACAGCGCTCACCATAGCACATACCCTCCCCAATGTCCATCACCCAGCCACCTCATCCCTCCCACCCTCCTCCACTCCAGCAGCCCTCAGTTTGTTTCCTGAGATTAAGAGTCTCTTATGGTTTGTCTCCCTCTCTGGTTTCATCTTGTTTCATTTTTTCCTCCAGCTTAACCACATTGCTATGTAATCCTGGGCAAGATACCCAATTTTTCTGAGCTTTGGTGAGCCTGTGTAAAATGGGATTTATTCTGGGAAAATAATGTAACATGGGAATAATTGTCGAAGTTGTTGTGAGTGTTAAATGAGCTCATGGCTGCGAAGTGCCTTTTATAATGCTTGATATACAGGATACTCAACACTTGTTAGCTTCCTTTTCCTTCCTGTTTCTCCTTTCCAGTAGTAGATAAAGTCCTTTATGTTGGTAGGTTTATATTAATTACCTCTGTGTTTTTCAAACCTGGCCCAGAGCTGAAAGAAGCTTGTGTTAAATACATTATTTTTACAACTTTAACAACATTTCCCCAGATACTCAAAACAAATCTGCATCTCCCTAGGTTTCTAACTTTTCAGAATTTGAAGCAGAGTTTCCCTCATCTTTGTTATGGGCCATGACTTTTAATGAAATATATTCCATATATTACTAGACAGGAATAAGCATAATATAACGAGCTTAGAACTAGCAGCAATATTGCCATTTATTTTAATTCTATGAAAGCTTACCAAAAAACACATCTAACTGTATATTTGCAGTTCTATTATTTTCCCTGGAATTTGTAGTTTCTTTTAAATCATTTACACTTTTCTTCCCTGCCTCCCACATTGCCACAATCAGTAGAGCTGATTGTATTTACTTCTTTACTTGTAACTAAGATTCCATGAAAAGTTTGAGTGCTGCCAGCCAGATCATGCTGGAGCCGGGGATCCCATTTCTCACTCACAAACTAATATCTTCTGTTAGTTTTCTTCCTTGTGTAGTGACAGTGTTTATTATTGTTCCAAAGCAACCCTGAAGCTTAACTTTAGAAACATTGTATTTTAATCTGACCATATGAGACTGAAAAGTTCTCTAAGCAGGAGATAAAGGTTTTCTGTTTAATGATGATTAATAACCTATTTAGATGTATTCATCTGAGGAACTGAAGATAATTTTGCCATTAAGCCATTTGTATAAGGGCACAAACAGATGGGTTTTATTCTGAACCCTGAAGGCAAACAGATCAGACACCCCTTTAATTGCTTATTGCTTGGGGAAGATTTCCATGGCCATGGCTCCCTGCCAGGGACACAGTGATCTTCACTGTGATAACTCTCAAATTTGATCATTTTCAACAAGGCAAAAAATCTCACTGCATTTACTCAGTAAAAACTTCCTATACCATGCCATAACTGGGTACTCAAGAATAGCAACAAAGAAGAGTCTCCAGTGAATAAGTTTGCATTTTAATTGTGAAGCTGCAGCAAGTTTTCATACAAGAATATCAGATGAACAAAAACAGAAATGTTAGAACATTGGTTGGAAATGGCTTATGGCTCTTGGGAATGAGAGCTTTAGAGTCAGGAATTTGTGATTCACAGTACAATCTTCTACAACCTCTTGTCTCTTGTGTAATCTCTTCTATGCAATGAATAATACCTTTCTCAGAGGGCTGTTTGGAAGGTGGAATATAAAGCACTGATCTGTAGTTAGTGCTCATCAGGTGGTGGTTATGATGACATTTAGCTTATGCATATATTTATAAATGAAGGTTCTGATCACTGATTAGCTTGCCTATCTGTTATTATAGTTCATAGAGTTAAGCAAATCTCAAAAACCAAACAGCTTCCATTATAAGGAAGTCAAATCAATCATTCTTTATTGAGAGTTTATCAGTAAGCACTTAGCTTTTTAACTGTCTCATGCATAACTATATGAGTGAACAAACCATACAGTTTATCAGAATTTGGAACAAGAACTGAATTTCCAAAGCATGGATGGATCCAAACTCAAGCAGATATCATTCATAAATACAAGTTCTGGAATAACAGGGAAGTAGCACAAAACTATGTATATAGTGAGTGCCTCGTTATTTTTTGGTCAAAGAAGTTAAGTGGCACCATTAGATTACAAGACAGAATTAACTTACACCATTATTTTAGATCATCAGAAAGATTACCCTTTGGGGTGTTTTGTTAATTCCTTATTGATTCAAAGAATTTATGTCTAGAAGAGACCATTAAGTTTGCATCTTTCCAACCTCTAGTTTTATAAATGAAGAAACAGAGATCTTCGGGGTTAAATGACCTGGCCATAGGTAGCTACCTAGTGATTGAAGCCGGCTTGGGAATCAGGGTAGATTTACCAAGGGCATAAAGGTGTAGAGAAAAGCCCATCTTGTGCCCTACCACACATTTAGTGCTATTGACTGGGCATTTCTGAAAGCAGTAATGGTTGTCTGGATGGGCACAGAAAAGGGGAGCTGAAAGAAAGAGGAATTTTCTAAGACTTTAAATGAAGGAGAAACCTCTTTTTTACTAATTTTTAGTGGGTCCAAGAAGAGTGGAAGATTTGCAAGTATCACTCTTTGGTGACCACTCTGTGACCTTTTGACCTTGTAAAAGGAAAGTCAGCTTAGAAGACCAAGCTCCAGGTAATGCTCCTTTCCGAGAGGTGGGAATACTTGCCGTGGAGCTGCAATGATGACCTATTTTGTTGATGTGGACAGATTTTCTCTTGGCAGATATTTCTTTGCATTGTAATGGGGAGACACAACCCTGCACTCCAGCCCTCCAGGCAGGGGAGAAGGTTAGCATCCTACTCTGGTTGAGACTTGTGAGGAGGGAGAAAGAAGGGGGAGGTTGATCAGAAGGCATGGGTCTAAAAGACAGGATCAGCTATCAAAAGAGTGAAAGCCTGGATTCTCATCTCTCGTTGCATTTTATCTTGAGGACTACTACTATCTAGCAATGTCATTTATTCATTCAACAAATACTGGTTGAGTATCTGCTACTTGTCAGGTTCTCTTCTCCTGCTACAGGCATCCCAGTCAACAAACCAACAACCACCTTTGTCTTCACAGAACTTACATTCTTGTTGGAGGGAGACAATGAATCATAGTTCTCCTCTCCCCAAGCTGTTCACCTTGATATCCTGCCCTGTAAGTTCTTATTCCTCCGTCTTCCCTGGAAACATCCAGGAGTTCAGCAGTATTCCAATTTATTTTACCTCCTTCTGCCCCTGTTAAGGGTCACAGTGTGAAGCCATAAGGCTCAAATACTCTTGCTGAACCCTTTATTAATTTGCCTCACAAACCCTGAATAGAGAAAGCACTTGTATATTGTCTCTTTGCATTTACATGGTATCTCTGAGCTTCTTGGAATTTCTGTAGGTCTCCAATATCTTATCTTCAGATAAGAATGTTGCTAATACAGGTTTACGTCTTGCATGGATTGTGAATGTGTGTGTATCCAGGAGTATAGCAATCAGGATTTGTGATTGAATTACGTGATGTATGAGATTTAGGTCAGTTGGGGGAAGGGCATCTAAGGTTGGAAAACAGTGTATCTCAAGGGTAAAAGTGATGATGAAGAGAAAAAGTAAGCGGCACGTTTAAAAAGATGACCCTGACTTTTAGACACAAAAAATACTGAGCGCTTGTAGTCAGAATGAAATCAATAGCTGTTGCTGACTGTTGACCAGAGGCACATGAGTTACAGTGATGGAGTTGTTCTCTAGTGTCCTCTCTGAAGGATCTACAAATGACATGCCATCTTGGTAAAGCAAATTGAGATTTTGATTTACAGTGCTTTTTTAAGGCAGGATGAAATGTTTCAGAGGTAGTAAGGAGTTACTGAAAATGACATTTTATCCTGGAAAACCTGAGTGGCAGGGCTTATTTTTCCAGTTTAACATGAAAGAAAAATCCCAGTCTTTCATGATATCAGTCATTATTTCCCTAACTCTTCCCATTTGGTCCCCAGGAAGTTGAAATTGGTTCACATATGATTAAGTTGTAAAATGAAATGGAGCTTTATATTAGAAGGAAATTTAAACAGTGAAAATTTTATTTTTAAAGTAACTCATAAGGTATTTAATTAGGATGTTGTTGCGTTCACTTACTTTTTTTATTTTTTAAGTTTTTATTTAAATTCCAGTTAGTGTAATATTAGTTTCAAGTGTACATTATAGTGATTCAACATTTCCACACAACACCTAGTGCTCATGATAAGTGCACTCCTTAATCCCCATCACTTATTAACCTATCCTCCTACCCACTTCCCCTTTGGTTAACCATCAGTTTGTTCTCTATAATTAAGAGTCTGTTTCTTGGTTTGCTTCTCTCTCTCTCCTTTTCCCTTTGCTCATTTTTTTTTCTTAAAGTCCATGAGTGAAATCATATGATATTTGTCTTTCTATGATTGACCTATTTTGCTTAGCATAATACTCTCTAGCTCCATCCATGTTGTTGCAAATGGCAAGATTTCATTCTTTTTGATGGCTGAGTAATATTCTAGTGTGTGTGTGCGCGCGCGCACGCGTGTGTGTGTATCACCTCTTCTTTATTTTTATTTTTTTAAAGATTTATTTGTTTATTATTTTAGAGAGAGAGTGTGGCAGGTGGGGCAGAGGGAGAGGAAGAGAGAGTATCTCAAGCCGACTCCCACTGAGCTCGGAGCCTGATGTGGGGCTCGTCTCACGATCCTGAGAATGATCGGAGCTGAAACCAAGAGTTGGATGCTTAACCAACTGAGCCACCCAGTGCCCTATTATACCCCCTCTTCTTTATCCATTCATCAGTTGATGGACACTTGGGCTGTTTCCCTAATTTGGTTATTGTAGATAATGCTGCTGTAACCATCAGGGTGCATGTATCATTTCAAATTAGTATTTTTGTATTTTTTGGGTAAATACCTTGTGGTGCAATTGCTGGATCATAGGGTAGTTCTATTTTTAACTTTTATTATTATTATTATTATTATTATTACTGTTTTGAGAGGGAGAGAGAGTGGAGAGGGGCAGATGGAGAGGGAGAGAGAATCTTAAGCAGGTTCCACACCTAGTGCAGAGCCCGACACTGGGCTTGATCTCATGACCCTGAGATCGTGATCTGAGCCGAAATCAAGACTCAGATGCTTAACCAGCTGAGCCACCCAGGCGCCCCTCTATTTTTAACTTTTTGAAGAACCTCCATACTGTTTTCCAGAGAGGCTGCACCAGTCTGCATTCCCACCAACAGTGTAAAAGTGTTCCTTTTTCTCTGCATCCTCGCCAACACTTGTTTCTTGTGTTGTTGATTTTAGCCATTCTGACCAGTGTGAGATAATATCTCATTGTAGTTTGGATTTGCATTTCCCTGATGATAAGTGATGTTGAGCATCTTTTCATGTGTCTTTTCACCATCTGTATCAGTATCATTTATTTTATTATCATGTAGGTCCATCATATTTAGCTTTTGAAAAGCTATGATTGCCTTGTGACAGATTATATTTTCCAAAGATGGCTGCCACAATAGATCTCATATTGCAAGCTGTTGTTATGTATGACATTGACACTCTTTCCATTGAGTGGCGGGATTTATGTCTCTTCTCTTTGAACCTGAGCCAACTTTATTAATGCCTTGACCAGTAGTTGGAAGTGATACCTGTGTGATGTCTGAAGCTAAGTCATAAAAATGCCATCGACTTCCACCTATTTCTCTTAGGATCCTTACTCTTAGAATCTAACTACCATGCTGTGAGGAAACATGTAGGGAGATACGCTAGCTGACTACCCAAGCCAAGGTCCTGTGTCACAGCTGCCAATCAAATAAATGAGTGAGTTTTCAGATGATGCCAGGCTGCCGCATAGAGTGGTGCTCTGCCCCAGCAGCCTTTCAGCCCCGTCAGGTGACACTGTGTGGAACAGAGACATATCCTGCCCAAATTGCAGATCCAAGAGCAACATAAAATGATTGTTTTAAACCACTAAGTTTGGGATAGTTTGAAATAGCCTATCTCGTGGGCAGTAGGTAACCAGAGTACATGGCTGGCCTACCCAGACTTAAATAAGTCCTATTAATCCAATTTCTATCAGAGTTGGATAGATACTTTCTTAGTCTGCCTGCACTCGAGAACAGTATCTTGATTCTAACAGCCAGATCGAGTCCACGTGATGTAGTTAACAGATAACAACATCAGTGTATTCTTAGTGTGATGGCTGAGAATGAGCCCATCTACACAGCTTTATCACCTCCTAGTTTATGGGTAGGTTACTTGATTTCTTCATCTGTTAATTTGGAATGATACTGATACACTTAATTCATAGAGTTGTGAGGATTAAAGGAGTTCGTACATGTAAAGCACTTAGAACAACATGTGGTGCTTAGTAAAGCACTCGATAAATGTCAAATGTCAGCATCATTATCATTCTGATAGTTTATGAAGACAGTTCAAAGATTTGTTGAGAACAGTTGAACCTACAACTGATTATGATTATCTCATATTTTTCTCCATGTTCTTACATATGATAAATTGTATATGCCACATAATGGCTTTTGATGTTAGTCCCGGGTTTCTCCTTAGTAAAGAGCCCTGGTGAGAGCCTTTAACCAGTGGGGACATGGAAATCATTTTGGTCCAGACTAGATCCTTCCCGTGCTTTCGCATTTGCTGAGATGTCTGCTGTAGGCTCATTATAACTACATCTTTCTCTTTTCTTATGGTCTTGAAATACAGTCTTTAAGTATAGACTAGAGGTTTGATTTATCTGTGGATTTCTTAAGTGTGGCTTTGCTTCTCTTGAGTTTGTTCTGCACATTGCTAGCTGTGATCACATAATGCTGTATATCTAACCTGAACATCCCCATCTGTGTTTTCTTTGCTGTAATCGATGGCGTCTGTGTGCTGCAAAGATAGAGGCTGGTTTGAAATCTCCCTTAGTGGGAAGCAGTGCTTCCTGCCTGGAGTCTGATTTGAAAATAGATACCCAATTGTGCAAAAACACAGACACCATGAGACTTCCCGGGCAACACCGTTAAGTATACCCTCAATGTCAGCAGCCAAGGGCACTACTGTTTAAGTACGTCATGCACAATAACCTGTAAGTTACACGGATGATACTGGCTGATGAGCTATAGGTACTGAACTTAATTTACTATTTATTGGGCTTATAATTTAGACTTTTTGTGAATTATTTAGAAAGCATAGACACAACCTCATCAAATCCATATGTGGCACAAGGGAGGGATATAAAACTTTATGTTGGCTTTATTATGGAGTTACATAAAATGAAAAACTTTATTATGATAGTTATTAAAATAATTACCTACAAATAATTTACTTTAGTTTTCAAAAACTTATTAGTGTATTGTTTTTTAAAAGTATCACTAAGAGTTAAAATTAAACATTACCAAATACTGTCAGTAATATTATACCTGGGTTTGTCATTAAATATTAATAATATTTTGAGTTCTTAAAAATAATAATAATGCCCTATATTTATATTGCCTTTTATGAGAACAAAGCACTTCAACACACCTATCTGTATAGGAAGGGGAAGATGTTATTCACCTCCGATTTTATAGAGAAAACAGAAGATCTAGCCAAAGCTGGAAAAGGAATGTGTTAGAATCACATTTGACTCTCGGTAATAACAAGACTCAAACGAGGTTTCTTTTTCTTTTGTAACAAAATGTCAAGGGGATGGCATCTCTGTGATGCCACCAAGAACCCAGTTCTTGCCCTCCTTCTTCTCTGCCTTTCTTAGCATGTAGGTTTTGTGCTCCTGGTTACAGGATGACGGCCCCAACTTCAGGCATTACATTTACAATCCAGGAAGAATGAAGGGGAAGAGAAGAATGCCAAAAGCTCATGACAGCTGTTTGCCCCTTTTTATCAAGACCACACTAGCTTTTCCAGTAGTCTCATTCATTAGACTCTCTGTACATCTCAGAGGTCATATAGTCCCTACCAACTTCAAAGGGATGGTGTTACCTGTTGTTGCATAACAAATTATCCTACCTTAGAAGCTGAAACCACAAACATTTATTATCTCCTAATTTCCATGGCTCAGGACAGAGGCTTAGCCATTAGAATACCTGCATCAATCAAAGTATATGCTTCCTTTATCTTTGAAAAAATATAATTTTTTGTTTGTCTTTTTAAATAGAGTCTTTTTTTACTTTGTCTTTGGGTTAGTAAAGGTATCTCAGGACCTTGCTGCAAAGCTAAATTTTGTCTTTTCTGCTTTTCAACCTTAAATCTAACTTACAGTTTTTATAATAGATAGGAACCTGATTCTTTAGGTGAAATTCCTTTATATCACTTTCAGTGGATTGAATAATCAATCTATGTCTAGAATTCAGCATATTATTAGTAGGAGCACTTGCTTAGATTATGGTTGTTATATATTTATCTAGTTATTCATTCAACAAATGTATTTTGAGCTCCTGCTTTATGCAAAATACCTAGGGGGAGACAAACATAAAATATAGTTTTGATGTTAAGGAATTTTTAGTGCAAAAAGGGAAGTAACAAATGAACATAAATAATTATAATAGAAGGTAGTTTTTTTTTTTAAGATTTTATTTATTTATTTGACAGAGACACAGCGAGAGAGGGAACACAAGCAAGGGGAGTGGGAGCGGGAGAAGCAGGCTTCCCGCTGAGCAGGGAGCCCAATGCGGGGCTTGATCCCAGGACTCTGGGCTCATGACCTGAGCCGAAGGCAGACGCTTAACGACTGAGCCACCCAGTTGCCCCTAGAAGGTAGTTTCTGATAAACATCATAAGAAACACTAAAGGTTGGGGTGCCTGGGTGGCCTCAGTTGGTTAAGGGTCCAACTCTTGATTTTGGCTCAGGTCATGATCGCAGGGTCATGAGATCGAGCCCCACCATGCCCAGCTCCATGTTCAGGGCAGAGTCTGCTTGAGATTTTCTCTCTCCCTCTCCTTCTTCTTCTACCTCCCCACCCCCCCCCAAAAAACCCTCTCAAATAAATAAATAAAATCTTAAAAAAAAAAAAAAAGAAGCACTAAAGGTTAAAGGTTAAGGGGATTTAGAGAGAGGAAGGGACCATTTCCAGCTTACGGATTTGGGAAAACCACTCTAGTATATGGCCAACTCCTGATTAGGCATTATGTACATTAAGCATTGGAAAGGAAGACTTGCTGACATTATCACCTTCTCTGCTTAAGTGCTTGGATGACATAAATAAGAGTTTTGTTTACTATAATTCAATTGGGATAGAAGGACTTTTAAATCAAAACACTTAACCTCTCTGCCCTAGGAAAAGTAGGAAACTGCACATTTGCAGGAAGGACTCAGCTTTACTATGCATAGGTCCTTTACACTGCCTAGTGGTAATTTGGCCAACGCCCAAAATGGGATAATGGAGAACAAGGCAGGAAGAATGGAGAAAGACAAAAGGCACTGAGTAGACTCAGTCAGTAACACGGATAAGCTAAGGAGTCAAAACTTCATCCAGTGTGAATTTGTAATAGGGACTATTGCAAACTGGTCACTGCTCTGGAGTCAGACTGCTAGGGATCAAACTGTGGCTGTGCTGCTTTCTAATTGTGTGACCTTGAGCAAGTGCATTGCTTTTTGCCTCAGTTTCCTCCTTTATATAAGAAGGATAATAGTATTATCATTTTGTAGGGTTGTACTAATTAAATGAGGTAATGCATATGCATTCTTAGAGGAGTGCCTGGCCCATGGTAGACCATTCAATATACAGTAGCTATTATTTTTTGAATTATGGTGAATTTCTAAAATGCCAATCACATTCAAATATAAGTACAAAATGCTTTGCAAAAGCAAATGGATTAACTGTTTTCAGTATTTCATCTCATCATGGAGAACTCAGAGTTGAGCAAATTTAGTGCATGATAGTAGATTGTGACTATTCTGATTGGAGTCTGGATTCTTGTAAAAGAAGAGGCATTATATATATATATATTTTAAAGATTTATTTATTTGAGAGAGAGAGAGGAGCAGAGGGAGAGGGAGAGAGACTTAAGCAGACTCTGCGCTGAGCTTGGAGCCTAACGTGAGGCTCGATCTCATGACCCTGAGATCATAACCCTGAGATTATGACCCTGAGATCATGACCTGAGCCGAAACCAAGAGTCCGACGCTTAACCAACTGCGCCCCCCAAGGTGCCCCAAGAAGGGACATCATAAAAGCCTTGCTGGTGCTCTACTTAATGTGCTCATCATAGCATGCTGTCATTTCCTAGGGCTGCCACAGCAAAGGACTACAGGCCAGGTGACTAAAAACCACATAAGTGTTTTCTCTCACAGTTCTGGGGGCTAGAATTCCAAAACTAAGGGGACAACAGGACCTCTGCCTCTGAGATTCGGGGTTAGAATTCTTTCTTGCCTCTTGCTCGCTTCTGATGTTGGTTGTCCATGCCTGGTGTTCCTTGGCTGGCACTGTCTCACTCTGGTCTCTGTCTCTATGGTTACATGGCCATCTGTCTGTGTGTCCCACATGGCATTTTTCTCGTGTAAGTCGTATTGGGGTAGGACTCACCCTTATGACTTCATTCTAACTTGATTTACAGCTACAAAGACCCTGTATCCCAATAAAATCATATTCACATTCATAGGTACAGGTACATATCTTTTGGGGGACACAATTCAGCCCATAACACGGTATCTCTCAAAGTTGAGATCTCTCAAAGTTAGAACACATCGGGAGATGTTTTTATGAGTTTATGAAGACAGGAGCTGCAGAGCTCCGACTAACTTTTTCATGCTGGCCAGTACAGGCTCTTGCCACGTAAACCAGGTTAGCAAGTCACTTTCACTCCTGAGTCCACTCATTGAGTTTCTTTCCACCTTTCCAAAATGTTTGAATTCATATAAAAGCAAAAGTAGTTTCAGAATTATCTAGTAGTGATGGTACCTGCAAGATGACACATTTTTCTTTTGTTTCTTTTCTTTCTTTCTTTTTTTTTTTTTTAATAGAGGAGAAGCTTTGTGGCTTTAGGGGTTTCTGTGAATCTTCAAGTGGTGTAATGGGGATCAAAACGTTTGGGATTTATTGCTGTTTAGGGAGGGCAGTGTATTTTCTATTTAATTCCTTGGGAAGAGTCACACATGGGATCACAGCAGGTTTAGTAAATCATATATCCTGGGGCAGCAACCCAGATGGTGTAAAGCTACTGACCCAGCACAGAAGAGTGGAGGCATGCTGCCGAAGGCATAAAGCTTGGCCGACTTCTGTGGGCTGAGCTGTGGCCATGTCACGGTCTACCACTTTGCCATTTGTCCCCGTGGATCCTGAAAGCTGCAGATAAAATTTTCAAAGGCTTAGCTGCCTGTAATTTAAGAATGAACTTGGTTAGAAGTCAAATCAAGTTAAAGAAAATGAAAATGTCATTGCACAAGAGAAAAATGAGCAATCTGGTGGAAATGCGGTATTTTAAAAATAGAGGTTTTTGTTTTTCTTTTGTTGTTTTTGTTTATTTTTTATCTTAGCTTTTGAGGCAAATACTTTTTGGCTTTAATCTAGTACATTTAATGGTTGGGGGAAAATAGAAAACAGCTGGTCTGAGACAGATGAAAGAAAGGAATGCTGGGGGCGCCTGGGTGGCTCAGATGGTTGGGCGTCTGCCTTCGGCTCAGGTCATGATCTCAGGGTCCTGGGATCGAGCCCCGCATCAGGCTCCCTGCTCGGCGGGAGGCCTGCTTCTCTCTCTCCCTCTACTACTCCTCCCTGCTTGTACTCTCTCACTCTCTCTGTCGAATAAATAAATAAAATCTTTAAAAAAAAAAAAAAAAAAAAAAAAAGAAAGGAATGCTGAAGTGTGATGCACGGAGCATGGAAACTCTTACAGAAGCATTGCCTTCTCGGGAAAAATATGACCAGTTTGAGGGAGATTGGAGCTGTTAACATAATTACCCAAGAGAGAGGTTGATGGGGGACAAGGAGTGGTCGTTTCAAATTACATAGCTAAAAATAGGTAAATCAAAATGATGTGATTTTGATATATGTGTATTGATTTGATCTACAACTCAGAAGTTCCTATAGTTCATTTCTGTAGAATTGCATTTGTTTGTTTGTTTATTTATTTACTTATCTCATCTTCCAAGATTTTATTTAAATTCAAGTTAGTTAATGAAGGGGGGGAAATCGGAGGGGGAGATGAACCATGAGAGATGATGGACTCTGAAAAACAAACTGAGGGTTCTAGAGGGGAGGGGGTGGGAGGATGGGTTAGCCTGGTGATGGGTATTAAAGAGGGCACGTTCTGCATGGAGCACTGGGTGTTATGCACAAACAATGAATCATGGAACACTATATCAAAAACTAATGATGTAATGTATGGTGATTAACGTAACATAATAAAAAAAATAGAAAACAAAACAAAAAACTAATGATGTAATGTATGGTGATTAACATAACAATAAAAAATAAAAATAAATAAATTCAAGCTAGTTAACACATAGTGGAAAATTAGTTTCAGGAGTAGAATTTAGTGACCCAACACTTACATGTAACACTCAGTGCTCATCACAACAAGTCCTCTCCTTAATGCCCATCACCCATTTAGCCCATCCCCTGCCCACCTCCCCTCCAGCAACCCTCAGTTTGTTCTCTCTAGTCAAGAGTCTCTTACGGTTTGTTTCCCTTTCAATTTTCATCTTATTTTATTTCTCCTTTCCTTCTCCTATGTTCCTCTGTTTTGTTTCTTAAATTCCACATATGAGTGAAATCATATGATATTTGTCTTTCTCTGACTGACTTATTTCACTTAGCATTATACTCTCTAGCTCCAGCCACATTGTTGCAAATGGCGAGATTTTGTTCTTTTTGATGGCTGAGTAATATTCCAGTGTGTGTGTGTGTGTGTGTGTGTGTGTGTGTGTGTGTGTGTATGCCACATCTTCTTTATCCTTTCATCTGTTGATGGACATCTGGGCTCTTTCCACAGTTTGGCTATTGTGGACATTACTGCTATAAACATAGGGGTGCAAGTGCCCTTTTGGATGACTATGTTTGTATCCTTTGGATAAATACATAGTAGTACAATTGCCGCGTCATAGGGTAGTGTAGAATTGCTTTTCAATCAAAATTTCAAGATGTATTTATTTATTGCGGGGGGCGAGGTGGGGAAGAGGGAAAGGGAAAGAATCTTAAGCAGACTCCCCACTGAGCATGGAGCCCAACGACACAGGGCTCCATCCCATGACCCTGAGATCAGGACCTGAGTTGAAACCAAGAGTCAGATGTTCAACCGACTGAGCTACCCAAACTTTCAGAAATCTTAGCATAGAGGGCTTTATTATTACTTTTTTAGGGTAATAAAAGGTAGTTACTTTTTTGTATGTGTGAATATATACTTTATCAAAAAATCATCGTAATCACTGCTCTCCTCACCTCCCTCCCCCAGTTGAATCTATTTATTAACTTCTGTTGAGATAGTCTCTGGATTTGAAGTCTAAAATATAAAACTTTATTGAAAAAAGAGCCCCATTGGGACGCCTGGGTGGCTCAGTCGGTTAAGCGTCTGCCTTCGGCTCAGGTCATGATCCCAGGGTCCTGGGATCGAGTCCTGCATCGGGCTCCCTGCTCCGCGGGGAGCCTGCTTCTCCCTCTGCCTCTGTCTCTCATGAATAAATAAATAAAATCTTTAAAAAAAAAAAAGAAAAGAAAAAAGAGCCCCATTGCTGGAAATAACTATAGTGACTTAAGGAAAGCATTCTTTAGTGATGTATTATACAGCTTGAGTGTTTGCACTATTATTATTATTTGCAACAACGTAATTAGGAGAATAAGGAAGCCTGATACAGAGAAGTATATATTGAATAACTCCCATTTATATAAAGTTCAAACATAGGCAAAACTAATCTGTAATGTTAAAAATAAGAATAGTGGTGTACTTTGGGGAAATATGGTGATGTGGAGTGGGCACAATGAGGGCTCCCCAGCTTCTGGTAGTGCTCTGTCTCATAATTTGGGGACTGATGATCTGAGAGTGCTCATTTTGTGAAAATTCATCAAGCTCTATACTTAATCACTTGTGTACTTTTCTGCTACATTTATGTTACACATAAAGTTAAAATGATATGTTATAGAACTTAAAGGGCTTTCAGAACTTTTCTTAAGATAATTTTCTCCTGAAGAAATTTAAATTTTGTAGGCTTACTGATGTATCTTGATGAAAATTTGACCCAATCCTAAGCATGGGAGATTTGGGAATGCTCATGTTTATATTTTGTTTTTTCATAATTGCATCAAAATTGAGGAATCTTTCTCTAGGAGCTGTCCATTGATGTTCCTTGTAATTAGCAACCTGCTTCTGTTTCTGAAATTATATTTTCAATCATCATCTAAGAGTATTCAAAGGCCTCAGTGGGGGGGGGGTCAGAATTAGTTACAATTCATGTTTGGTTCAAAGCATAAAATTTGTTTCTCAAATTTCTCATTAGCTCATGGTTCATAAACCATGAATGTATTTATGTGTATATGTGAGTTTTAGGAATCTGAGGATTGGACTAAAGAGAACTATGAGAATATGGAGGTTTGGAAGAGCTCATGAAGAGCGGGGGTGAGTGGAAATAATGAAGACCCAAGTCTTCTGATGTTTGTTTAAAAGCATGACAGTGGAATATTCTTTTAGCCAGACATGTGATACATCCAGTGAGACATTTGTATTTAACTCCTACTGAGTGAATGGATTTAGCTGTTCAGACTATAGAAGTGGTAATGGTGGTGGTGGTTTAAGGGGTTTTGTTTTCTTTCAAACACTACTTATTTAAAGAACTTTGGTTGAAGGGGAGTGGGAGGTACAGGCTTCCAGTCATGGAATGAATAGGGCATCAGGATGAAAGTTACAGCATAGGGAATATAGTCAGTGGTATTGTAATAGTGTTGTGTGGGGACAGATGGGAGCTGAATTTGTGGTGAGCATAGCATAATGTACAGAGCTGTCGAATCACTATGTTGTACATCTGAAGCTAATGAAATATCATGTGTCAACCATACTGAAATTTAAAAAAGATGTTGGTTCTGTGCTAGATAAGGGATATAAACTATAATATATAATATAGTATAGTATGTATCTGCTCATCAAGGACTTTTCCTGCCTATTAAGAATTTATTCTGTAGTTGGAGAAACAAGACATTTAGAGCTAAATGTTTAAATGAAATATATGTGCCAGATAAGTGGTGCAAATACACACAGTAACAATATTTGACACTTACCAAGCACTGTGTGCCCGTCAAGTGACAAAGACTACCTTTCTAGTAGAAAAATGCAAAGGGCGGAACCAGGTCGTCTATAAGGAAAGATTTACAAATGGGCAATACATACACAGAAATATGTTCAGCGTCAGTAGTAATCAAAGAATCACAAATTGAAATGTCATCTATCAGAGTGGCCAAGTTTAGAAAGAATTAATAGCTAATGTTGATGACATTTTAAGGAAACTGGAGTGTCAATTGCCATAATCTTTCTAGTGGGAAATTAAGCAGCTGGTATCAAAAGTTAAAACGGACCTACTCTATGAGCAAAGGCAGACGTAAGGTTTGTGGAGCCTGAGGCTGGGTGGTATTTTGTATTGTATTTTGTTTTTTGGGGGGGGGAGGAGTCTTTTAAAAAAAGATTCTGAAATTATGAATACAAAATGGGTATGAAAGTAAATAGTTTTAATGAGGAGAACATATTTTTTATGAAATTGGAACTACCATAAACATCATAGTCCATCTCGATGTGGCAAACTTGGGTCAGTCTGGGTCCAGGGCTTGGCTCATAACAGCTTTGCTATGATTGCCTCTGAATGCATCACTATATATGTCTGTTGAGTGCTAAAGACTGAAATGTTTTTGCGGCTTTTTGCTACCTCCCCTGCTGGTGCCCTGGCCTAAACCTCCATCTTGTCTCTCTCTTTCTCAAATCATGGGCATAGCCTCCTAACTGGTCTCTGTGTTTTGCCCTTGAACAGAATGTACATATTATGTTTATTCACATTTTTAGTAATTAACTCCCTGACATTCTTCTGTCATATTTTATCCCTCATATTATTTAGGTTACTCTTTGATTGTCTTTTCATATGACATGATTTTGAGTTATTTTCTACAAAGTCACAAGAAAGATAATTAAGTTTTCTAACATGGTAGATGGAAATTTCTTTTTATCATTAGTAGCTGGGATTCATAAAACTTGAAAATTCACACACATATTTGCTGTTTGTAGTACCGCTGTAGGTTTGTTGTGTTTGTAATTGAATATACTCTATTACTGAATATATCCCAGACACAGGATTCTTTCCATTTAGTCTAAGCACTGATGAAAATGGAATCGAGTCCTTTGCCTACAATTTTAGACACCTGATGATTAGAAGAACTTGCTACATATTAGCCCTTGGTTCCGTACGTTTCAAATCTTATTTGTCCTCCACGACTCACATGCTTCTGGTGCCAGGCTTGGCAAGAGGCATACTTGTGCTGTGACCTCTAGTTTTGGAGGGTGAGTTGGAATGATGGGCAGTAGGAATATTCCTGGCCATTTCTAGTCTGGAATAGCTGTCACTAGCTATCTTTGGAAGGGACCTCAAAGTCCATATATAAACTGAAGTAAACTAAAATATAATTCCCAACTCAGTTTGCCCTTGCTGGAATCCAAAAATGCCCATGGCTACTCCAGGGCCACTCAATATAAGGGAAAGCCTGATGAAAGGGAAAGTGGAGTAGAAGGCAACAGCAGTTACAACAGATGCAGTTAAAGATCTTATTTTTACCAATTTTACAAAAACATATGGCCATGTGAATATAATTTGAGGGCTCTTTCATGTCTTGGAAGAGGCTCTAGCAAATGATGGGCCCTGAAGATTACACTTTATTAGGAACTTAATCTGTACGTCTCTCTCTATGACCAGTGATTGTACTTTTCAAGAGTTTAGCCTAAGGAAAGTCTGTACTAGAATCAATAATAGAAAACAATTGTTGAGTTCTTTTTTTCCTTTTATGAGGGAGGAAGAGATAGAGCACACATGCATGAGCAGGGGTGGGGAGGGGCCGAGGGAGAGGGAGAGAGAAAATCCCAAACAGAGTGCTGTCTGTGCTGAGTGCAGAGCCCGATACAGGGCTCAGTCCCACGACCCAGAGATCACCACCTGAGTTGAAACCAAGAGTCGGGTGTTTAACAGACTGTGCCACCCAGGAGCCCCAACAATTGTTGAGTTCTTACTATGTACCGGACACTTTGTTAAGACTTCATTTTGATTTTTTATAATGAGCATTTTGACTACTTCATAACAAAAAATTATATTTCCATTTTTTAAAAATTACAGAGGATAATACCAGTATTTCAGTGAGGAGTTGAATTTAGACAATGTGGAAATTATGATCATTTTTGCTTTACCTTTATCGTCATCCTGTGTATGAACCTGTTCTTTAGATTTATGCACCAACTACTTATTAAATGCAAAGCAGTGTTCTAGATCTTCCAATCCCTGCCTTCATGAAGCTTATATTCTAGTTGGGGCAGATACATTAATAAGTCAACAAATAAGATGAATAAGTAAGGTCTTGAATATGTTAGTTTTAAGTACTAAAGAAAAACAGTATAGCAGGTGAGGAGGTAAGACATGTACGCGTCTTGGGGGTAAGCGTTGAGATTTAAATGGGTCAATGCATGCAGAAGATGACATTTGAGTAAAGACTTGAAGGAATTGGGCAGCTTTGTGGGGTATAGTAAGGATTTTGGCTTCTTCTTTGAGTGCAATGGGAAGCATTTGGGATGTGCTGAGGAATAACATGATCTGACTAGTGTTTTGAAAGCATCTCTCTGGCTGCCGAGTTGAGAATAAAAGAGGTCAAGAGCAGAATAGGGAGATGGGTTTAGCTTGGATCTGATGAGGGATCATGGAGATATGGTCCAGGGAGGCAGAGTTGTAGGTGGTGAGGTGAAGCCAGATTCTATTTGGTCTTTCATAGTGAAATAGACATCTATTAATATTAATAGACAGAGTAGAGGATTCTAAGGCAGTCACAACACAGTTCTTAAGAGCCAACTCCAGACTCCAGTGGTCAGACTGACTCCAGGTTCTGCCACTCATGATGGTTTAGAAGGACATTTGTTGATGTATCATGGTTATTTCTTTCTTTAGAACTGGAAAGACAAAAATAAATGCTCTAAAGTTTGTGCAGAAAGATTGAATTGCGAGAAGGTAGACTCAGATCTTGCATGCTCTATCTTTAGTCAGTTGTTATTAGAAAGTAACCTACAGGTAAGGAGTAATGTAGAGATGGGGTATTCTTTTTTGCTTGTTTGTTTAAAATTTTTATATTGTGGCCACTGCAGTTGCTTGTTTGATATTTAAACAAGAGAGGAAAAGAAATGAAGAGAAAGAAAAAAGAATGCCCTCAAACCCTGGAATCTAGAAAAACTCTAGACTTGAATATTCAATATGCCATAGGGTCTTACATAATTCTAATGCCTAGATTAAATTAGGATGATAGTAAAGAAAAACCACAGCTGTCTGAATAGATGATGTACTCTTCCTTGGTATATATACTGGGAAAAGGCAATATGCTATCTATAAAATTAGTTTAGTGTTATGTTACACCAGGTCCTTTATTGAATGGCATTGGAATGAATTTCCATCCAAGGAAATAGGATGATCTTTTCTGGAGTTCTTTAAAAGTAGGATAAACACTGGCATGGCTGTGATGTTTTGATTTAGGTCAATAACGGTCAGATTACTTGACAGACCGTAGGGCCTTTGATTTAATAAGATGAATTCATACAGAATTCAAAAATCTTTTTAAAATATGCTCTTTTTATATGGAGGCAGCAGGATGTGAACCCAGGGAATTGCAGATGTCTTCAGCAGACTGCAAGAAGGGTTTTGAAGTGCATTTTCCTTTTTTAAAAAGTTGTCATCTCAGTCAAAAAAATAAATAAATAAGTATCCCAAGACTCTGAGTAAACTAAAGAGTGTATTTTTTTTGTTAGTGGTATTAAAGAATGCCTTAAAAAATACTTCCAACCGTAGTTCTCCTGAAAATGACATAGTTTTACATGACACAAAGATTTATAAAAATTACATGTTACTGTGTTTATAGAAGAAGAATGATGGGCTATGTTTTTAGGAAGAAATTGAAGCAACTTTTGTGTGAAATTACATAGGTGGTATTGAAATAGAAATAAGACTGGGCTCTGGGGGTCCTAAGGTCTGCTTTCACTCAGCCTCTTAATAGTTATGTGATGTTTCAGAGCTAGCTTTAATACTACTATTGTGTCTCATTTTCTTTTATCTTTCCCTCTCACTGTAGCCCCCTTTTGGGGGTCAGGGATTCCTTTGAGACTCTGAAGGCAGCCATGGATGCTCTCCCATCAAAAATGCACATACATCCATAGCAGATTTACATGTAAATTCAGGGGTGTTTCATGGTTTCTAGAAAACATCTGTGGACCTCAACTGAGTGTGAGAATTAGAATGTGTCAGTAAGAACACGGGGCCACAAAATATGCCATGTGAGCAATGGTTAGAGCATCACAGTGTGATTAACCAGAAAAGAAAAGCTGAGAAGACAGGCCACAATGAGCTATCACACATATTTGAGGAGCTGTCATGTGGAAGGAACAGGTTTATTTGGGTTGCTTTAGAGCTAGGCAGTCCAATACTGTAGCCACTGGCCACATGTGGCCATTTAAATTAAATTAAAATAAAGCAAAAACTAAATAAAAAATTAAATAAAATAAAAATTTCAACTCTCCAGTCATAGCAGCCACATTTCAAGTGAGCAGTGGCTGCATGTGGAGAGTGGCTACTGAATTGAGCAGTACAGATACAGAATATTTCAACATTGCAGAAAGATGCGTTGGACAGAGCTGCTCTCATTTTAAGCTTTAGACAGAGTGGATTATGGAAAGGCAGATTTCATCTCGTTATGAACAAGAGCATTCTATCAACGTAACTGTCCAGGGCTGGTTCTGTTAAACTGGCTGTCTCAAAGAACAGTGAGCTTCCTGTCATTGGATGGACTCGTCCAGAGACTAGGTTACTACTTACCTGGAATGATGTAGAGGAGATTCCCACACAGAATCTTCGGGTATTTAGATGGGAAGATGACTCACTGATTGAACTTTTTTTTTTTTTAATAAAGATGAAGAAATGAACTCAGAGCCAAGTGATTTTGCCCAAGGACCTACAGCTGGTTGATGGCAGAGGCTAGGTGTCCTCATGAGTCCCAGTACGGTGCTTGTTTTCATTCCACTCACTGTCTAATGTTGTAATAACAAGGTCCTCATGGATCTTGTTGAACAACACATTCTGATTTTGGTGGTCACCCACCTTTTTGCTGTTCTTTTGTACTACTTTGCAACAAAAGCTCCACTGTAGCCAAGCTCTAATGGGACACACTCTTGTGTTGTATTGGCCGTGCTGGAACATGTTCTCCTCATTATCGCTTTCAAGTCTTTGCCATTGCTGTGCCCTTTATCAAAGTGACATTTCTTCACAACCTGAATTCTACTCATTTTCTAACTTCTGCTCAAGCCCTAGAATACTTCAACTCACACCATTCCTTTTCTTTGCTGAACCACCTTATTACAGTGTACTCAAACATAGATGCTCTTTATGACTATTACATTTTGTTTTGTCACTCTGATTAGCTTCTTAAAGGCTGAGGTTACTATTTTTGTGTGTACATAATTTTTCCATCTCTCTAACAGGAATGTAAGTTCTCTGAGAGCCGGAACCATAGCTTTCTTCATCATCATATCCCTACTGTTCAGCACATGGCCTACTATCATAATAGGTGCTTAATAAATATTTGTTGAATGAATGAATTTTTTTGAAAGATTTATTTCTTTATTTTAGAGAGAGAGAGCGAGCAGGGGAGGGGCTGAGGGAGAGGGAGAGAGAATCTTTTTTTTTTTTTGGGTTTGTACTTCTTTTTATTTATTTATTTATTTATTTTTATTCTTATGTTAATCCCCATACATTACATCATTAGTTCTAGAGGGAGAGAGAATCTTAAGCAGACTCCGTGATGAGTTTGGAGCTCGACACAGGGCTTGATCTCACGACCCCGAGATCATGACCTTAGCTGAAACTAAGAGTCAGAAGCTTAACCAACTACACCACCCAGGCCCCCGCAAGTGAATGAATTTTTATCTTCCAGAGTACCTGGTACTCTGCCGTGGTTGTGATAAATCCTCAATAAATACTTTCCAGCTGGGCGCCTGGGTGGCTCAGTTGGTTAAGCGACTGCCTTCGGCTCGGGTCATGATCCTGGAGTCCTGGGATCGAGTCCCGCATCGGGCTCCCTGCTCGGCGGGGAGTCTGCTTCTCCCTCTGACCCTCCCCCCTCTCATGTGCTTTCTCTCTCTCATTCTCTCTCTCAAATAAATAAATAAAATCTTTTTAAAAAAAGTACTTTCCAGCCAAAGATTTATGTTCTCTAATAAAAAATATTAAAATATGATTATGAAAAGAATGTAAGGAACTCCAACATATAAAGAGCTTGGAAGTCCTCACTCCTGTCCTTAACAATCAGAAAAATCTGAACAAACTGAGATCAATGACTTTTCTTGGATGTATCAGTAGTCACAGAATAAATGCCACTGAAATCTGGAGAAATGTAAATCCAGACAGCCACAAATAAGATTTGCTTGCCTGAAGCTGAAGTAGAAGGAGACACAACCTGGGGTGGGGGTGGGGGAACTACTTAAATAGTGATTTTGATGGATTGCTGGAGGCTGAGTGTAGTTTAGCCTGAGAGTGAGAAATTCCTGGTCACAGCAATTTCAGAAGGGGTCTCACACTCACATGGATTTTGCTTCTAGGAGCCCCATCAAGTTCTCACAATAAAGAGCCAAGAAAGACTCTCTTTTGGATCTGGCAAGAGGAAGGGGAAAAAAAATAACCATTGTGAAATACTCCCAGAGCATTCTCTAGAATAAAGGTTTACTCTCCAGGGGACATGACTTTACCAGTCTTACACCACCTGGTGAAAGGACATTTCTCTGACTCAAGCCCTCTCTAGCTTTTCTGTATCCCCTAAGGGGGAAGGAGACAAGCTAAGAAATACTTGTAAAGGTCACAACACAGCAACACAAGCTCACTAAAAGACAGATTTAATCATAAGATTCTAGAATGCTTCCCCTTTTCCACTTCTTACCACCACACCAACAGACCTCTCCTGTAACAGTAGGTTACAGCTGAAAGAGCTGCAGAATACAGACTCTATCCAAGGAGGTGTTCCTAGGAAAGCCCAAAGATAACAGGAGACACAAAATAAGGACCCTAGAGGAATTTTAAGCTTCTGGCACCTGTATTTACAGCAAACATTAAACAGTGTAACTCCTAGCCAGGTTCACATAAAAGTCCTATTTACCTCAGGTCCTATTATCTAATATATCATGTCTGGCTTTCAACAAAAAATTACAAGCCATGCTAAAAGGCAAGGAAAAACACAATCTGAAGTGACAAAGCAAGCATCAGAACCAGACTTAGATGTGACACAGATTTTGGAATGATCAGACAGGGAATTTAAAATAACTGTGATTCGTAGGTTATGAACTAATTTGTCTACAAATATATATTATATACAATGTGAAAGAACAGATGGGTAATATAAGCAGAGAGATGGGAAATATAAGAAAGAATCAAAAGGAAATGCCAGAAATAGGAAACACAGTAGCAGAAATGAAGAATACCTCTTATAGGCTCATCAGTAGACTGACTAAGACTGAGAAAGTCTCAGTAAGCTTGAAGATAGGTCAATAGAAACTTCTCACACTGAAATACAAAAAGATAACAAAGATAACCCAGAACAGAACACCCAAGAACTCTGCTACAGTTTCGGAAGGTGAAACATACATGTCATTAGAATATCAGAGGAAGAAAAAAGAGATAATGGAACAAAATAAATCTTTGAAGTAATTATGACTGATAATTTTCTAGAACTAATGACAGACACCTCACCTCAAATCCAGGAAGCTCAGAAAACACCAAGCAGTATAAATACCAGAAAATCTATACCTAGGTATATGATATTCAAACTGCAGAAAACCAAAGACAAAGAGAAAATCCTGAAAGAAACCATAGGACCACAGTAGGGATAGGGGAACTTTACCTTTAGAAGAATAAGAATAAGACTTACAGTCGACCTCTCATCAGAAACCATATAGGTGGAGTGAAATATTTAAAATGTTGAAAGAAAAAAGCCCTGCCAACCTTGAATTCTATGTCTAGAGAAATTATCCTTCAAAAGTAAAGAAGAAATACCTTCTCAGACAAGCAAAACTAAGGGACTTTATTACCCTAAAACTGCCCTTTATGAAATGTTAAATTTTTCAGAGCAAAGGAAAATGATGTAATTTGGAAATTTGAATCTGTATAAAGAAGGGAAGTACCCCAGATAAGGAGTGAATTAAGGTAAAAGGAAATCTTTTGTTTTTAAAAATTAAGAAAACTATTTGTTTAACACTAGTCATAATGTATTAGATGATTACAGCATATGGAAAATGAAAGGAGTGACAACAGTGTCATCGAGACAGAAGGCAGGTATGGACAATACTTTATTTATAGGGTCCAGGCACTGCACATGGAATGGTATAGTGTTATTTGAAGGTGGGCTTGGGTTCGTCTAGAATGCAAACTCTACGGCAACCACTAAAAAAAAAAAAAAAAGTTTAAAAAGAATTATAATTGATATGCTGAGAGAGGGGATAAGTCTTATCATGTAAAATGCTTATTAAAGTAATGGAAGGCAGAATGAGAGGGGAAAAAGGAACAAAGAGAAAAATATAAAATGAATAGAAAGCAGACAAAAACATGGTAGATATTAATTCAACTGTATAATCAACTTTACATGTAATGGTCTAAATATACCAATTATCTAATTAAAAGACAGAGATTATCAGAGTAGTTTAAAAACACAGACCCCACTCTCTGTTGTCTGTTTGAACAAAGATGTCTCTCAGCAGATAAATGGACAACAATCTGTGGCAAAACCATACAAAAAATAAAATCGCGGGGCAGAAGCGACAATCTCCTCTGCAGAATTCCAGATATGTATGTAGATACTTTACCCTCAAGAAGGTGGAACATGACTCTCCACTCCTTAAGGGTAGGATGTGCATAGTGACTTTGTTCCAAAGAATGTATTATGGGAAGGACGAAAAAGGAACTTTACAGTGGTTGCAGTTGTTACAAACCTATCTGAACCAGGCGATCAAGATTGACAGTAGCAGTGATAAGTGGTGTCGATATTATCTACAGTCGACATGTGATGAAAATGCATTTTACTCCTGCGGTCTCCTCCCCCAAATCCACAACCCCAGTCTTATGATCAGACAAATCTTGGTTGAGGGGTAGTCTACAAAAACAGGGGAAATCTAAGAAATTGTTAGAGGCAAGGGGAGCCTGAGACATGACAACTAAAAGAAATGTGTTATCTTGGATGGAATCCTGCACAGAAACGGGTATTAGGTAAAAACAAAGAAAATCCGAATCAAGTAGGGACTTTGGTTAATAATAATGTATCAATATTGGCTCATTCATTATAGCTAATACACATGTAGGATGTTAATAATCTGGGGTTATAGAAGCTCCCTAACTTCACATTTTTTTCTGCAAATTAAAAAACAAACAAACAAACAATGTAAGTATATCTACACATTTCATTTGTATAACTCTTATCCAAGGCCATTTGTTCTACTTTCAAGAGTTTCTGCTGATAAAACTTTTGGTATTTATGATATTCAGCTTATTTCTGGAATACAGCAGTTCTTTTCTTTTCCCTGACGAACATTTGCAAGGACAGAATTGTCTTTCCGCTGTTAAAAGCCTGTGTCTTCCAAATGTTTTCCAGTGTTCATGTTATTCATTGTCACTTCACAGCTTACTCTTTAAGGACAAAATATGTAGAGTCACAAATGAAAAATAAAGTCCATCTCTTTCATCTCTTCCTTATTCTGTCATCACGTTCTGAAGTGCCAGGATGGAGAAGGCGTTACTTTGAAAGCAGACTTCGTGGCGGAAGCTGCATTTTGCAGTGGTGTCATCCAAGCTCTGGGGAGTTTTGTTATTCAGAAGTCTCCCTGGTTCATTCATGCATTAAGGGAATGAGCCTTGCCACTTTCTCATCCTGACAGAGGAGAATGTTGCCATGACAGCTGGTCAGAGAGTGGAGATGCTGTAAAGAGCATCCATAATGAAAAGAGAAAACAGCCTCGTTTCTTGGCTCTCGCTGAAGATGCAGGGAGTAGCATGCATGGATTCTAAAAATGCACCTTGAGCATTTGTAACCTTCGTTTTAGCCACAATATTTTAGGGACACACACACATGTGTATACACATAGCTCATTTTTCGGTAGCGTAAAGCAGCATGTAGACAAATTAAATCTCAACTAAAACCACCCATGGACAGTTCCTCTTCATCATGAGAGCATAGACTGAGATCTACCATGCCGAAGATTTCAAACACTTTTTGTTTTTGTTTTGTCAATGATTTATTTAAAGGGAAAACTTTTCCAGGAGGAGAGAATTTTTTTGTTAAAATATCATTGCTCTGCCAAATCTGAAAAGATGTTAGGAAATCATCAGAGAGCTAAGTAGGACTTATCTCTTTTGTCCCCAGGAGAAGACTATATTGTCTTGATCTAGGTACATTGAAGAAATATTTACTGATTAAAAGATATGATGTCTTGAGTTCGCTTCAAAATAATACAGGAATGGGGGAAGTGGCTAAGGGCTATAAGCAAAACAAGACTGGCCATGAGTTGATGATAGAATATTGTTACAGGCTGAATCGTGTTCCCCTCAAATTCATTTCTCAAATTAATTTGTTGAAGCCTCAAGCTCCAGTACCTCACAATATCACTATATTTGGGGATAGGACTTTCGATGAGGTGATTAAGTTAAAATGAGCCCTAATCTAATTTAACACCAGGGATGTGCACGCAAGGGGAAGACCATACGAGGATACAGCAAGAAGATGCCCATCTACAAGCCAAGGAGAGGCCGCAAAAGAAATCAAGCCAACTGACACCTTGATCTTGAACTTGTAGCCTCCAGAACTGTGAGAAATAAATTTTTGTTGTTTAAGCCACCCAGTCTGTGGTATTTTGTTATGGCAGCTCTGATACAAATACCTGTGACATCATCAGAGCACAAATACCTATGACATCATCAGAGCACACGTTCGCTGCTGTCCGGGCACTTAGAAAGTAGAAGGGAAGACAGATGAGTAACTATGCAGTAACAGTAGAGTACAGCAAGTGATAAAGTGGAAGCTGATGTTGCTTTGGGAGCCCAACGATGGGTGACAAAACCAGGACTGGGGAGATCAGGGAAGACTTGCTAAAGGTAGGTGGGAGTTAGCCTGGTGGAAAGGGCAGAGGGAGAGAATTTTAAGTTGAACCGCATGGGCAGTTGCCTGGGTATGGGAGCGTGGCATATTTGGGAAATCAAAAGTAGTTCAAAAGGGACAAAGTCTAGGGTGTGTGTGAGTGAGGGAGTGGGAAGATTCGGCACCAGAGTAGTAAGCTCTTTTCTAACAAAAACACACATACACATGCACTCTTTCATTTGGTTTGAATGTCAGTCCGTCTCTCCCCGTTAGAATGTAAGCTCCATGATGCATTTTTGTCTCTTGCTCACTGTTGTATTTTCACTAGCTAGAATAGTACCTGGCACATAGAAGGTGTTAATAAAACAAAACTACTAAATACACGAATGAGTAAATCATGATTTGTTCTTTTAAAAAATCACTTTGACAGCACAGCGGAGAATGTTTGTGGCCTCAAGCAGGGATAACAGTTAGGAGGCTGTTGGAATGGTCCTGCCGAAGTGGAGGGGGGAGGTGTGGACAGAAGATAGACTGATGGGGGACTTACTTGGGAGATGAATTGCGAGAACTTAAAAGTCAGCAGGTCATAAGGCTTGCGAGATAAGAGGGGAGTCCAGGATCACACCCACGTTTCTGCCTTAGGCATTGAAAGAAAGACAGGGTCATTTCCTGGGGCAGGAAACAGAGAAGGAAAAGTAGATTGGGGGCGGGTTGGTTGGAAGTAGTTAGTTCAGTTTTTGTGTCTAGCTTTAGGTGGCAGAATGATATCCACATCAACATGTCTGCTTGTCTATGGCTATAGAGAAGGGCTATCTGGGCTGAATCTAGAGTTAGAATCTTAGAGGCAAAACTAAAGCTACGGAAATGGATGCGGTTATTCCAGAAGAGTGTGTAGACACTGAGGATAAGAACATGGTGTAATGAGAGTGAAATGGAGATAGGAAATCAAAGCACACAGTGAGCAGTTTAGTGCTCTTCCCAAACTTCCATGAAATCCTTATTGCTATGTTTGTTGTTACTTTGTAGAACTTTAAGAAGAATGCATAGTCCAAATTCTAGCTCTGAAGGTACAATCTTGGTAAGTTACTTAACCACTTCATGCCTTACTCTTCTTCATGTATAGAAGGAGTCCAAGTATAATACCGACCTCCATCATAGGTTGTTGTGAGGACTAGATAAGATATATATGTAGCCTCTAGCATATAATGTGTACTCCGTAATTGTTAGCTCTTATCAGTACCATTTAAAATTACATATTTCCAGTTTGGAACATCAGTGCCTACAGCTTCTAAGATTGATCACAGAAGATTTCTCCAGGTGGATTGTTGTCTAGGTGGAGTTGATGGAGCACTCCTTTATGTTATGTTTGTGGATATGTGTGTATGTGAATAATTAAAATACGCAGTATACCTACCAACTACTAATTACATTGTAAACTAAATGGTATAAAACTTAAAGCAACATTGAATAAAATACAAACCCCAGAATAAAATTGTGTTATTGACTAAACCTTATTCATGGTTGTTTAATGAGAATCTTACTGTTTCCTTCTTTTTGTTTTCAGATGGACCTTTTATATTAGTACCTTGAATATCTGAAAGTCCTGGAACCGTATACAATTATTGGCTCATAAAAGTGTGTGTTTGCTGTTTTTTTTTAAATAGGTTTTCTTCTTTAACTGATGTCTTGATGACGTGGCTTCCTATGGGGTACTCAGTTCTTCCTGCTTCCTGCCTGGTTTCTGTAGAAAAGTGGCTTTCGTTCTCTAATATCATGCTTTGGTCTAAATGGCGCTGTTTAGCTCTAAGAAAAGCATGTTACAAGGGCCTCATGCTTGAGTTCACTCTAAAATGCTGTCCTATGACTATCTTTTCCTAATCAGAAAAGTCCTTTCCACCTGACCCACTTTTCTTGTCTTAATTCCATTCCCCTTTGAAGTCCAAAGTGAAAGTTTCTTTGCATAAAATTGTTTACGATAATACATTAATCCTGTTAGTAGGTTTTGTACATTTCAAAAACTTGCCTCTCCTGAAAATTTCCTTTTATTATTAAAGGGATAGACTATTTCTCCCTAAATTTTAAAACTGTTAGCTTGAGGTATGCTTGCCTCATCACTTCCACAGCCAGGGCAAAAATACTTGTTTTAATATCTGAAAAGGAGGAGGGGAAATATAACTCTAAATATATGTGTACCATTTGAACAAGGCCAACCTCAAGGTTAGGCTCTCAGGCAGGACTGGCCTATTTATGGGTGACCTTTCTGCATCAAAATAGCATTCTTCACACTACCAGGCTACTTTCTAAAATGTTTATATGTTAATTCTGCATAAAAATTCACCCTTTTGAAATACATTAGAGTAAACAAACATCATTTTAAAAATAGAAATATATTCATTCATTTGTTCATTATTCACTCATCAATCAATTATTATTTTGTGGATGCCAGGGAGTAAGGGCATTTTCTTAGCCTGTGGTTGTGAATAGAGTAGATGTTGTGCTTGCTGTCATGGAGCTTAGCATTTAGTGGGGGACACAGACACTCAACAAATAACTATAGATGTTTTCAATAAATATTTGATGAATAAATGAGCTTTTAAAATACCAGGATTGGGGGTGTTCCCAAGAAAGGAAAAGACGGGAGATTTTTTCCCAAACCCTCCTGAACCTCCTGAACTCCTGGCCTTCTACACCTTAGGCTGTCATCAGTAGTAGCTGATAACACAGGCGAAACAGCCTTTTGTAGTTTCCCCTTAAACTTGTCTTCTCTAACATCGTGTCTGTGGGAAGGTGCATACGAATTCCAAATAAAACTTGGAACGATCATTTGGAATGCTTCATATTTGTAAGTTGGGCTTGCTTGGAAGACCTGGAGGTCATTCATCCCTTCTCCTCCCCACTTCCCTGCCTCCTCCTTCCCTTCCCAGTCTTGCTCCTTCTGAAACAGCAGTTGCTCCCTCCCCTGTGAGGTAAGCATCTGAGAACTAGAGAAATTCAGGAAGGGGAACAGGGTTGGGGATTAATGAGAAGTGATGCAAAATTCCATTGCTCTTTCTATAAATGGATGCCTATTTTGTGGCCTGCTGAAAAATAGTACAGATTTGAACATACTTTAGGGGAAAGTATTTTAAAAATATTTTCTGCACGGATTAGACCCTGAGCTAGTACAGTACTTCATTTTGCAATCACAGCATTTGACACTGTTGCCTGTGTCTTTGAGAACTCTCTTTCCTTGATGTTCCTGGCACCAGGCACTCCTGGTGTTTCTTCTCCTTCTGTGGTTGCTCCTCCTCAGGCTCCATTCCTGACCCATCTACATCTTCAGACAGAGTTTCTAAAAGCCCTTATTTCATCACACTGTATGTCAGGGTTTCTCAACCTTGGCACTATTGACATTTTGGTCTAGGTAACCTTTGTTGCGGGAGCCTGTCTCGTGCCTTGTAGGATATTCAGCAGCATCCCTGTCTCCTATTCACGAGATGCCCCATTTGTGACGACCAAAAATGTCTTCCCCTGAGAAGCAAAATAATAATTCCCCTTACCCCTGGTTGAGAACCACTGCTTTATATTCTGTCCTTAAGCAACCCCACTGACACACTTGGATTCAGTTATGATCTACACATTAATCATGCTCATTATATAACCTCAGTTCAGACTTTGTGTCTGAGCTCCGGTGACAACATGTCTTTTTGGATATTTCAAAGAGATTGGAAAGCTAAAAGTAAAAAATGCTACTCTTCTTACTCTTCTCTTGGGGTTTCCTATCTTATAATAAGTAGTACCATCCATCCATCTCCCTCATTTCCTGTTTCTAGTCAATCCGTAGAGTTGTCCACCTCTACCTCAGATCCATTCCCTTCTTTCCACACCCCACTACCACACATTAAGTCACCGTCATCTATTATCTGGCCCACTGCCAAGGCTCAGCTCTGGACTTCAGGACTCTGTCCTTCCCCTCAATCCATTCTCTGCATCACTTAGAGGATAGAATAAGAGTAAGACAATAAACTTGAATACACTTACATGTGCTTTCACCTGCTTTTAGGTTGAGGACCTAAATCCCTAATAAGACTAGATAGCCTGTATGGTCTGGCCCCTGCCTACCTTCTTTCCATTTCCTGAAAATACCATATATCTTTCCACTGCCATGTCTCTGCATGTGACTAAAATATTCTCATCCTGCTTCCCCTCAACCCCACAATTCTAATTCCTAATATTAGGAGTATATATATTTTTTGCTCCTTTCACTAATGCCACTACAAGGAAGATGGCTTCATCCATCTCTTTTTCTTTTTGGTATGTGCACGTTTCTTATATTCAGAAAATTCACGAATGAACATGACAACATGACAACATGAATGTCTGTATTATATGTCTATATATATCCTATATTATATCCTTTTCTAAAAATGAGAAAAACATATTTATAAAGATATGAAACTAAAATGAGAGATAAGGAAGTGAAGATTAAATGATATGTATATGTATATGTATATCATTTAATCTTCACTTCCTTATCTCTTATTCCATATATATGTGTATATATATCCTATATCCTTATTCCATATATATGTATATACATATATGTGTGTGTATATATATATACATATATATATACGTATACAGTTGACCCTTGAACCACATGGGAATTGGGGAGCTGACCCCTCATGCAGTCAAAAATTATCGTATAACTTTTGACTTCCCCAAAATGTAACTACTAATAGCCTACTATTGACCGGAAGCCTACTGATAACATAGTTAACACATATTTTGTATGACATATGTATTATGTACTGTATCCTTACAATTGAGTAAGCTAGAGAAAAGAAAATATTAAGAAAATAATAAGGAAGAGGAAATACATTTATAGTGTAGATTATATAATCTACTTATAAGTGGACCTGTGACGTTCAAACCCATATTGCTTAAGGGTCAACTGTATTTAGAATTGCTTTAAAAAATGATGATTCTTATTTATCACTTGTTGGTGTGTGTTTTCTGCTTTTTGTATTTATTTATTTATTTTTGTTAAATATTAAGATGTTTGAAAAAATGCTCTGGCAAGAAAATGTACTATATCATAAAGATTCAAAAGGAGATAATTTGTGGCTACCGAGCCAGAAATGTGTATGAGTCATAAATTAAACCTGACAAACCTGTCATAAAATATAAGTTTTAATAGAAGCATAATCTGTGCTTTCATGACTGTGTCAGAATCAATAATACATCATCAGCTCTTTTTTAGATTGGCTCACATAGTGCAAAAATGTGAAAGTGAACACATTTTTTAAAAGTCTGTGAGCAAAATTATAAAATGTAAATGTGGCTTAGGGGAAAAATCTATAAATTAGTTTAAACTGTGGAATATGGAATATGGAAAGTTATTGTTTAGAAACAAAGAGGCCATAAACCAAGTTAGAAGACAAATGAGAAACTGGGAAAGATAGTTAAAAATATTTATGTATAGGGTGCCTGGGTGGCTCAGTCGTTAAGCGTCTGCCTTCAGTTCAGGTCATGATCCCAGGGTCCTGGGATCGAGCCTCGCATCGGGCTCCCTGCTCAGCGGGAAGCCTGCTTCTCCCTCTCCCACTCCCCCTGCTTGTGTTCCCTCTCTCGCTGTCTCTCTCTGTCAAATAAATAAATAAAATCTTTAAAAAAATTTATGTATATAGACAAAGGGTTAATTTCATTAGTATACAAGCACTGTTGCATATTAATTTTTTAAAAACCAGAATAGAAAAAAATTTTTGAAAAGGAATTCAAGTGGCAAATAATTGTTCATTTTAGTTAGGGATCAATTACAATGACAAAGTAAGTTTTATCTATTAAGAAATGATAAAAAGTATATAAAACCAATAGTGATAGATACCTGATGTTGGAGAATATGTGGGGGAAGGGCACTCATTCTCTGTAAGCGGGACTTTCGAAGACTCATAATATGCATCAAAAGTCCCACACTCACAGTGTTTAATTTGAGGAATTTATCCTAAGGAAATAGTCATAAACATGATGATTTTGATAGAAGAAACTTTATTTCAGCATTTTTTATAATACCAAGACAGCTAGAAACAATATAAATATCCATCAGTAGATGATATTATGGTTTATTCTAACAGTGGAATATTATGCAGCTCAAAAAAATGATAACTTAATGTGTTTATTCACACAGAAAATATTTATGATAAATTGTTAGGTCAAAAATGTAGGATACATCTAGCACCCCGATTTTGGTTCCTAATACCATTCTCCAATAAAAGAAACCAGGACTCTTTGGAGAAATAGCCGCTTCTAGGACTGTGTCTGGAAATGTATAAAATGGGCCTGAAGCCTCTTGTAGTGCCAGAAAGTAAGGAAGTTTTTAAAAAAGCAAACAGAAGAACTCTACCAAAATACCAAAACATAAACCCTACAATGATGGGGTATTCAAAGGGACACAAGAACCGCCTGAAAGAGTGAGCTCCCAATAGCCAGAGCTGGGAAGATTTGCACAACAAAATATAGAAGTATTGGATTATAATCCAAAGTATAAAACAAATATTCATGAGTATGCTAATATAAATGAATGATAGAATAAATAAATAAATGGAGAACAAGAGACAAGTCTCCCATGCAGAAAAATTCTGAATAATTTACTCCACCCTCAAGGAGGTGGAGTGTAACTCTCAAATCCTTAAGTGTGGTTTCCGCATAGTGACTTCCTTCCAAAGAGTACGGGAAGGGGAAAAAGAATAGTTCACAACGTGAGAAGTACAAACTTCCAGTTATAAAATAAATAAGTCATGGGGATGAAAAGTACAGCATAGGGAATATAGTCAATAATATTGTAATAACTTTGTGTGGTGACAGATGGTAACTAGACTTATCATGGGGATCATTTCATAATGTATAAAAAGATCAAATCACTATGATGTACACTTGAAACTGATAGGATATTGTATGTCAATTATACTTCAGTTAAAAAAAAGAATAGCTCTACAATGGAGAAATATGGGAAGCATTACCTCAGCCGTATGATCAAGGTCGATATCAGTAGTGATAAGTCACGTTGATTGTGCGTACCCTTAATATAATGTGATGAAAATGTACCTCTTTTATCTTCCTCCCTCAAACCCATAACCTTACTCTCATCCTGAGAAAAACAACAGACAAATCCCAATTTAAGGACATTCTACAACATACCTTGATTAGTAATCTTCAAAATTGTCATGATCATCAGAAACAAGGGAAGTCAAAGAAATTCTCACAACCATAAGTGGCCTTAGGAGACATAATGACTAAGTGCAATGTGTTAAACTGGATAGAATTCTGAAACAGGAAAAGGACATGAGGTTCAAGCGAAGGAAATCTTGAAGTACAGATTTTACTTAATAATAATGTATCAGGGGGTGCCTGGGTGGCTCAATCGTTAAGCGTCTGCCTTCAGCTCAGGTCATGATCCCAGGGTCCTGGGATCGAGCCCCGCATCGGGCTCCTGGATGCTCAGCAGGAAGCCTGCTTCTCCCTCTCCCACTCCCCCTGCTTGTGTTCCCTCTCTTGCTATGTATCTCTCTGTCAAATAAATAAATGAAATCTTTAAAAAAAATAATAATGTATCAATATTGGTTATTTAATTGTAACTGCTGAAAGTCTGAGATCAAGGTGTCCGCAGAGCTGGTACCTTTCTGGGGCCACAGGGAAGGGTCTGTCCTAGGCCTCTCTTATTTGGCTTGTGGATGGCGCTCTTCTCCTTGTGTCCTCCTTCAGCGTGGACCTGTGTCCAAATGTCCTCTTCCTTTAAGGACACTAGTCATATTGGATTAGGCCCCACCCCAATGACCTCATTCTAATTCATTTAGTGGCCTCATTTTAGTTACCTCTTTAAAGACCTTATCTTCAAATATGGTTTCAATCCAAAGTTTTGGGGTAAGATTTCAACATACGAATTTTTGTGGGGACACAATTCAACCCACAACACCACGTTTCTCACTGTCAGAGAAAGAAGTTACAAATAAGCAAGAGAGGAGGTCCAGAATGAAGTCCGTGGTGATAGATCTGAGTCAACAATCTTGGTGGGAACTTGTGTTCACTTTAATAAATGTACATACACATACAGAAATAAATGTGGAGATATGTAGTATAAATGCATGTGTTACATAGCTCATCTGCTGCAGGGACATTCCGGCAGCAACAAGCATACCCAGCTCCCAGATAGTTTCTAAATACCATTCTCTTATAAAGGAGGAAAAGCTGATTCTGGGACTCAGATAGCAAAAATACAAGATTGGTCTCAGAAAATTTAAGGAGAAATAAAATTATGTACGTAACTTCAAACTATCTCCCCACCCAAATATTTATTAATTACCGTGGTGGTTCGAACATATGTCCACAAACTTCTTTATACGTCTCCCTTCGAGAAGTGGAGTTCAGTTCTCTTTCCCTGGAATGTGGACTCAGTGACCCACCTTCTGAAGTTATGGAAAGAGAAAAATAGGAACTTCACAGTGGAGAAGCCTGGCCCACACCTCCTTAACCAAGTCATCAGGTTCAATATCACCAGTGCTGAGTCCAGTTCGTATCACCTGTCACTGATACGATGAAACAAGGACACCTTACCTCTGTCACATTCTCCCCCCAAATCCAGAATTCCAGTTTATTCATGGGGGAAAAACAAAACAAAACAGGAAAAAACTCAAATTGAAGGACATTCTACAAAATACCTGAGCTGGTTGCTTCAAAAGTGTCAAGGTCATGAAAAACCAGGAATGACTGAGAGACCGTCACAGGCCAGAGGAGAGGAAATGGGCACCGTGACCAAATACAGTAGGCTCTTCTGGACCAGAGATGAACATTCGTGGAAAAGCTGCGACATCTGAATGAAGTCCGAATATAACTAATAATGAATCAGTGTTAGTTTCTCAGTTTTGATAAACGTTTTTGAAGATATTAGCGATAGGAGAAACTGCTTGAAGAGTATCTGGGAATTCTTTATGCTGTCTTCACAACTCTTCTGTAAACCTAAAATTATTGTAAAATTAAAGGTTAAAAAATGTAGGATACGTGATAGTATTCATGCAAAAGCTATTTACTAAATACTTAGTACATGCCAGGTACTCTTCCACGTGCTAAGTATTCTGCAGTGAATACTATAGATAGTATTCTTGCCCTTGTAGCACTTTCATTTTATTATCAATTGATCCTTTTTTAAAAGAACTGCGCTTTTATTTATAAATATATAATCTATATATGATACACATTTTGCTTTTAGGGCTTATTGAGATGGTAAACGGAAACATCTGGAAGAAGGTGCTGTTATTTGAAAGAGGAACTATATAACAGAGACCAGAATATGTGGATTTGGAGACAGAAATGTTTTGCAGAGACTACCTTGTTCCTTTAAGTTACTGGTTTTCCAAGTGTGCTCTGGGCATCAGCGTGGCCTGAGAACGTGTTAGAAGTGCGACGTCTCAGGCTGATCCCCAGTCATGCCAGATTAGAAACTTTGGTGATGAGGCTCGGCAGTCTTGCATTTTAACAAGCCCTCCAGGTGATTCCACTGCTCCAGATCACAGCATCCTTATCTGTAAAATGCAAACAATAGTAATACCAGCCTCTTACAGTTTCACGTGTAACGGGAGTGTGTAGTGCAAGGCAATTCAGCAGTTTGCCTGGAACATTGTCAGTGGTTCAGGAAAAGGTACCAATTAAAGCCAGATAGCACCACCCCTCCCCTCACGTATCTTCATGCCTAACCCCCTTACCCCCTATGGGGCTTTGCTTAAATGGCACTTTATTAAGGAGGCCTTCTTTGTTTGCCCTTTTATAATTGCAACATGCCTCTCCCTTTTGCCCCACTACCCAGAACTCCCAATCTTCTTTTCTCCTCCCCACCTTTCCCACTCCCCAGTAGCACTTATCACCTTCTCATATATTATATAGTTTATATATTCATTATGCACATTTTAAAATATGTGTCTTTCCCATGCTCGCAACTCCTCAAGGCAGGAGACCTTTGTTCTCACTGAGGTAGTCCAAGTGCTTAAATCAGTGCCCAGCACATAAGTAGGTACTTTAATATTTGTTTCAATGGTCAATATTCTTGTTTTATGAAATTGGGTATCCAAGTACTCTTAAAGCACTTTAGATGTTCTGCATGTGTGATTTGACTTACAAAAAGCTTCCCTAATTAGGCCATGTTTTTGGCACTTGTTGATGGTCTCCATACCCTGAAACCACTTGGGGAGCTGCTGTGATTGGGGCAAGAGTGGGGTCCCAGTCCACTTGGCTGCCCCAATCACCCACCCTTCCCCTAGGAGTCCTTGAGTGGCTGGATTTTGGGAGGGATTTCACTGAGAAGAGGACTATGTAGCTAAAAGAGTTTGAAACTCACTTCTTTATACCATTAAGTTAGAGCAAGTTTGTGTTCCCAAGTACTGCTGAACTCGGCAGCCATTTTTATTGGTCAGAGTGGCAGTTAAGAGCTATGAAGTTGTTTCTGGCAGAAGGAACTGAGTAGAGATGTCATGAGGAAAGAATTAGGAGAAGGGAAGAAATGAGACAGAGGGGATTTAGATGGACCAGGCAGATGCACCGGTCGTGGTAAATAAAGCCAGAGAGGTGATAAAGCCCACATGAAGAGGAGGCTTTGAAGCCCGGTAAGAGAAATGAGAACTTTGTTCAGGGGAACCAGCGGAGAATTCGGAGAGAGGTGTTGTGACAGCTGCAAATAAGATGGGTTTTGACAATATTTTTTTTAACAGATTTGGGAGTCGGGAAGAAGTACTGTAATCTGCTGAGCAAAAGACCAGATTTGGAGTGTGAAGTTTTATTGCAGGAGGTGAGGAAGGCCAGATCCTTGTTATTTAGGTTGTAGCGGACCTGTGTGTGTCACACTTTCTCTTTGGTCTGTCATGGAGTAGCTGATGCAGGGTTACCCAGTGTTACTCAGTTTTGTCTCCTTTTATTCTTGCTTCTCTCTTTCTTTTACCTTTTTCTCATCTTTTATAGTACTGGCTCCTTCATCTGTCATCCTTGGAGGGAATAGTCTTCACCAGAAGCCATAGGTACCTGTGAGCACCAACACAGTAACAAAATCATAACCATACTTTTGTGATAGCCTCCTCTCTTATTTTGCTGAGCAGAGTTTAAATTTTCTTGATGGGCATTTTAACTTATGCTAAAAAACAAAACCAAAACATCACTCTCAGTATGAGTATTCTTGTCTTAAAATGGGAATAATGATATTATTACCCAATTCAGAGAATTGCTACAAGGATCAAATGAGGTAATCCTCATGGTGCTTCCAAAGGGTTGGGCGCAGTAGTAGGTCCCGAATCACCATTCTCCAGCCCCCAAGTCTGAGTCAGATTACTCCGCCTGCCTCCTGGTGTTTTCTTTCATAGTCTTGGCACAGTTGGTAGTTTTCCCCACACACAGAGCATGTCTGTCTGTTCACACCTGCGGCCTAGTGCCCAATAAAAGGTAGACAATAAATATCGACAAAAGGAATCAATGAATACATGACTATTTTGGATTTTTTTTGGTTTAGATGAAAGAGCATCCTCAAAAAAAAGTCATTTTCCATTTGTTGTTGGCTGAATGGTTTCTTTTGAGATGTGGTGTCATTTCTGTGCTTTGAAAATGCACTCCAGTAAACATTTCCTCTTCTGATTTGGGTTGCAGCGATGCTCAACCAACTTTGGAATTTAAATTTCTATGTGTGACATAGTCGAGCTATAGAGAATATTTATAAAAGTCCTCATGTAACTCTAGTCATAAACTTGAATAAGTTTGCAAGTATGCACAATAAAAATGAACTAAAAATGGCATATGTTTGCTCATCAGAATCATGTCCCTTTCAGTATTCTAGGGTCTGGATCATGTATGCAATTTATGAAATCATTCATCCAGCAGCAAATAGAGAATGTTTTTAATGAGCTGTCAAATCAGATTGAATTGTGGTCATGAAGGACGTTGAATATATTGAGCCAGAGAAATTTGAACTCTATTGAGATGAAACATTATGCTTTGTATTAAAATGAAAAATTAAATGTTTATCTGCCATTCATATTTTGTTTTAAGTCCTATTTTACCATGACTAAGGGCAAAGGGTGTGATCAGTCCTGGAAAAAAAGATGAACAAATGTTGGCGTTGTTTATACTTTTGTTATAAAAGGAGATTGGTGCTTACCCTTTCACTGGGTACTAGTAATAGGCCATTTATTCAGAATACTATTTGTGCTTTTCATTCATAATCTTGAGCTTCGAAACTCTCAATATTTCTATAGGAGAAACTCTCTTTTGTGATCACCAGGATCTCTGATGCCCTCAATGTCTAAGATCTAAAGAATATTTTTCAGTCCTTATTTTGTATAACCTCTAAACAGCATTCCACCCGATGGCTACTACCCCCTCCTTAAAATGGTCTCTTCCTTTGACTTTGGCACATGGTTTTCCTTCATGCTTTCTGTGTGCTCCTTCTCGCTTTGCTGAGCCGTTCATCCTGTGGGCTCAGTCAGTCCCTGTGCTTCTTCCTTCCCCCTTTTACTCCCCTGCCTCTCTCTTTCCCTCTCATCTCTTCTCACTTGATACTTTTCCCCCCAAGTAATCTCATCTATGGCCCTAATGTCAATTACCTGCAACTATGCTGCTGACCCAAACATCAGAACCTTCAGCCCACACCTTTCCTCTGAACACCAGACCTCTTATCCAAAAATCTCCCCCTTGCCTCTAGGACACGTCCATTGCTCAATTTAAAACCCTCTTCCACATCTCAACTGTCCCCCCAAGTCTGTATAAGCGGGAGACTTAGGTTATATCCTGAGAGTGCTTTTCTTTTCCTTACCCTTTCAAGTCTACTCAGTTGACCTATTTTAACCCCTTAATAACTCCTCTTCATCACAAGTGCACTTTGCCAGACACTCGAGGCCAAGCCAGCAGAATCTTCCAGGTGGACTACACTAGGGATTGCTATCACAGGCTAGAATAATCTCCAGATTTATTTTCTCACATCCATTCTTGTTCCTCACTTAAGCTTTATTCACATTGCAGCCAGAGTAATCTTTTCAAAACAGAAATTTGATCGTGTATTGTCCCCTTTGTTAGGATCAAAATCTTTAACAAGGCCACAAGTTCCTGCATGGTCTTGCTCTCACTTACCCCTACAACCTCATTTCACAAGATGCTTCCTATTGTGGTCTTTGCTACAGCCATACTGTCATTTTTTCAGTAACTAGAAATGTGCCCTGCTGCCTCCTGTCACAGGACCTTTGTACCTACTGTTCCTTCTGCCTGGAATGTTTTTCTCATTCCCCAGCCCTCACTGCCTGCTACTTTATGTAGTGAATTACTTCTCATCCTTAAGATCTCAGTTAAAATATCATTTCCTCACGAAGGTTAATATCACTTAAATATTGTTAATATCAATTAAATATTGTTAATATCACTTAAATATTGTTAATATCAATTAAATATATTATAAGATATTATATATGATTATTAATGTCATGATATTAATAATTTATATTATTATTTCCTCAACCAAGTGAAGCCTACTAATTATCTTTTTTGTCATACTTCGTAGCATTTGACAACTATAATTAGACCTTAATTGTGTGTTTATTTGATTAACATTTGCTAGACTATAAGCCCCATGACAGCAGGGCTTGTGACTTTTTTGCTCACCATTTTTCTCCGTGTGCCTATCATGGTATCTTTATAAATTAGTCTTCATAAATGCAAGGCACGTGGCTGAATAAAAGCTAAAGATACTCAAATATTTGCAAATTGCTCTACCAGCAAATTGCCAAGTGTTCAGTTGGACAGTCTTTAGATTCAGCATATTGTAAGCAATTTCTATAGAAGCAGCTTCCTTCATCTTGCAGGATGAGCATAGTGGCCCACCTACACATTGCACATGGTCTCTAAGATAGAGAAATGAATGACTGTCTACTCATAAGCATTCAATATCTTTTCTTAATAAATGCAATAAAATTTGTCAGCATGTTTTAGAACAGTATTCTTCCAAATTTTTGGCCATGATTCAGTTTACCTCATAGATCTAGTATAGATACACATGCACACACACAAAACTGAAATAAAACTTCAGAAATCAATTATTTTCTATTGCTATCAGCAGTATATTCTATTAATTTTTCTTCTGTTCTTTTTTATTTTATGCTAATCTATATTATTTATTTATCAATATTAGTTATAACTTAATTGATTTCACAGTTGGAAAAGATTTTTAGAGCATATTTTATTTTTAAAACTGTGGCCTTTTGGGGCGCCTGGGTGGCTCAGTCGTTAAGCGTCTGCCTTCGGCTCAGGTCATGATCCCAGGGTTCTGGGATTGAGCCCGGCATCAGGCTCCCTGCTCAGCGGGAGCCTGCTTCTCCCTCTCCCATTCCCCCTGCTTGTGTTCCCTCTCTCTCGCTGTGTCTCTCTCTGTCAAATAAATAAATAAAATCTTTAAAAAAATAAAAAATAAAACTGTGGCCTTTTAATGGATATAAATATTAAAATTGAATTGTGAAAGATTGGATATGTGTTTTCCTTTTTAGACTTTTAAAATTTGGTTTTTAAGTAATCTCTACACCCAGTGTAGGGCTTGAATTTACAATCCCTAGATCAAGAGTTGCATGCTCTACCAACTGAGCCAGCCAGGCACCCCTAATTCAAGAAAATTATTTGGACTGAAGAAAGGAAAATGTTGTTTGAGGGTTGAGGACACTATTTCACTTAAAATATAGGAGAGTTAATATACCAAAATTCTTTTCCAGCTAGCACTTTGAAATATTACTTTTGAGAACTGTTAGCTGTTTTGGAATTCCCTTTATTTTTGTATCTAAAAACATGTAGTACAATATGGACATTAAATTTGGTTTTGAGTTCAGAAATCAGAAGGTTTTGATGTTTTGATGAAGTGGGTTTTTTTTTTAAAGATTTTATTTGTTCATTTGAGAGAGAGAGAGGGCAAGAGAGCGAGAGCGTTGACTGAGCACAAGCTGGGGGTGGGGTGGAGTGGGCAGAGGGAGAGGGAGAAGCAGACTCCCCACTGAGCAGGGAGCCCCAGCGTGGGCTGATCCCAGGAACCCTGGGATCATGGCCTGAGCCAAAGGCAGATAGTTAACTGACTGAGCTACCCAGGTGCCTCTCGATGAAGTTTTAGATGGGAAAGACAAACATGTAAGAAGGAAAGTTTAAAGGAAATAGAATTCTTACATCTGTTATTAGTTCATGACCTCCGATTTGTAGAGTCAACTTTTGAGGGGTGCTTAAAACACCTGGTTGATGGTATGCCATAGCCAATCAGAGAAGTAAGGATGGTTAACGTTGATGTGCTTTCATGTCCACTTTTTAGAATGAGATACACAGTTTGTCATTAAGACAGTTCAACTTTAGTTAAGACAGACATTCTTTTAGAAGAGTTTTTAAAAGAAAGAGAAAGATATATTTTCCATTCATTGTTTATTCTTTATCAGTTTGCTGTGACCATTAGCCGTTGGGCTTGCTAAGTGCCATCATAACCAAGATTTGCATTCACATCATGTAGACTCGTAGTTAATTGTAAACAGACCTCTCATTTGGTTGCTCAGAGTAAAACTGGAGGAAAATGGTTTATGACTCTTCCCTCAATCAGAAGGATGTTTCTACTTGTTTTTTTTTTTTTTTTGTTGTTGTTGGTTTGTTTTGTGATTTAGTTCCCTTTATAGAAAAGTCTCAGGACTTTTTCTCTAGGAACCAGAGGCAAGTAGGTTAATATACATACTTTTCTTTCCCAACAGCTTTTTAAATAATCAATAATTTAAAATTATAGTATAGGGTGTCCATAATCATGTCTTAAATCATTTTGTTAGAGAGCCAAAGTCCCCATTACAAAACATTTTCAACTAAATTTAAGCACTTGCTTTTTTTTTTTTTTTTTTTTAAGATTTTATTTATTTGACAGAGAGAGACACAGCGAGAGAGGGAACACAAGCGGGGGGAGTGGGAGAAGGAGAAGCAGGCTTCCTGCCGAGCAGGGAACCCGATGCGAGCAGGGAGCCCAACGCGGGGCTCGATCCCAGGACCCCAGGATCATGACCTGAGCTGAAGGCAGACGCCCGACTGAGCCACCCAGGTGCCCCTAAGCACTTGCTTTTTGGTTAAACTAGATTAATCAGATTATTTTGGTGGAAAAGTAGGAAATAATGGTAAATTGGAGGTAAAGGTCTTCTGTTTCTTTTCTTAATCTCCTATCTCTTTCAGGTCAGCTATGTGCTTATAAGAGAGATTCCTTAACATCGGCTAAAAATGGAAGTGAAAGGAGACATAAAATAAAATTCTACAATTCCAACTTTCTATGGTAGGAATTTAAGAATTTGTCCTTGATGCAAATTGAAGAGAAGATAGAACCTGTATGAATATCTTTCTTTCTCTCCCTTTGTCTTCTTCCATTTATGGGTATATCCTCTGAAACCCAGCTCAGACAACGCCTCCATTTGAAGTCTTCTTCACATCCCTACGAAGTTCATCTCTCCTTACCTGCTGTTCCCAGTGTGCTATACTTACTCATCTATTTGCACACCCTATTTTATAGTAGTTCATCTAGGGACATATCTGTCTCTCCCCCCGACTCCACCCCAGACTATGGGCTTTGTTAGGACAGATCCCATCACTTACTTGTCTTGGGTCCCCCTTTGTGTGACACTGTCCTTAAGATAGGATCTGCCCAGTAAAGTTTGATGATCGAATAAGTTTACATGCCAAGAGTTCTTTACAGAGGCATGCGCCAGATCACTCAGCTAAATGAAGTAGAGAAGAATGAAGAGAACGAAGAACACATAGATATGTAACAGACCCAGTGTCTGAGAAACTGACTAAATACTATCTAAGGACAAAGCTTAAATTCTGCCCTCCCCCACAAGGATCTATAGTGACAATTTAAAGTATTAAAATATTTCTGATGTGGGCGCCTGGGTGGCTCAGTCGTTAAGCGTCTGCCTTCGGCTCAGGTCATGATGCCAGGGTCCTGGGATCGAGTCCCCCACAGGCTCCCTGCTCGGCAGGAAGCCCGCTTCTACCTCTCCCACTCCCCCTGCTTGTGTTCCTGCTCTCGCTATCTCTGTCAAATAAATAAATAAAATCTTTAAAAAAAATAAAATAAAATATTTCTGATGTATAGAAACATCAATTTTACAAGTCAGGTTTTTAATGAAAACCGTTAAACCCGGCCTGGGGAATAAACACATCATCAGATTTTTAGTGTTAAGCTTTCTTCGCTGCAGTGAGAGTGGCTTGTATATCTCGATGCGATCTGACGCTCTGAAGTAAACTCACTTTACAAAGGGGTTTTGTTGGCCATTCTTTTATAAACAATGAGGTCCTGCATCCTTCAAGGCGACTCTGCAAATAACTAAATAAGTGACAAAGGAGACAGGAATACGGGCATGGGAGCAACTCCCCTTACTACAGTGAAGCGTGAAGGTGGTTCTTTAATTTCAGCAGCAGATGTTGCTTACAGAGCCTACCACTGTGTGGCTTTATGTCTTATGCTTGGCTATTGATTAGGCTGGTAAAAGTAAGGAATCCTGCAGAAGTAGCCTGTCTTGGGAGAAATCTCTCTGGTGAGAAGACACTGGAAATGTTGATGCTGACCAGTGGTTCACATTATGGTTACAGTGCTCGCTCACAGTGCTTTGTTAGTGATGTCGTGGGAACAGCCACCCAATCAGAGCTCCGTCCTTTCGACGCCAGAAGTCACCCATCTGTCACCTGCTCAGAAGAGTGCGGAAATTACTGCCGCTTCTAAAAGCAAAACACATGAAGCATCGGGTACCGTGTCAACTGTTTTCATCCCCTTGAAACTTCTCCTTCTTTACATAGTCTCCTCCGCCAGCATTCAGGAGTAATCAGCAACAATCACAGTGATTAAGGGGAAACTATGGTGATGGAAAATGAGCATCATCTTTTGAACACTTCCACATTTATAACGAAAGGCCTGAGCATATCCTTCTTACTACTGTGATGACAGGGGTCTGGGAGCGATGATTAATATGCAGACCACACCACCCCTCACACAGTAGATATTACAGGAAATCGAATCCGTGGGAACAGGATAATTCATCACCATATGTGGGCTGAAAGGGGACAGGTGAAAGTATTCGCTACCTACACCTTCAGCAGCAAGCTCCAGCCATCATGTTAGTAAAGGCACCCTATTGCTCTTCCTGCCCTCCTTGGGTGGAGGGGATGAAAACTTCTTTTCAAGCAGTGGTGCTTAAAGGGACAGAGTATCAGTCACACCTGGAACATGGCTAAAGTGCAAATTTCCAAACCTACTCAAACCCAAGACCTTGGAGATGGGGCCCAGCAATCTGTGGTGAACCAAGCCTTCCAGTTGATTCTGATGCATGCTGAAATCTGAGAATAACTATATTTAAGTGTGTAAAGACTGATGCACTCTTGATGCCAGTTACAGAAGTCATGATAGTATAGTTCGACTAACTCTTGTTTAGAATTGATATCCATCATTTAGAGCATATATTTGAATATATTTGTAGTGGAAAATGTTATTATTTAAAACCATAACTACTACCTATGAACTGCCAATCATTTTTATGGAAAGACTATAATCTCAGGCTCTCTTCTGGGTTGGAATTATTCAAAGGTAGGCCTGAAATTAAATTTATAAGATAGGAGTGGAGAGGATTGAATTGCTCTAAATAGTAGAGGGAGATTATGTAGAATTTTCTTGGACGCTGTGGGAAGCAGAGGGGTAGAGAGGAGCAAGCAAATGAGGGACCTAGATAGAATGGCCCCATGAAATTCTTATGGGGAAGAAAGTCAAAAGATTTTTTAGCAAAAGGTTAAATTGTTGACTGGGCAGTTCTATGCAGTAACACCTCCCCCGGATCTGCCATCTTTCTCTAAATGCTCTACTAAGTGCAAGAATTCTAAATAATTCTATAGCAGGAAGAAGTGTGGGACCCCGGGGAGTTCCACGTCTGGGTCTGTGGAGAGGTCAGGGAAAAGAGCGGAGGGTATCAAGCGGTGGATGAGAAATCAGCTGAAGTAGAAAATCAGAGCTGGAACACATAAGTCTCCAGAGCTTGCTTAAATATGGAGGAGGATATGGGATTAGTTCTTAGAATAATCAGAAATAATTGGTTAATTAGCCCATTAATCTGGTGAGTTAATCTGATGGACGTTTGAGCCAAACATTTTGCATTTTTTTATTATTATTATGTTCATTTAGCCAACGTATAGTATATCATTAGTTTTTTTAAAATTTTTTTTAAATTTATTTTTTATGTAGTGTTCCATAATTCATTGTTTGCGTGTAACACCCAGGGCTCCATGCAATAATACCCATTATATCGTTAGTTTTTGATGTAGTGTTCAACAATTCATTAGTTGCATATAACACCCAGTGCTCGTCACAACACGTGCCCTCCTTAATACCCATCATTTTTGGATTTTAAAGGGTATCATGACATTTGGGCTCCATTTCTATTATAACAATTAGATGAATGTTTCTATAGTGAATCTTCTTATCCTGTGAAAGAGAATGGCAACTCTGTATTAAAGACCTCCTGCATAATTTGACTTTAAAACCGCTGATGAGGAACGAGCACAGAATGTCTCAGTGGCAGCCTTTTGAGTGACATCTGGGCCCGGCAGTCCAGGAGAAAACAGTTACCTTTCCCTTTCTGACCCTCTGAGTCACTCTCCTGTCATCTCCCCCTCTCCCCCATCAGCTCATGAGTTCACGGGATTTTCTTGCCCATCTTAGAGTTCTCTAACTGTGCACTTCCTCGCAGAGTTGCACCGCTCCTTCCTCTTCAACGCTTAGAGTAGATACACTGGCCTCTGCAGCAGAGTGTCCCATAGAAAATGTATGGTGCTCTCACTAAAATAAATCAGTACTGCACTTTATCGATGCGAATTTCTAGCTGTATGTCACATTTACTTAAAAGGACATAGCCTTTTACACAGGAAAGAGACTTTTTATAGTAGCCTCAGGGTCAGGCTCCCTGTCATGCTAAAACTCTATAAAGGAGAAAACCAAGTCTTTCACAATTCACAGAAGCCTAGCATTTGAGGACCTTGAAAATTATAGAGTCTAGCCTCTTTATCTAACAGATCAAAAGCCTGAGGAGTAAATGAGTTGCCTGGGCTAAGGAGGGAGTACTCTTCCAAGCACAATAGCTTCTCCACAGCCTTTCTGTCCACGTGTGGAGAAGGGCATCTGATCACCTTTGGCACTGAAGCTCCAAGTTGGGAGAATCCTTGGGAACATCACATTAACCCCTGAAAGCCTCGGGGTTGGAATTTTTAATCATCTCAGGGTATTAGAGAAAGACTGAAGATGATAGATTTCAGCAGTATTGGTTTTTTCTTTCAGATTACCTGGGTCAAAGTGAACCTTAATAAATACTTAACCTATGTGGATGTTAGATAGGACCCAGTTGCCTGCTTCAAATGGAGACAAAGGAAACTTTAAGAATATATATATTGAATTAAAGTCTCCCACTGTTTCAGTAGATTTTTAGTTACATGGCAATTTCAGGGACCAATGAAAATCCTTTTAAGTGAAAAAAAAAAAAAAAACCACACACGCACAAACCAGAACACCTTGTACATGTACTATGGTTCAAAAATTAAAAAGATGATTATGATATCTATCAAATGAAAATTCACAAACAGAACGATCTGTAAATGTACTTGCTGAAATGCTGCTTCCCTTTTAAAAAGTCAGGGACATGCATACTGCTTTTCTTTTGCATTTGTCATGAACTGAAGCAATTTCACAGAAAAGGGGAATATAGATAACATTAAACTCCAAATATTTGTAATGCTACCTTTTTAATAAAGATGTCTCTAATGTCTATAACACTTAATAGAGGAAATCAGTTCATGAACATCAATTATGTGTTTATATATACTGTGGTTCCTCATGTCACTCAAAGATCCTCTCATCAGAAAGGTGTTCCTTGACCATGTTCCCTCTCTTTCCTTCCCAACCTGACACTTGTTCCTGGAATCCCCAGAACCTCCCCATCTTGGGGCCTTTGTCTATGCTGTGCCCTCTCTACTCTGCCCTTCCCCCTCCAGCTTAACCCTTAGATGACCTTCAGATGGGGCGTTAAGCAGGGAAATCCAGGATTAGTTCATTTCAGATGCGACAACGAGGAAGATGGAAAGATTCTGGATAAGATTATAGGACAAAAGTATCAACAGAGAAGTCTTTGAAGTTTCAAATCTTTGAAGGCTGATTTGTACCCCTCTTTACAAACCTACATGCTCACGAAGCACCATCTGTAGAAGTCTTTGGTGTCACAGCACACACTGCTTATTCTGATCCGCCTTTCTTACCCGGGATTGCATCAAATGAGGGATGTCAAGCATGGTTAGTAACAGATACTCTGAAATAATATATCCCCCTTTCCCCAGACTATTTAAAATATACTTTACTGGGGATGCCTGGGTGGCTCAGTCAGTTAAGCGTCTGCCTTCAGCTCAGGTCATGATCCCAGGGTCCTGGGATCGAGTCCCGCATCGGGCTCCCTGCTTAGTGAGGAGCCTGCTTCTCCCTCTGCCTGCAGCTCCCCCTGCTTGTGCTCTCTCTCTCTCTCTCTGTCTCTGACAAATAAATAAATAAAATCTTCAAAAAAATAAAAAATAAACTTCACTGTTCAGTTCAAGTGCCAAGTCCAAGTTGGAGTGCCCTTCTGCTGACCTTGGTCATTTGTGTACAGGGAGAAGAATTGGGTCAAAGAAAGCAGGAAGAACAAAAGTAGTGTTATAGATGGTAGTTATCTACATACTAATGTAAATTTGTGACTGAAGAAAACCTCATATTACTTAGCATTAGTAAAGACATTGGGGTAGCCCAGATATAATAGAAAACCTGAAAGGAAAAATTAAAAAAAAAAAAAAAGCCTGGGAAAAGAAAGAAACAGCTTACTTTGAAATTCTTCCCTGAGGTCCTGATGGCAGTGCTATTGGCTAGGAGACCTTGGGTAAATTCCCCAACCTCTCTGGGACTTGGTTTCCTCATCAGAAGATAACGATCTCAATAACATCCACCTATGGTCCTTGTGAAGAGTAAGTGAATTAATCCATGAAAGCATTTAGGACTGTGCTTGAAACACAGTAAAGGCTCAATGAAAGTTATTTGATTATAATAATATTATACTCCTTTTCAGCGTAGAAACTCTATCTTAATCGATTCTTCTGTTGGTAGAACTTGCCATAGAGCCTAGTATAGGGCTTGGTGTGTAGTTGGTGCTCATTAAATGCTTGTTGTATAGGTGGTTGGATGAATTCTGTCTTTGAGTGTAAAAGATGAAACGATTTGATAACTCTGTTGATCCTTACAGATCTAGATTCTCTAGATAAATAATTCTCTACTGAAGAGTGCCAGACATTTCAGAGATCAATAATTGAGGAAGGTCATGGTGATGTGGCTGGGTTTCATTTAATTGTACATTCTTTTATTTATCAGCCTATTTTTGATTCTGTTTTAAACACCTCAGGGTGGTATGAAATAAAAATCAAAAGGTGGGAAGAGATGGGAAGATAGAAATGAGCAAGGGTTTTCAGACATGGTTCCTTGATGATGCCCATAGCAGCACCTCATGGTAAAACATATGGGTGGAAGGAATATTTAGCTTTGAAATCCAAAGAGCTTTGCGGGACCAGCTCTTTTATGGAGGGGGGATTAGTTATGTGCTGTAGCTCAGGACCCGGGGATAAAAATAACTAGGGAGAAGATTTAGATTTACTGTAAAGAAGACATTTCAGAAATGGCAATGGTGACCTTATAAAAGGAGTGAGTCATTGGAACTGTTAACCAGAGACCAAATAACCATGTGTCAAGAATGTTACTGATAGGATTCCTGTGTCACCAGAGAGACTGAGACCAAATAACCTCCGTGGGGTGTTCCAACACTAAGACTTTGAAGGTGGGCAGATGAATCAGCTGATTTGGTTTCTAATCCACTTAAGAAGTGTGACTTTGGGCAAGTCATCCTCTCTGAGTCTCCTTATCCACAA